>NW_021604607.1:10300084-10312916 GCF_004785775.1 Grammomys surdaster | reverse complement strand
ACAGGAGGAGGAGGAGGAGGAGGAGGAGGAGGAGGAGGAGGAGGAGGAGGAGAAGGAGAAGAAGAAGAAGCAGCCAGCCATGAGCACGTGGAGAGAGGGGGAAGGTAAGGGGCGAGGGGACAAAGAGATGAAGAGAGCAAGAGATCAAGAGAGAGAGGAGGGGGCAAGCAGCCCCTTTTATAGTGGACCAGGCCTACCTGGCTATTGCCTGGTAGCTGTGGGGTGGAGCATACCTAGCTGTAGCCAGGTAACTGTGGGGGTGGAGTTTAGACAGAATGCAAACGATCTTTCTCATTTGCTTCTTCCTTGTTGATCGTGATCATCTGTCTTCTCAGCAGACCTCTCTCACTTCCTTTGGAAGCAGGGACCCTGGGACCAGTCCTCATCCATAGCAGCTTTTTCCTGCCTTTTGCCTTTCCAAAGTGCAGGACTGCTGAGTGGAAGCATATACAACAATTTGCTGTTTGCTTAAATACTGTTCTCTGAGTGCTGAACTGGCACAGGGAATAAGGCTGGAATTAGACATCTGGGGAAATTTGGGCTCTTTCTGAAAAACCACTTCAATTTCCACATATTGGCAAAGATGTTGGCGCTGCCCCACCCCCACCCCGAGCCTGTGGTGGCTGCAGTTCCAAGCACTACAGAAACCCTTCTCACTAGTTTGATGGGCTCCCACCTTGTGTCAACACGTGCCCACTTCACTCCCTACCCAGCAAATGTTCCAATCAGGAAAGCTGCTGGACTCAGCTCCCGGCAGTTCTGAGTTCCCTCCCTACAGCGCTGCTCCCAGAGAGGAGCTAAGTGAGGAGACCTGGGCTGCAAAACAAGAAGAGCTAGCCACTGTGGACTTCACCGCTTCAAATGGGCTCCTTAGGAAGTACAGTTCAATAAAGCCATTACATTAAAAAAAAAAGGGGGGGGCTGGAGAGATGGCTCAGGGGTTAAGAGCACTGACTGCCTTTCCAGAGGTCCTGAGTTCAATTCCCAGCAACCACATGGTGGCTCACAACCATCTGTAATAGAATATGATGCCCTCTTCTGGTGTGTCTGAAGACAGCTACAGTGTACAATGTACTCATATAAATAAAATAAATCTTAAAAAAAAAAAAGACTGAGCTGGATGTGATGGAATATTCCTGCAGTCCCAGCACTTGGGAAACTGAGGCAGGAGGATCCAGAGTTCAAAACTAACCTGAGCTACATGGCAATATCCAGTCTCAAAACTATAAAAAAACAAAACAAAACAAAACAAAAGACAGATGGCTCAGCAGTTAAGAGTACTTGGCTACTGCCGGGCCAGTGGTGGCGCATGCCTTTAATCCCAGCACTTGGGAGGCAGAGGCAGGCAGATTTCTGAGTTTGAGGCTAGCCTGGTCTACAGAGTGAGTTCCAGGACAGCCAGGGCTACACAGAGAAACCCTGTCTCGATTAAAAAAAAAAAACAAAGAGTCCTTGCTGCTCTTGCAGAGTACCTGGATTCCATTCCATCACCTGACAGCTCAGTCACCTGTCACCTGATCCAGATGATCTGATGCCCTCTTAAGAGTCCTTAGGCACGAAGTACACATGCATGCAGCTGAGACAGGAATGAACACAAGACAAACATAAACTGAGGAGAAGCGGAGGTTCTATAGAAAATATGGAAAGCAATGGTTCTTGCTTAATGGACCACCGTTTCACATTTCAGAAACCACACGCCACCACTTGCCTGGGTACACAAGATAAGGGGAGACATCTTCCAACAAAGCCAGCCTTGAGTCAGAAAGGAAGTGGGGAAACCTGGCAGAAAATGGGGGATCCCTCATCCTGCCCTTTCCCACAGGAGCCGCTTTCAGATTCCACAGCGGGAGAAAATCAAACTCGTTGTCACAATGAATGAAGTCTCCCACTGAGTTCTATTCTTTTTACAAATTGTAGAAGGGCCTTTACCAGCGTTAATGAGCCAAGATTAGCAGGTCTAGGGGCTTTCAAGACACCTGCTGTTTCTACCCTTCTCCCAGCAGTCTCTTCCCAGCCCACAGTCCCAGCCCTTCTTCCCCAAGCCTGGGGCTATCAGTTCCGCCTCAGGAACTACTAAGCCTGGAGTGGGCTGCAGCCAAGCTTACCGAGTTTCTGGTAATGATCTTCCCATCGTAGATGCAACCAAATTAGCATCAGCCCCTCTTGTATTAATTGATCTACTCTTTGACAGCAACTATATTTTTTCCCCAAAGTGCAGAATTTAAAATGAATTTTTCATAGTATTTTATTTAAGAGTTTCAGTTCCATATTTTCTGGCTTGGGAACAAGTTGTTGGGTTTTGATTTGAGGGTGGGGGTTGAGACAAGATCTCACTATGTAGCTCTGGCCACAAACTCCTTCAGCTTCTGCTCCCCCAGTGCTGGCTGGCATCACCCCAGTGCTGGGTTTCTGATTTGTGTGGTTTTGGTTGTTTGTTGAGGTGGGGTCCCAGATAGCTCAAGGTGGGCTTGTGTTCCCTGTTCAGTAGAGGATGGCCTTGAACTCCTAATCCTGCTGCCTTCGCTTTCTGAGTGCTGCCATTGCAGTGTTTGGTGGGAGAGGAAAAAAAAATCACTCAGTTCTGGTGTGTGTGATTTCATTGCCTTTCTCTGGGAAGAAACCACAGGCTTCAGTTCACTGAGATATTCCTTTCCGACAGGTTAGCAAAAATAACTCAATGGAAAAGTATGTGTGTAACTGTAACTAGAACACTGGTTTTCAGGAAGGTTGAGAACCACTGCTCTGGAAGGTTTGCAGATAGTTTCTGTTTTGTTTTAAGGAGGGGGTCTCAGTGTTGCTCGTGATACCCTCAAACATCTGGATTCAGTTGATTCTCAGCCTTCTCAGTAATGGGTATGTCAGTGCCTGGAACTAACCAGGAGCAGACTACTGCTTTAGACAGGTTTGCAGATTTGTTGTTTCTGTTACATTTGTGTGGAGGGCAGGGTATCTTTATGGAGGCCAGAGGACAATTCATGGGCGGTGTTCTCTTCCAGTCTGTGGGTGCTGGGGGTGTAATTCAATTAACTAGGCCTCTGGTGAGCACCTTTGTCCCCTAAGCCATCTCCGTGCCCCCAACTTGCAGTATTTATTTTATTAATTTATTTATTCATCCATTTATTTCTTGAGATGGTGTCTTAGGGTTTTACTGCTGTGATCAGACACCATGACAAAGGTAACTCTTATAAGGACATTTCATTGGGGCTGGCTTACAGGGTCAGAGGTTCAGTCCATTATCATCAAGGCGGGAACATGGCAGCATCCAGGCAGACATGATGCAGGAAGAGCGGAGAGTTCTACATCTTCATCTGAAGATTTCTAGTAGAATACTGACTTCCAGGCAACTAGGATGAGGGTCTTAAAGCCCACACTCACAGTGACACACCTACTCCAACAGGGCCACACCTTCTAATAGTGCCACTCTCTGGGCCAAGCATATGCAAACCATCACAGATAGGTTCTCTTCATGCAGCCCTATCTAGCCTAGAGTTCCCTATTTAAACTAGGCTAGCTTGAAACTCACAGAAACCCTACTGCCTCTGCCTTCTGAGTGCTGGGATTAAAGATGTGAGCCACTGTGCCCATCTAAGTTGTGATTTTTAGAGACAGCTTTAAAAAGCTGCATTTTAGTTCACATATGCCTGAATCAGATCTGGGTCAGGGAGCAGAGCCTGTGTCTCAGCAAGCAGGGATGAGTGCCTGCAGTAGCTCTCCTGCAGTAGCTCTCCTGCGGTAGCTCTCCCAGCTCTGCAGGGTTTTTTCCATGCAGTCTCCCTGGTGACTTAAGAGCCTGTCTGGAAAAAGCACCTCTGCTTAAAGTTTGCTGGGACTTTATGTCTTCCAAGTAGGATTTTTTTTTTCTCTTCCAGAGGGAAGTAATCACAGACAGGAATCTCTGTAGCCAAGAGGCTTTTGTACCCTTTCACTGGCTTCTCTCATGATGGATGAAACTGCAGGAACAATCAGAGTAGATGTCAGTGTAAATCTCAGAAAAGAGAAGAAAATAGGCTCGCCAAGTCCTCTGAGGATGCCTGGGCATCCCAGCCTTGAGGTACAGAGTGTGTTTAACGTGGACAGTTGTAGAGGGGTTAGCAAGCACTCGATAGCTGTTCCAGTGCTCTGTTTCAATAGCAATGGATGCTTGCAGAAAGACAAATGATGTGTAACTTCTGTTGAGTCATGTTTAGTCAAGACTTACAATTTACGGCTCGCTGTACTTTCAGCCTAGTAGCCAACTCAGCAGTGAGATTTATATTCTGTATAGATTAGACATCACTGAGACATCCCAAGTTACAATGCCACAACGGAAACTCCAATTTTAATAGTGTCAATAAAACTGTATTTTCCCAGACTATGAAAATGAGAGGTATGCAGTAATATCGGCCTGTCACTTGACTCAGGCCTCTCAGGGCCTAGAGGAATGTTCAGGCTGCCCTCAGTTTTACAGACTAGCTAAATTGACTCAGTGTCAGAGAGGCTGCCATCTCCAGCTGCTACTCCAGAGAACATCTCAGCTCACCTTTGCCTTGGGGAGGCTCTTGTTCCGTGTTGAAGGTACTCTTGGAGTATGATTAGAATATCTGACCTTTGCTCAGAATTCCAGAAAGAATTAGGCAGGCACTGAGTGTGGGTCAGTCAATCTCCATTGAACAAACGTGCTCTCTCAAGTTCCCCCACTCATCATTCTCCTCCCCTCCCTGCCTTCCTCCCTCCTTCTCTCCCTCTCCAGCCCTGTACCGAAGTTGAGATGGTGTCTCAATAGATTGCCCAGGCTGACCTTAAATTTATTCTGTAGCCCAGGCTGCCCTCAACCTCCTGACAAACTGTGATGATAGATGTGACCACCAACCTGTACTAAAACAAATGTCCTGAGACTTGGACCCCACCCCACTGCTTTCTCTCTTTGCTGTTTTGGGTTTTCAAGAGTGGGTTTCTCTGTGTAGCCCTGGCTATCCTGGAACTCACTCTGTAGACCACACTGGCCTCAAACTCACAGAGATCCTCCTGCCTCTACCTCTGCCTCTGCCTCTGCCTCCCAAGTGCTGGGATTAAAGATGCGAGCCACCACTGCCAGGCTTGAGCTGAACATCTGTTGATGCTGACTCTCCCTTCAGTCAGACACAAGTCTTTTCTGTGGCTACACCATTCAAATTGACTGCTGCTTTAAACCCTCAGCAAGGGTGACAGAGGATAGCAGATGCTGTAGAGCAGAGGTCAGTGAACTATTACTTGCTTTTATTTCTTTTGCAATGCTAGAGATCAAACCCAGGGCTTCATGGATACTAAGTTCAGCTATGTCCTCACTGTTATTTTGTTATTTGCTTAGTTATTTAGTTGGCTTGGTTTTTTTTTTTCACTATGATTAGCCTTGAACTCAAAGCAATACCCCTGCCTCAGTCTCCTAAGTGCTGGGATTATAGGCCTGGTTCCAATGACCTATTTTTCAAAGCTTGTTTTATTATTATTGATAGTAGTAGTTATGTCTTATCTTATTATTAATAGTAGCAGTAGTAATAGTAGTTGTAGTTTGTGTGTGTGTGTGTGTGTGTGTGTGTGTGAAGGGAGGTAAGAGGGATGTGTGTGACACACATGTGGTGGTTAGGGGACAAATTTTCTGAGCCAGTTTTTTCTTGCCTTTGTGTGGGTTCTAGGGATCAAACCCAGGTTACCAGACTTGCAGAGCAAGCACTTTTTACACACTGAGCCCATCTTTCTCCTAAATGGCCTATTTTTCTAAATAAATTTTCTAAATTAAGTTCATTTAAACATGACTATACCTGTCATTCATTCTGTTAGAAGTATTTATTATAACAATACCACAAGGGTAGGCTTGACTAGTTGAGATAGTTACTATCCAGCCCTCAAGTCCTAAAGCATTGACTCTCTGCCCTTCGTGGAGATAAAACAGACATCTTTCCATCTCTAGAAGAAAATGAGGACACACACACACACACACACACACACACACACACACACACACACGCGCTGCATGTTAGAGAAAAGAACCTTCCTTGGAGGGCCACCAGGAGGCGTGAGAAGAGCAAAGGTCACACCAACAAGTTGGCTCCAGAGATCTTCTGGCTAATAATAGAAACACTCCTAGCAAGTTACATCGCCCTGTGGTCTGTCAAGGAATCTGGGAAGGGGTGGACAGGGCTCCAGATCCCCATGAGCACTCCCATAGCAGAGCGTAGACAGATCGGGAAGTGTGGGAAGCCCAGGCTTGCAATACAAAAGCAGGCAAGTATCTTAGCACAGTTGTTCTTAGCCTACTTCGCTGCCATAGCACACACTTTAAGAGTAGGCTAAGGGCTGGTGAGATGGCTCAGCAGTTAAGAGCACTGATTGCTGAGTTCAATTCCCAGCAACCACATGGTGACTCACAACCATCTGTAATGGGATCCGATGCCCTCTTCTGGTGTGTTTGAAGACAGCCACAGTGTACCCACATACATGAAATCTATAAATACATCTTTTTAAAAAGATATTTAAAAAAAAGATATTTAAAAAAAAAGTAGGCTAAGCAGCTGAGAGAGTCTCTGTGCAGTCTCTGTTCCTGAGAGAGTCTCTGTGCAGTCTCTGTTCCTACGGTCTTTTGAACAACTGTACTTTTTGTTTGCTTTGTTGTAGTTATTGTTGTTGTTTTTGTGATAAGGTTTCTCTGTGTAGTCCTGGCTGTCCTGGAACTTCCTCTGCAGACCAGGCTGGCCTCAAACTCAGAGATCCACCTGCCTCTGCCTTCCAAATTCTGGGATTAAAGCCATGTGCCACTGCCACCTGGCCAAACAACTGTACTTTTATATTTTGTTTTGTCTATGTAAACCTGTGTGTGGTTGTTTTGCTTGTTTTTCCAGTGCTGTGTGACCAACCTGAGGCATTGTCCATCTACCACGGAGCTGCAGCCCAGAACCTCCATGTTCATGTTTAAAGTTTCTGTAAAAACTCAGTGTGTACTTGTTATACTAAATGAAGAGGGAGTGGAGGCCACACCTGGGGTTCAGGGTGTCAGCAGTAGGAGGAATTCACAAACAACAGAAATTTGTTTCCTTCTTATGATCCCAACTTTTTCAAAAGCATAGAAAATGGACCTGCTGGGTTTTTTGTTGTTGTTGTTTTTTGGGGTTTTTTTGTTTTTTTTTTCTAGACAGGGTTTCTCTGTGTAGCCCTGGCTGTCCTGGAACTCACTCTGTAGACCAGGCTGGCCTCGATCTCAGAAATCTGCCTGCCTCTGCCTCCGAAGTGCTGGGATTAAAGGCTTGCGCCACCTGGCAGATCTGCTTTCTTGAAACTCAAGGTTTTTCTTTGATTTCAGCCCAACACAGTCACCTAGGTGTCCGAAATTGACACTCTCTCCTTCCTTAACAATGGCTGTGTAGGATTAAGATATGTATAGGTGTGTAAACTCGAGGTAAATGTCAGAGCTTCATTTTAGAAAATGGTCTTGCCCTTGCATCAGGGGAGAGGACCAGGCTGTAGGAACTGAGCCCTAAGAAAGTAAATACGGATGCACCATTCCTGCTATAGGCCCACAGAAGCCAGCTCCTCCAAACACTGCTTTAGCAGCTATATTTTATCTGTTTGATATTTGAGAGTCTTATTCTATAGGCCAAGTGTAAAGACTAGGCTGTGCCCTGGTGTTAGTCACTCCATGTTTTGTGGTGTTTGGTGTCGTAGTTTGTTTGAAACAGGGCCTCCTGTAGCCCTGGATGGCCTTCATTTCCACAGGCAGCTGAGAATGACTGAGAACTGATCCTCCTGCTTCTCCCCCTCCAGAGCTAGAATTACAGGCATGTTCAACCAGGCTGGCTTTCTCTGACGCTGGAGAAATGAACCCAGGGATAGATGCATGCTAGGCAAACACTCTGCAAACTAAACCACACCCCCAGTCCTCTTTTTTGGTATACAAACATTCTGGTTAGTTAGTTAGCTAGTTAGACAGATAGATGATTGATTGGTTGATAGATAGACGAAAGAGATAGATAGATAGATAGATAGATAGATAGATAGATAGATAGATAGATAGATAGATAGATAGATAGATAGATAGATAGTATGTGCACATGCATAGCCAGCCACACAGTGGCATGGTACATGTATGGATGTAAAAGAATGACTTTCAACTGTTGTTTCTCTCCTTCCACCTTGTGGGTCTGGCGATTGGACTCAGGTCATCAGGTTTGGAAACAACTGCCTTGACCCACTGAGCCATCTTGCTGGCCCTGCTTTCTTCTTTGAGACTGGGTTTCCTACAGCCTGGCATTCAGCGTGCAGGTGAACTGCTGGTCTTCTTACCGCCATTGGCCAAGTGTTGAGATTGCAGGTGTATCACTGCACACAGCATCGCCCAGGACTGACTTTCAGAATGGACCCTGCCCATAAATACACCATTTACAAAGGAGCCCTCAAGGCCTGGTACATGGCTCTAACCTCAGCCTGTGAAATGGATCCTGGGAGCTCACTGGCTAGCCAGGACCCAAAAGAGCAAGCTTCTAGTGACATTGAGATACCCTGTTTTAAGGCAATAAAGCCAAAAGCAACGTAAGACACTTCATATGACATCCTAATCTGGCTTCTACATATGCCCTATATACACTCATGTGTATACACCATTCATGCATATACCATGCATTTATCATATACACACTTACAACACACATGCGCGCGCGCGCACACACACACACACACACACACACACCAGACACACCAGATTGGAAAAAATGAACCCGGAATTGCTAAAAGCCAGCTGTAAGACACATTAGTTTAGCATTGTGTGATAAGTGGTAGCCAGTGAACTAACAGAGCATCATTATTTTGCAGTCAGTTCTGACATTATGGAAAGATACAAACATATCCATCTGTGACTCCCTATGCTGCCCAGGCTGCCACTAAACTGGCAGCAATCCTCCTGCTTCAGCCTTCCAAATCTTAGGATTACAGATGTGACCTATCACACCCAGCACACAGCTTTAAATAGAGAGGAAAAGCAAGGAAGACAATGATTATTAGAGTATGCAAAGGAACCAGGAAGACCAACTAGAATAGAAAAGAATACCCATACAAAACTGGACTTGCTTACCCCAGGAAATGACAAAGGATGGGCATAGGATTAGTAGATGATAAATAACCTAGGGATTAATCTTTTTTTTTTGTTTTGTTTTGTTTTGTTTTTCGAGACAGGGTTTCTCTGTGTAGCCCTGGCTGTCCTGGAACTCACTCTGTAGACCAGGCTGGCCTCGAACTCAGAAATCCGCCTGCCTCTGCCTCCCAAGTGCTGGGATTACAGGCGTGTGCCACCACCGCCCCGGCCTAGGGATTAATCTTGTGGGTGTTTGTCTTTGTCTTAGTTAGGGTTTTACTGCTGTGAAGAGACACCATGACCAAGGCCACTCTTATAAAGGAAACATTTAATTGGGCTGATTTACACGTTCAGAGGTTCAGTCCATTATCATGCAAAGCTGGTTTATTTTTGGTTACTGTGTACACCAAGCAGTTCATGAACCCAGGTCTTCCTGCCTCAACCTCCCAGGTGCTAGGATTATAAGAATGCCCCACCAAGTCTTGCCAGGTCTATATTTTAGTTGTTTTTTTATTTGTTCTAGATCTTTTTCTTTTTTAAAGATTTATTTATTTTTATTTATATGAGTACACTGTAGCTGTCTTCAGACACACCAGAAGCGGGCATCAGATCCCATTACAGATGGTTGTGAGCCACCATATGCTTGCTGGGAATTGAACTCAGGACCAGTGCTCTTAACTACTGAGCCATCTCTCCAGCCCGATCTTTTGCTTTAAATTAAAACATAATTACATCATTCCCTACTTTTCTCCCTACAACTCCTCCCTGGCTTCCCACTTTGCTCTTTTTAATTCATGACCTTTCTTTAATTTTATTTATATATGTTTTATTTTTTAAATTATTGCATATATATATTACAATGCATGAAGTCAAAGAAGTGCTTCCGAGCTGACTGTAGTGCACTTGGATGCATTCTTGGTAGTTGTCATTGTTTGAAGATGTTTGGATCAGGGAGTGGTGCTATTTGGAGGTGTGGCCTTGTTGGAGTAGGTGTGTTACTGTGGGCATGGGCTTTAAGATCCTCATCCTAGCAGGGCAGTGGGGGCGCACGCCTTTAATCCCAGCACTTGGGAGGCAGAGGCAGGCAGATTTCTGAGTTCAAGGCCAACCTGGTCTACAGAGTGAGTTCCAGGACAGCCAGGGCTACACAGAGAAACCCTGTCTCGTAAAACCAAAAAAAAAAAAAAAAGACCCTCATCCTAGCTGCCTGGAAGAGAGTCTTCCACTAGCAGCCTTCAGATGAAGATGTAGAACTCTCAGCTCCATCTGCACCATGTCTGCCTGGATGCTGCCATGTTCCCACATTGACGATAATGGACAGAACCTCTGAACCTGTAAGCCAGCCCCAATTATATGTTGTCCTTTATAAGACCTGCATTGGTCATGGTCTGTTCACAGCAGTAAAACCCTGACTAAGACACTGGGCATGTACCACCCTGGGCTCAATCCACAGACTGGACAATAGTGATAAATGTCTGTAATCCCAACAATGGATAAGCAGAGGCAAGATCAGAGGTTCAAGGTCATCCTTGGCTTCAGGGCAAATCCAAGGGTAGCCTGGGCTACAGTGAAACCCTGTCTCAAAAAAAAAGTGCTTAAAAATTAAGTAATTTGATTGAAATAGGACTATGCCCTGGATGAGTCAACTGAAAAGCCCTTAATTGCCAGGGATAGACAGTTTGAATAACAAAGTATTGCAGTGAAGAAAAATATCCATGAATCTATGCTGATATAAATAAATGATCAAATAAATGAATTGTGAGAAAATACAAATTGCTGCAGTAGAATAATAATAATTCATGTAGCTGGGCCTGATAGTTCATATCTACAATCCTGACACTCCTGGATGCTGAGGCAAATTCAGAGCCTCAGATATGGGGCAAGATTGGAGCCAGTCTGGTTTGCATAGAGAGCCCTTATCTCAAAAGAAGACGATGACAATTTATGTATATAGATACTCTGACCTCAGTAAGGTGGATAATAACTACCTAATCCTTTAACTGGGGCAGCTCACAGTGACCTCCCAAACAATCCAGTGTAGAAAGGTGTGAGTGGGGTGGTTTGAAACACATTCACTGTGTAGCCCAGGATTGCCCCAAATTCTGGGTGCTGGCATTATCTGTGCATACCACTCCGCCATGTAAAACTCAGTTATTCCTGGTACCCAGTTCCTATCTTGGTCTTAGCAGCAAGCACATGTAAGCTTGTAAGGCTCCCTGCCCCAGGCTGTGATCTGAGGCTTGGTGATCATTCTCAGGGCTGTTTCCTTGCTTGGGAGCAGGCTGGATACACGAAGGCGGCCCCTGGGATCCTCCATCCTGGTCAGGGCTGACTGATAGGGGCTGGCAGCTGGCCCAGCGCGGGAGAGCTAACTCTCTCCTGCCTGTAAATCAGGAGCATTGGATGAATCAATAAGGAGCCCGAGAGCGTGGGTAGCAGCAGCCAGAGCGTTGCCCCAGCGATTGTGTCCAGGAACTCCCACTACGGAGGCCTTGAGGCTCTGCACCTCCTGTTTCTCCTAGATTGATTGATTACTTTGTTCAATTGTAAGAATCTCCCCCAAACCTTCTCCTAAACCCAAGATTTAGTTTTTCAGCCAAAAGAAAATTAACATAAGCTTCAGTGTATATATTTACTGATCACCTGGATTTGGGAATGCATCAGTGATTTTTAGGGTGTAGGATTTTGGTTTGTTGGGGTTATTTTAGTGGTGACAAGGTAGAGACAGGGATTCAGGACCTTGCAAATGATGGACAGGAACAACTAGGTTAACATCCCCAACTCTTTTTGAGACAGAGGTCACTAAATTATTTAGGTTGTCCTTGAATTTATTTATGTATTTATTTGTTTCTTTGTTTTGAGACAGAATCTCAAATAGCCCAGGGTTAACCTCAAAATCCTTTTGTAGTTGAGGCTGGCCTTGAACTCCTGACCCTCCTACCTCTATCTTTCAAGTACTAAAATAACAACTGTGCACCACAGAGTCAAAGATGAATTTTTAAAAAAGATTTATTTGTTATTATTTATTCATTTTATCTATATGAATGCTCATATATCTACACGCCAGGAGAGGGCATCAGACCCCATTACAGATGGTTGTGAGCCACCATCTGGTTGCTGAGAATTGAACTCAGGACCTTTGGAAGAATAGCCAGTGCTCTTAAGTTGCTGAGCCATCTCTCTAGACCCAAAGATGAATTTTTAATCAACCTGTCTGTATGCTAACGGGGTTTGTAGTTCAGTCTGTATTCCTTGAACTTGGCTCAAGGTTCTGAGGTGAGTTGATGTAAGCACCATTGTGAGACTGGAGAGCCCGATGTCTCCCCAGCCCGTTCTCCTTTACTTCCTAAGCTTCGTGTCTCAGAAAATGTGTGACACTGCCACACCCGGTGCTTTGACCTGAGGTTTCTCTAACTTCCGAATCTCAGCCTTCCTCCTCTCTGAAGCTCTGTCCTCTGCCTCCTGGGGAATCTCACCCAGCAGTGATGTGAACAATGGCATAGAAGAGGCTGAAGGTTGCCGTGCAGGCTTTGCCACAGTGCCACCTCCATTTCCTCCTCTTCTTCCTCTTCCTCTTCCAGCAACAAACCTTGTCACCTCAGCACTCTGATTACAAACTCTCCTTTGCCACACAGAAAGAACTGCCATGTGCCAAAGCATGTAACCCCGTGGTATCTGTCACTACCTTCAGGACCTCCCTAGCACTTGAGGGTCTCCATGGATAGACTGCTAAGCCACTTCTGGGTCTCCATGGAT
>NW_021604607.1:10298797-10300074 GCF_004785775.1 Grammomys surdaster | reverse complement strand
CTAAGCCACTTCTGGGTCTCCATGGATAGACTGCTAAGCCACTTCTGAGAGATGGAAAACTGAGGAGGTGCTTTGAAGCCTGCTCCCTTTGGGGCAAGGAAACAGGCTCCGGGTGTGGCCTCCACTTCTCTGTTGTCCTGCTATAGGAGACTACAGGACCTCCATCCTACGTAGGCTATCACACCCAATACTGCTTGTACAACTTGAAATTTCCCATTGTATCAGAGCCATGGCACCAAAGACAAATAAATAAAGATGTTAAGTCGATTAAACTTTCCCAAAATAATGAAATGATACCATTCCCAGTAGCCTCAGTGCAAACAGTCAGTAAAAATAAACTGGGCAGATGGATTGTGCTTTGTTCGGGCTTGGGTGGTAGAGCTTGAACCCAGGACTTTTTGCAGACCCAGCTCAGGCTCTACTGTGAATTTCTCCTCAGCTCCCTCACCCAGATTTTTTTCTCCAGCATATATTAAATATTAAATATATTAAATACTATCATTTCAATTTAATCTAATCAATATATGTTATAATTATGAGATGAAAATTATCAATATAAAACGTATTACTGAGGTGTTATACATTGTCCATGTCTGGCAGCTCACAGCTCTGAGTAACTCCAGCTTCAAGGGATCCAATGCCATTTTCTGGCCTCCATGAGCACCTTCACGGAGGCAGCATACACACGCACACACGCACACGCGCACGCGCATGCGCACGCACATGCACATCTTGAAAATTTTAAGGCAAAAGCAGATAGATATCTGTAAAATTGAGACCAGCTTGATCTGTATGGTAAGTTCCAGACCTGCCAGTTACATATTAAGATTCTGTCTCAAATAAATAAATAGATAAATAGATAAATAAATAAATAAATAAATAAATAAATAATCTGCCTTAATGCTGGGCATAGTGGCACACAGCTTTAATCCCAGTACTTGGGAGGCAGAAGCAAGTGAATCTTCATTACTCTGAGGCCAGCCTGGTCTACATAGTGAGTTCAGGAGTAAATTACATAGTGAGCTATATAGTGAGACACAGGGTCTCAAAAAAAAAGTTGCAGTTGCCATGGTGTCTTTTCACAGCAATAGAACAGTAACCAAGACAAACTGCACACACAAGATAAACAAAATGAATATTTTAAAAGTATAAATTTAAAAATGCACTAAATAACTGTAGAGTGAAATTACGTTGAACTGTGGCCTCCACACACTCACCTGCACACAGGTGGACAGACACAGAGACTTTAGTGCTTTAGAACAAAAACTAAATGAACT
>NW_021604607.1:10281297-10293797 GCF_004785775.1 Grammomys surdaster | reverse complement strand
TAAGTCATTTCTCCAGCCCTAGAAAAATTATTAATGCCAAACTAGCCTGGTGGGCTTGGTGGGCCACATGGTAGAGTGGGATGCTCATTTTTAAGGGTTTCAGATTTCAGAGGAAGAAGGACGTTCCATGCCATGCGATTGATGAGTACTCCAAAGTTGGGGTGGGGAGGATGGGAGTGTCTGTCATTCCAAGAAAGAAATGTGTCACTTTGAGGGTATAGGAGAAGTTGGGGGGACCCACTTAGTTGACATGTATTCATCATAAATTGTATGCCTCTGGTAGCCCCTGATAGCTTGGAGGTTGATAGCTTGGGGCTTAGGTGCAGAATCAGCCATGAAGGTGTAGAGAGATACCACTGCAAATTGGTGTGACTGGCTGGCCGTTTGGTCTGGATGACAGGTAGATTGTCTCCAATGTGTAGTAAATAGTAGGTTTAAAGTTGGCATGTCATTTCCAATTGACTAATAGGCCCCTTGCTAAGCTGTTTGGGCTGGAAGAACAGACAGCTCACAGGGGTTTCAGCTACTTGAGGGAATTGTGCCTGGGATTTCAAGGCCAGGCTGTAGGCTGGGCAAAAGGAGAGGGAAGAAAAGTTAGCAGATAGCTTACACATGTGAGCATAGAGGCCAAAGTGCCTTCGATGAGATTCAGGTTGAAAGTCCAGCCAAGCCTTCTTATTTTAGACGTCTATACTTCCAACAAACCACGCTGAAGAAACTCCAATTGCATGATCTCGTTATTGAATTTACTGGAGAGGGTAGGGCCAGCGGTACTAGGGGTGGGGTTTGCTGATAAGTGAACCCAGACCTCCTAATGCCAAACGTGCTCTACCACAGCTATATTCCAATTATTACTGCTCCTCCCCCACCCCTGCTGGTCGAATCATTGCTGTGAGCATGCTAGGCCAGTAACATAGATGAACACAGTCACATCGTTCGGCAATGTTAGAACTTATTAAAGAACAATAAATCTACAAGGTGTAGCAGGGTGTTGTTGTATAGTTGTCTTGTTTCAGTTTTGGTTCATTTGAGATTGGATTTCTCTGTGTACCCTGGATGTCCTGGAATTTGATCTATAGACCAGGGTGGCCTCAGTCTGACAGAGATCTGCCTGCCTCTGCCTCCAGAGTACTGGAATTAAAGGCATGTGCCACCACACCTGGCTAAGGTTTTAATGACAAATGTGACAGTTCATCTTATCTATGTTAGTAATCTGGCTAAGGCAATTTTGGATTGTCTCTTAGTTAGGGTTCCCATTGCTGTGAAGAGATACCATGACCAAGGCAACTCTTGTAAAGGACAACATTTAATTGGGGCTGGCTTACAGGTCCATTATCAAGGCAGAAGCATGGCAGAATTCAGGCAGACATGGGTTGGAAGAGGCAAAAGTTCTACATTGTGATCCAAAGGTAGACAGGAGAAGACCACCCACACAGTGATACACTTCCTGCAAGGCCATACCTACTCTAACAAGGCCACACCTCTTTTTTTTTTTCCAGTTCCTCCTTTTTATTAACTCATACTCAACTACTTGTCTTCTGGTTTGTTGAAACAGTAAGCCAGACAACACTTGCTGTAGTAATGCCTGTCAAAGTGGCTACCCATGAAAACTCCAGCACCAAACTCATCATTCAGCAGGACACTCTCGACAAAGTCGGCTGATTTTGCCATTTTCCTCCACCTTATAGTATTTCAGCACAGCCAACTTAACCTTCTTCCTCCTGTGCTGATTCTTCTTGGGAGTGGTGTAAGACTTCTTCCTTTTCTTAGCACCACCACGAAGTCTCAACACACGATGAAGGGTAGACTCCTTTTGAATGTTGTAGTCAGACAAAGTATGGCCATCTTCCAGCTACTTACCAGCAAAGATCAACCTCTGCTGATCAGGAGGAATTCCTTCCTTATCCTGGATCTTGAAGGCCACACCTCTTAATGTGCCACTCACTGAACCAAGCGTCTTCAAACCACCACAGATTCTATTATTTAAATCTTAGTTACTAATATTAACCCATATCACACAGCAAATATCTCTCTGTGTGTATTTGTGGTTTACAGAATCAATACAAATTAATGAAGCTACATTATTAGAACTTGTGAGATTTTGAAGTATGCTGATAAAGATATTAGTAGAGTCTGTGTTGATGATAAGTCTAGGACCAGCTATGGTGAAGGAGCTGCTGAGGTCCCCAAAGAGTCAGGGTTCTAAGCTAAGCTTCATCGTAGGGTCCAGCTACAAGATGAAAAACTTGGAAAAGGAATGGCAGATCCAAGTCCAGTGTAGGTGGATGGCAGTCTCAAAGTCTGTATCAGAAGCAGAGAACTAAACTGAGCTAAAGCCATAGGGACAGTCAGTACTCTGCTAGAGATCCTACACACACACACACGTGCACACATAAAGGCATACATGCACTCACAAATACATACCAGATGTCAGATGACATTTTGGTGGGACCAGGCTATTGCTTTGTGGAGTCCAGGTAAAGTTGTAACATCTTTGGTCTCTGATGTATCTGATACAATTTTAATATACTCATGTTCCCCTCAATTTACCCTGATAGAGTAGGGCCCATTTGGACCTCATCAATCATTATAAGTCAAAATATTATTTAAGTGGTAAGAATTGAAGAATGTCCTTGTATGCACTGAACAAGCAAGTAAGTACTCTACCATTGAACTACAATGACCCTTAGCTGTGTGTGTGTGTGTGTGTGCACACGTGCTCACTCACCCATGTGCGTGCATACATGTGTGCTGCATACATTTGAGCACTTGTGTCACGGCATGCGAGTGAGGGTCACAGGGCAACCTTGTGAAGTTGGTTCTCTCCTTCTACTTTTATGTGAGTTCAGTAGCTTGAACTCAAGCAGCCAGGCTTGCACCACAGGTACTCACCAAGGTGAGTTACCTCACCGGCCCTAATTTTTTATTTTTATTTTTGCAGTGCTATAAATCAAACCCATAGTTTTGTGCATGGCAGTGTAAGAAACATTAAATACTGGTCTTTTGTCAAACATTGTAAAACTTTTATGACAAGCAATTAGAATCTTATATCCCGACCCCCAGCTTATAAAACCTTTGTGCAAATGTTATAATCACCCCAACTCTAGAAAACTTTTGGTTCTAAAAAGGCCTCCCTGCATTATCTGAACTTCAGGGACTCAGGTGGATGACCCCCAACCTCTCTGCTTTTCTGCATGTTCTCTGTGTAGTCTTTCAAACCTATCTAATCACACAAGACTGAGGTTGGACCACAGCCAATAAATAGGATTAGAATAAAAACCACATGCACTTCCGGCCCCACTCGCTCTTTCTCTTCTGTCAGAAGCAAAGTTCTGGCCTGTCAAGACACTGAAGTGGGAGCAAGGTTCTCTTTCTTTATGACCTGATACTTTTCTAACCGCAGGCAAGCATCCTGCCACTCAGCTACCCCCACCACCACCTAAAAGAAACTTTTTGAGGGACTAGAGAGATGGCTTAGTGGTTAGGGTATCAGCTGTTCTTCTAGAGGATCCAGGTTCAGTTCCCAACACGCACATGGAAGCTCACAGCTGTCTGTAATTCCAGCTCCAGGGGATCTCATGGAGACATACCTGCAGGCAGAACACTTATACACATAAAAATAAATAGATCTTTAAAAAACTTTTTTTGAGATAGGATCTCCCAATGTAGTAAAGGCTGACCTTGAACTTGTATAAATGTAGCTTTTATTTCCTCAGAAGAAATAATGAGATGAGAGCCGTGGACATGGCTTGGGTTTTTTTTTTTTTTGGTTTCTCGAGACAGGGTTTCTCTGTGTAGCCCTGGCTGTCCTGGAACTCACTCTGTAGACCAGGCTGGCCTCGGACTCAGAAATCCGCCTGCCTCTGCCTCCCAACTGCTGGGATTAAAGGCACGCGCCACCACTGCCCAGTGTTAGGATTCCTTTTTAAGACCAGTATTTGAACTTTTCCTCTCAGAAAGATGCACACAAATTAATGGGCTCAGAGTCACACTAACCACAGTGAGACTAAGGGAAAGGTCCTTGAGCTACCCCTGAAGCTACTCTTCAGATAATCTGTTAAGGGATAAAGAGGAAAAGAGCCTTAAAGTTCTAATAGAAAACCATTAACTGCAGCTAATAGCAAGAATAGAGGCACCCCACAAGGCCGGTTCTTAAACTGTTAGAGGAAAATGGGAGGCACCTTGGATTTCTTCCTTGTCACATGCTAATGAGGTAGCTGTGCTGAGAGGAAGGTCACAGGGAAAATTAGCCCAGGGGATGATGTCCAGGGCCCTCACTGAGTGAGAACTCTTGAGTGAGGTACAGGGAGTTTGGGGACTAAAATTAGGATGCCATTCTCTGACCCATATGCTTTGAAGGCCCTGCTCTTCCTTGGACCTGCTTATAAGCATCCCTGCCATCCAACTTGAAACTAGATAGTTGGTTGTCTTGGACACTGACCCATTGCTGTGCAGAGACACCATGACCAGGACAACTCTTATAAAAGAAAGTTTTTAACTGGGGGCTTGCTTACAGTTTCAGAGGCTAGTCCATCATTATCATGACAAGGTGACAGGCATGATGCTGGGAAGGTAGTAGAGAACTACATCCTGTCTGCAGGAGAGAGAAAAAGAAACACTGGGCTTGGCATAGCCTTTTGAAACATAAGGGGCTGGAGATATAGCATCGTAGAATATTTGCCTAGCATGCACAAGAGCCTGGATTTGTCCCCCATTGTGGTATAGTCCAGGCAAGGAGGTCATATATAGTAAGTTCAAGGCCTGCCTGGGATACCTGAGACCGTGTTTCAAACACGAAAAAAATCTTTTTTTTTTTTTTTTTTTTCGAGACAGGGTTTCTCTGTGTAGCCCAGGCTGTCCTGGAACTCACTCTGTAGACCAGGCTGGCCTCGAACTCAGAAATCCACCTGCCTCTGCCTCCCAAGTGCTGGGAGTAAAGGCGTGCGCCACCACTGCCCAGCCAAGAAAAAAATCTTAAAGTAAGAAAGAGGGACTCACAGGTGTGCCCTCCCTGAGGATCTGTAGGTGATTAATAATTGCTGGGAAAAAAGAGGTATTTTCTTCAGTAATGTTCATAGCCATCTGACAAATAGCCCCTACTCCTGTGAGTACCCATAAATAAACTCAATGGTTTAAAACAGCAGCAAAAAAAAAATAAACAAAAAACATGAAAGAAGTGGGGGGAAGGTGTCAACAGATAACATGGGAACAGAGAATAACGGTGGTGCACATGTCCAGAGGACTTTATACATAGATGAAAATACGCTAATGAATCCCAGTATTATATGCTAATAAAAACTTTAAGCAGGCCTTTGAACAAGCTCAGTGTGTTAAAGCACTTGCCACATAGGCCTGATGACCTGAGTTTGATCCTGGACCTTCTGGGGGAGGTGATACAAGGGAATTGGAGGTCCCTCTTGGTGTTCTTTTTTTTTTTTTTTTTTAAGTTTTTCGAGACAGGGTTTCTCTGTATTGTCCTGGCTGTCCTGGAACTCACTCTGTAGACCAGGCTGGCCTCGAACTCAGAAATCCGCCTGCCTCTGCCTCCCAAGTGCTGGGATTAAAGGCGTGCGCCACCGCCGGCCGGCAACCCCTCTTGGTGTTCTTAGTCTCCTCAATAGAAGACTTATGAATGCATTCAAACAGAAGCTCGGGGCAATTAAGGAGGGAGGAAGAGAGGGGGAAGGAGAGGGAGAGAGGAAGAGGTAGATGGGGGGTGTAGGAGAGGGAGAGAGTGAGAGGAAGAGGGGGGAGGGAGAAGGAGAGGGGGGAGAAAAAGAGAGGGGGAGAGTGAAGAAGAGAGGGGAAGGGAGAGGAAGAGAGGGAAGAAAAAGCATACTTAGGTTCTGGCTGGTATCTGAAAAAAGAAACAAGGATAGCAGAGGCAGTCTACTTACCAGCTAGGTCTCAAGCCCAGGACAAGTCTCACTTGGTACGTGGCTGCTCCCAGCTCTCCCTGCAACACTCAGTACCTGTGGCCCCTCCCAGCTCTTCTCACCCCGCCCCCTACCCGAAACCCCTCCCTCTCAGGCACTCCAAGTCAGCTTCCTTTCCCCCAGCTTGGTTCCTGTATAATTCAGCCATTTTGTCTGCACAGGTCTCTTGGCTTCTCGTGGTCAGCGTCTCTTCTCTTGCTTTCCCTCCTGGCCCCTCCTCTCACGGTCTGGTTTAGACTGCTGGCCATGTTCTGCCCGCATTCTTCCTTCGGCTTGCTTTCTGATATCTACAATAAACATCGTCTGTATCTCCTTTTATTTCATCTTTTTCAGGAAGACCCTGTCTCACATAAATAAATCAATGAATGAGTAAATAAGTTATTTTAAAACTACTGTCTTTTGAAAAAGTTTAAAAATTTGTTTTAAGCCGGGCGGTGGTGGCGCACGCCTTGAATCCCAGCACTTGGGAGGCAGAGGCAGGCGGATTTCTGAGTTCGAGGCCAGCCTGGTCTACAGAGTGAGTTCCAGGACAGCCCGGGCTACACAGAGAAACCCTGTCTCGAAAAATAAAACAAAACAAAACAACAAAAAAACAAAAACAAAAACAAAAGACAGTAGAGGTCTGGGGAGATTTCAGAGGACCTGGGTTCATTTTCCAGCATCCTCATAGAACCATCTGTGAGTCCAGTATCAGGGGATCTGACTCCCTCTTCTGACCTCCAAGGTACCAAACCATGTATGTGGTACACATACATATATGCAGGCAAATCTCCATATGCATAAAATAAAATTTAAAAAATTTAAAGATTCCCGGGGAAGCAAAGGCCAGGTGGACTTCTCTAAGTTCGGGCTACAAATTGAGTTCCAGAGCCACATAGTGACACCTCCTCCACTAGACCACTAGACCCCTCCCCCTAAAAAAAAGAAAAAAAAAAAAAAAAACCAAAACCCCTTTGGCATTTTTTTTAATTTATTTATTTATTTTATTGATGAGTACACTGTAGCTGTCTTCAGACACACCAGAAGAGGGCATCCAATCTCATTACGGATGGTTGTGAGCCACCATGTGGTTGCTGGGATTTGAACTCAGGACCTCTGTAAGAGCAGTCAGTGCTCTTAACCACTAAGCCATCTCTCCAGCCCCCCCCCCCTTTGGCATTTAATCCCAGTACTCACAAGGCAAAGGCAGGCAGATTGCTACAAGTTTAAGGTCAACGTGGTCTACAGAGTGAGCTCCAGGACAGTCAAGGCTACAGAGAGAAATTCTGTCTTGAAAAACCAAACTGCAGGGCAGTGGTGGCGCACACCTTTAATCCCAGCACTTGGGAGGCAGAGGCAGGTGGATTTCTGAGTTCGAGAGTTTGAGGCTAGCCTGGTCTACAGAGTGAGTTCCAGGACAGCCAGGACTACACACAGAAACCCTTAATCAAAAAACAAAAAAAAAAAAAAAAAAAAAAAAACAAAAAAAAAAGAAAAAACGACAAATCAGGAGAGGTGTAAGTCTCAGGAGCTGCCACTGGATAAACATCTGCATAGGTCAGATGAGAAGGCTCAGCTGACTTCATGACAGGCTTCAAAGAGACTAGGCCTAAATCTCTGTTTCCAAGAACTAGACAAGTCCAGGCCTCAGAAGCTGCCCCACCACCTGGCCTGAGGCAAGGACACTGGGTCAGCAGCAGTTTCCAGACTTCCTCAGCTACTTCCTCAGTAACAGTTCCAGACCTCCCCAGCAAGTTTCCGGCCCCCACACCTGGGTAATGGAATGTCTGTAGAGATGGACCCAACAGATTAACATAGAGGTCACCTACCCTGGAATTCCCTAATGTGCTTTAAATCGGGCCTGCGAACTCACTTGGTTGTCTCTCTGTCTTGGTAATGGGAGACCCCAGCATGCTGGACTTGTGCAGAATAAAACACTCTTTGAGTTTACATACTGTTTGAGTCCAGGGCGTCATTCTTCAGTGAATTATGGATGATTACACAAATATTCTCAGTGTCATTCAAACAGACGTGCTAGCAAGCTCGCTGCACACCTGGACAGGAAGTCCTCTTAGTTTTTATTCTAACACAGGTGGTGATGGTCTTTCTCCCAATTGCTATGGTGTGACATCACAGTCTTTCTAGACAAGCTGACTTTAAAGGAATCAGCACAAAGAACAAGAAGGAAAATGAGAGGGACCAACCAAGACCATCAAGTTAACAGAGACACAGCCAGGCCTTTGCAAAAACAAAAAGTTTGGAAAATTAGCAGATGCCATATACGTTTTACAAGGTAAGGAGATTTATGAGACATTGGCTTTTGCCAGGCTAGATATTTTCAACAAGAAAGGAAAAACTGGGGTGTTGGAGAGTTGGCATCTGTTGCCCCTGCAGAAGACCCGGGGTTCAATTCCCAGAACCCACATGGTGGCTCACAACTGTGACTCCAGTCCTAGGAGGTCTAATCCGGTCATCTGACTTCTGCAGGCCACAGGCATGGACATGGTGCACATATGAAAAGAAAAAATATTTTTCACACTGCCAGAAGAGAAATGGAGAGAGAGGGAGGAAGATAAAACACCAGCCCATTTCTTTCTTTTCTTTTTTTTTTTTTTTTCCTTTTTAGAGACAGGGTTTCTCTGTATAGCCCTGGCTGTCCTGGAACTCACTCTGTAGACCAGGCTGGCCTCGAACTCAGAAATCCTCCTGCCTCTGCCTCCCAAAAGCTAGGATTAAAGGCTTGCACCACCACTGCCCCGCTACCAGCCCATTGCTAATGGAGGCCAACAAGCAGAGAGATAGAGACCAGAGAGAAAGTAAGAAACCCCAGAGCTCGGGGAAACACATCTGCTCGGGATTGGCCAGTATCTGAAAGACAAATGGAGAGGAGGAAGAAAGGGATGGATTAAGGTTTTCTGAATAAGCCAGGCAGTGGTGGCACACGCCTTTAATCCCAGCACTTGGGAGGCAGAGACAGGCAGATTTCTGAGTTCGAAGCCAGCCTGGTCTACAGAGTGAGTTCCAGGACAGCCAGGGCTACACAGAGAAACCCTGTTTCGAAAACAAAAAAGATTTTCTGAATAACTGGAATCAGAGAGCAGAGAGTCCCCAAGGGCCACTGAAACTGTTCCTGAGAGGCAAGGGTTGGTGTGCTACCTCGTTAAGAAGATAATTATTCCTCCCTGATCCTTTTAGATGGCTTAGCTTGCCATGTCAGAGTCCAGGAATGGAGCTGGAACTCAGACAGAGCAAGGCCCAGATATCCTTAACTTTCCATATGCAAACTGAAATCCCAAGAGATGCCAGTTGGCCCACCCAGAAGATGTCCCTCCCAATGCCTGTGGACCCCAGGCGTCTGGACTCAAGTGTTAGGCATATCTTCCCACACAGCTTCCAGGCAGCTGTGTAAGAGCAGAAGAAAATGACAGAAAATCAGACCAGGAGACAGAGTCCACAAAGACTTCTGGCATTTTCAGTCTCTGGCCAGGACAGAACCAAAGATGTTTCCAGCTTCTGGCCCTAAACTGCCTGGCTGGTTTTTAGGTCCTGTTCTTATCTGTAGAGAGAAAAGCATCAGGCTTCCAATATGTTGAAAATGTACCCTATTGCTATATTATTGGGTTCCAGCCCAGGTGTAGTTCTTTTTTTGTTTTTGTTTTTAACTTTTTTGGGGGGTTGGGGGGCTTGGTGAGGAGGGTAGCCCTAGCTATCCTGGAACTTGCTCTGTAGACTGGATTTCAACTCACAGATACATCTGCCTCTGCCTCCCTAGAGCTGGGACTAAAGGTGTGTACCACCACTGCCCAGCTTTGTTTTTTTTTTTTTTTTAAATACTTTTTTTGAAGATTTATTTACTTACTTTATGTATGTGTTTGAGTACACTGCTGCTGTCTTCAGACACCAGAAGAGGGCACCGGATCCCATTACAGATGGTTGTGAGCCACCATGTGGTTGCTGGGGATTGAACTCAGGACCCCTGGAAGAGCAGTCAGTGCTCTTAACTGCTGAGCCATCCTCCAGAACAGCTTCTTCTTCTTCTTCTTTTTTTTTTTTTTTAAGATTTATGTGTTTTTTTTTTCTCCATATGTATGAGTGTTTTGCCTGTATGTATGTGCATCACATACATGCGTGGTGCCCTCAGATTTTTGAAAAGAGGGTGTTGTGTCCTCTGGAGCTGGAGTTACAGGTACTTATAAGCCACCATCTGTAACTGATGCTGGGAACTGAATTCAGCTACAAAGCTCTGAGCCCTCCTAATCTCTGAGCCACAACCCCAGCTGCTGTTTGTTTTAAGTCTCACTGTAGCTCAGGCTAGTCCTGAAAAATCATAGTGTAGTAAACTGGCCTTGAACTCATGGTACTAGGATTATAGGCAGGCCTGAGCCAACAGACCAATTAAACCTGGCATTTCTTTCTTTCTCTTTTCCTGCCCCTGGCCCCATGTTTATTCATTGTGGATGGAGCATCCCCTCCACGGAACTCATGATCAGAGAACACTTTTAGTGGTAAAGAGAAAAATAAGCCACTGTGTATAGGACCAGCAAAGCACTGTATATAGGACCAGCAGACAAAGTGGAGAGCTGAGAACAGAGAGGAGATTATGATTTTATTGTTTGTTTGGGTTTTGTTGTTTTATTTGCATGTTTTTCCAAGACAAGTTTTCTCTGTGTAGCCCCAGCTGTCCTGGAACTTGCTCTGAAAACACGGCTGGCCTCGAACTCAGAGACCCACCTGCTTTTGCCTCCTGAGTGGTAGGAGTAAAGGTGTGTGCCACCACTGCCTGGCTACAATTGTAGACAGGATGGGCAGAGAAGGCACTGCTGAGATAGAGGACTAGCTAGGCAGGTGCAGGATGGAATTCAGGGACCAAGTGGACCAAAGGTTCTGGAGCTGGAGTGTGTCTGTCTACACTGAGAGTAACCTGACCTAGAGGCACAAGCATGACGACCTCAGCGACACATAAGAGTAGAAGACAGTTTGGGCATAAGAGCCAGGCGCTGTTGTAGGCTTTGGTTATTGTTTTCCTTCCCTTTGTTGAATAAATTAATGAAAAAATTGGAATCCATTTGGGCTAATTAGAAAGCTTAGAACCATATCAAGTTTGTACAAATGTCTTCTCTTATTTGGATATCTTAAAATCTTTTTAAGAAGGGCATGCTGGGCTGGAGAGGTGAGGACTGAATAGGTAAGAGCTTACTGCTCTTGCCGAGGACCCAAGTGTGGATCCCAACATCCGTGGCAGGTAAATCACAAAGGTCTATAACTCAAGCACCACAGGATCCAACACCTTTGGGGACTGTGGATACCTTCACTTGTATGTACATACCCACATGCAGTCAAATACACACACACACACACACACACACACACACACACACACACACACAAATATTGGCCAGGTAATGGTGCTACACACCTTTATTCCCAGAACTTGGGAGGCAGAGGCAGACAGTTCTCTATGTTGAAGGCTAGCCTGGTCTACAGAGTAAGTCCCAGGGCAGCCCTACAAAACAAGACAAACCAGAAATAATGTTTAAAAAGATGAGGACTGCCGGGCAGTGGTGGCGCACGCCTTTAATCCCAGCTCTTGGGAGGCAGAGGCAGGTGGATTTCTGAGTTCAAGGCCAGCCTGGTCTACAGAGTGAGTTCCAGGACAGCCAGGGCTATGCAGAGAGACTCTATCTCGAAAAACAAACAAACAAAAAAAAAAACAAAAAACAAAAAAAAAAAAGAAAGAAAGAAAGAAAGAAAGAAAGATGAGGACTGGTTTATGGTAGCCCTCTCAGTACTAGTGAGTCAGAGGCAGGATGATGGTGCTGCTCTGTAGCCAGCCTGGGGTGCAATGAGTCCTAGGTCAGCCTGGGCTATAACGTAAGGTATTGTCTCAGGCTATCTTCTTACCAATCTATCTCCCTGCATTTATCAAATTGGACTACTAAAGTAGGCATGGTGGCACATGTATTTAATCCCAGTACTGAGTATAGAGTTGAAGATCAGCCTGGCCTACACAGCACGCTCCAGGCCAACCAAGCTGCCAAGCAGGGTGTGAGAGCCTGTTTAAAAAAAAAAAAAAAAAAAAAAAAGGCACTCCTGAGCAAGGCAGCTCAGCCTGTAAAGATACTTGCTGTGATGACATGTCCCTGCCACCCACCTGGTAAAAAAGAAAACACTCCTGTAATGCATGTGACACGCAATCACTTATACACACAAATAAATTTAAAAGTTATTTTCTCCTGGCCAGCAGACCAGGAAACACTATTCGTCTAGGCCTCTGCTTTCTGGCAGGGTAAGAGAGCTCTGCACGTTCAGGCATCCAGCTGTGGCTCCCATGGGTCCAAAGAACATGGCTTCTCCAGGCATCTGGCTCTGGACCAGAGGAAAGCAGCAAACAGCACAAGCAACCACGCCTCCAGCCTTGGTGGTCCCAGAGATCAGTGTGGAGCCAGAGCCTCAGCTCCAGCGGGCCCTGGGTCCATGAGAGACTGGGACTTTGACCCAACAGTCTCAAAGGCCTGTGGTTTTGACTTTTGAGGTATGGAAGGCAACTTAGAGACAATAACACAAGCAGACATGTACATATACATT
>NW_021604607.1:10265060-10281287 GCF_004785775.1 Grammomys surdaster | reverse complement strand
TACATTACATATACATATACATCATATACATATACATTACATATACATATACATTACATATACATTACATATACACATATATTACATATACATTACATATACATATACATTACATATACATTACATATACATATACATCATATACATATACATTACATTTACACATACATATACATTACATATACACATACATATATATTACATATACTATACATTACATATACATTACATATATATTACATATACACATACATTACATATACATTACATATACATATACAAATTAGCCGGGCAGTGGTGGCACATGCCTTTAATCTTAGCACTTGGGAGCCAGAGGCCGGTAGATTTCTGAGTTCGAGGCCAGCCTGGTCTACAGAGTGAGTTCCAGGGCAGCCAGGATTATACAGAGAAACCCTGTCTCAAAAAACCTAAAAAGAAAGAAAGAAAGAAAGAGAGAGAGAGAGAGAGGGAGAGAGGGAGGGAGGGAGGGAGGGAGGGAGGGAGGGAGGGAGGAAGGAAGAAAGGAAGAAAGAAAGAAAGAAAAAACAAAAACAAAAATTAGCTGGGTATGATGGTGTATGCTTTTAGCCCAAGTAGTTGGAAGCCAGCATAGTCTACATAGCTCTTAGTTCCAGGACTGCCATCTCTAGAGAGCCCATGTCAACAGACAAACAAACAAACAAAACAATAACAAAAATACTAAAAGCAAACAAACCAACCAACACACACACACAAAACCAACAAACCAAGTCAAGCCTAACAGAAGCCTCCCTAATCAACAACGAAATCCAGAGATCATGAATGAAATGTCCGAGAAGTCTGGGATATACTCAAGAGGCCAAACTGAGACTTCATGGTGGAGAAGAAGGAGAAGAGATAAAATCTGGTAGAATAGACAGACCATTGAAGAAAATTATAGCAGAAAACTTGACAAAAGAAAGCAACCAAACGAAAAAAATCAAGTCTCAACAAATATACATATACATATACACATACACACACACACACACAACACACACACACACACACACACACACACATATAATTTTTTTGGTTTTTCGAGACAGGGTTTCTCTGCATAGCCCTGGCTGTCCTGGAACTCACTCTGTAGACCAGGCTGGCCTCAAACTCAGAAATCCGCCTGCCTCTACCTCCCAAGTGCTGGGATTAAAGGTGTGTGCCACCAAAGCCCAGCTTCAACAAATATTCTAAAAATGGAGATAATTCCTTGAGTCTTTTCAGACCACAATGGGATAAAAGTAATAATTAACAACCAGAGAAAAGAAACCATAGAAACTACAAAAGTAACAGGAGACAAGACACTTAAAATAAAAGAAAAAGAACAAACCACAACACAGTCAAAAGAAAGTGGGTCATCCAAGAGATGCAGAGAGGAAACTGAACAATTCCTAGAGTCAAATAAAAAATGAGAAGACAACCTTCCAAAGCATCAGGGACCCAGCTAAGGGAACCCTAAGAGGACAGCTTTGAGACAAGGAGCACATTAGAAATCCTGAGCCCTTTTCAAATAAACAACCTAACAGTGCACCTCACAGCTCCTGAAAACAGCAAGCGGCCAATTCCAAACCCAGCAGATGACAAGAAATATCAAAGATTACGGAAGAAATGAATGAATGAAAGAAATAGAGTCTTAAAAAATTATGTCAGGCCAGGCAGTGGTGGCACACGCCTGTAATCCCAGCACTTGGGAGGCAGAGGCAGGAGGATTTCTGAGTTTGAGGCCAGCCTGGTCTACAGAGTGAGTTCTAGGACAGCCAGGGCTATACAGAGAGACCCTGTCTCGAAACCCCCCCCCCAAAAAAAAAAGAAGAAAAGAAAAACAAACAAACAAAAAATATGTCGTATGGTAGCAACATATAGTGGATGGTGCCTTTAATCCCAGAATTTAGGAGAAACAGAGGCAGGAGGATCTCTGAGTTCCACACCAGCCTTGACTACAGAAGGAGTTCCAGGACAGCCAGGGCTGTTACATAGAGAAATCCTGTCTCCAAAAACAAACAAACAAACAAACAAATAACAGTATACAAAAGTTAATTGATAAGCCCTTAGCCAATCTGACAAAGGGAGAGATAGCACAAACTAATGTAAAGATCAAAAGAGAATCATTACTACAGACTCAAATGAAATCTAGAACATACTAGATTAGCAAATACTTTGAAACTTATTCTCTAAAAAGCTATAAAAACTAGAAGAAACAGATGAATTTCTTTCTTTCTTTTTTTTTTTTTTTTTTTTTTTGGTTTTTCGAGACAGGGTTTCTCTGTGTAGCCCTGGCTGTCCTGGAACTCACTCTGTAGACCAGGCTGGCCTCGAACTCAGAAATCCGCCTGCCTCTGCCTCCCAAGTGCTGGGATTACAGGCGTGCGCCACCACCGCCCGGCAACAGATGAATTTCTAAGTGCATAGGACCTACTGAGATTAAAGCTACAAGGCATAAATAACTAACAGATCCATTATAAACCATGAGATTGCAGTTGAAATCAAAATTCTCCCCTCAGGTCCTGACAGATTCACCGCTGAATTCTACCAAATTTTCAATGAAGATTTAATATAAATTCTTTTTAACTTGCTCCACAAAATAGAAAGGAAGGAACAGTAAGTACTAAATTCATCCTATAAAGCCAGTGTTATCCTGATAACAAAACCAGATGACCACTGCAAAAAGAAAAGTACAGGAGTTTGGAGAGATGGCTCAGTGGTTAAGAGCACTGGCTGCTCTTCAAAAAGTCCTGAGTTCAATTCCCAGCAACCACATGGTGGCTCACAACCATCTGTAATGGGGCATAGGTAAATCAATAAATGTGAAATACCATATAAACAAACTAATGGATAGAAAACACACACTCATCCAGAGTGATGCTCAAAGCATTGGGCAGTGCAACATGCCTTCATGGTGCAAGTCCTGGAAACTTTAGGAACAGTCAAAGGCCATACCATCAAACCTACAGCCAACATCATTCCAAGTGGAAGGAGACAACCTAACCTTGTCTTCTATGATTAGGAATGACACCAGAGCCGGGCAGTGGTGGCACACACCTTTAATACCAGCACTTGGGAGGCAGAGGCAGGAGGATTTCTGAGTTCGAGGCCAGCCTGGTTTACAGAGTGAGTTCCAGGACAGCCAGGACTACACAGAGAAACCCTGTCTCAAAAAACCAAAAAGAAAAATAGTAACCTTTATATAAACAACTAAAAATGCACTCTTGTAACAAGCCCTCCATCTCAGTAGGCCCCAAACCTTAGCACAACTAATGCCATGTTGAAAGTACCGTTCAGGCCTTAAAACTCATCATACAGACAGTACCTCCTGCCAAAATGACAAAAACAAAAACAAAACAAACAAAAGAATTATTCCATCAAAGTCAATGGTTCTCAGAAGTCTCTGAGTCTTTAAATCTCTGAAGTCTTGCTTTTTGGCTTTTGTAGCTCAGCTTCTTGCTAACTGTTCTTGCTAACTGAGATGTATCAACCTAGGGTGTAGTTTTGTGCTTAATACTAGCCATCTAACAAGGACTTTTTATTGGTTTAAACCTGTGTCTGAGTAGTCTTCTCTGGTGGCTACCCTACAAAACTCTTAGAGAAAGAAATGAGGAAAAATATCCCATTAGTAATAGCTTAAAAAAAAAAAAAAGCTGGGGGCTGGAGAGATGGCTCAGCAGTTAAGAACACTGACTGCTCTTCCAGAGGTCCTGAGTTCAATTCCCAGCAACCACATGGTGGCTCACAACCATCTGTGATCTGATGCCCTCTTCTAGTATGTCTGAAAGGAAGCAACAGTGTACTCACATACATACATACATTAATTAATTGATTAATTAATTAACTTTTATTTATTTATTTTTAAAGATTTATTTATTTTATTTATGAGTACACTGTAGCTGTCTTCAGACACACCAGAAGAGGGCATCAAATCTCATTATGGGTGGTTGTGAGCCGCCATGTGGTTGCTGGGATTTGAACTCAGGACCTCTGGAAGAGCAGTCAGTGCTCTTAACTGCTGAGCCATCTCTCCAGCCCGTTAATTAACTTTTAAAAAGCTGGGCGGTGGTGGCAGCATATGTCTTTAGTCCCAGCACTTGGGAGGGTGGGGCAGACGGATCTCTATGAGTTGGAGGTCAGATTGGTGTACATGAAAAGTTATACTGGGAAACTGCTCTTGGTCAGGTAATCCTAAGGACCAAGGCCAGGGAAGTTGCCATGGGGAGAGCGACATAGGAGAGGGAGAAGAGAAAGAGAGAAAGCATCTGTAGAGAGAGAAGGAAAAAGGGGAAGAACAGAGAAGGAAGTGAGGAGAGACCAAAATGTCTAATTATATAGGGAAGAGCTTCTGGGGGAAGGGAAGCTTATTTCCCGGGCTGGAAAATTCAGGGTTGGGGGCAGGGTATGCCAGGTAGGGACTGAGGGATGCTGGGAGAACCCAGAGGCCAAGGCTGCTTTGGTATGCAAAATATGCACCTAAGCCCTTGTTTTAGGATTGAAACCCAACACTAAATAAAAACAAAACAAAAGGACCTAGGAGCAGACCTAAGTAGCGCTAAATAGAAACATCCCCACAAGCTGGGTTTGATTGTACATACTTTTAACCTCAAGAGGTAGAGGCAGACAGATTTCTGTGAGTTTGAGGCCAACCTTATCTACATGGAAAGCTGCAGAACAGTCAGAGCTAACATAATAGAGAAACCTGTCTCAAAAAAGAATCCCCCCACTCAAATGTCCAGACATTGAAAATAGAAGCCAAAACCACAAGACAACAGCAAACCCTTCCATGTTCTTGGAATGGCAGAATTAACACTTGAAGTTGGCTCTACTGCAAAAATTAACCCACCACATTCTTAATGCAATATCCATCAACATTGGTGACCTTTTTCACAGATCTAGGGAAAACAATCCTGTAATTCATATAGGACCACTGTTAAGGCCTGAGTAACTGCTGTCTGTCTAGCCGGCCATTTTATGCTGTTTCTGCTGTTACTAGGAAACTTTCTCATGCCCGAGTTGATTGCATATTCTGGTATGTTCTGTCCTTTAATGTTCTTGGAAACCAATCACAATAGAGGTCAATTAGAACTGCTTTGTACAGTTAGCTACAATAAGCTTGGACCCAAACCAACTGCCAAGCACACTTCCTGCACCTATGTATGAGCTTTTATGGTTTTTGCCTTAAAAAGCTGCCCCTGGGATGGACCCCAACATAAGAGAGACACCTATATCAATGTATGAAGCTATTTAGAGTAAAACTTCCATTTTGAATAGGGTTCCATTTTGAATAGGTAAAGTTTTAAGTTCCCAAGACCTCCCAGGGAACTGACATCCTACTTGACAGAAAGAGACATGTACTTGAGTAACTGACATCCTGGTTGGCAAGTTAGGACATGAATGGTAGACAAGTCCCATACTGGTTGGCAAGTCAAATCACCTGCCACAGTTGAATACCCCAATCAATGAGAGCAGGATAAAAGAACAACAAAGATAAGTTCCTAAGGAAGTCCCCTATCCCTAAATTCTGACTGGTGGGGTAACTTGACACAGATATTCATGGATTCCAGGCTTAAAGGCTCTGTAAGATTATGGCTCCGGGTGACAGTTTAGCTTCTAAGTCTGCACTATATCCCTGATTAATCAGTCTTGGAGTATGTGTTCAGTAAACCAGCCCTGTTTGACTGTATCTGAGTGCTTTGTGCAGTGATTCCTACACCTCGACAACCATGAACACCAGATTGCCAAAGCAATCTGTGTTTGTTTGTTTGGTTGGTTTGTTTTCAAGGCAGAGTTTCTCTGAGTAGCACTAGCTGTCCTGGAAGTCACTGTGTAAACTAGGTTAGCTTCGAACTCACAAAGATCTACCTGCCTCTGCCACCTGAGTGCTGGGACTAAAGGTATGCACCACCACTGCCCAGCTAGCCAAAGCTATCGTAAGGAATAAGAACACAATCAGAGGGATCACAACAGTCCACTTCAAATTATTCTGCAAAGCTATAGAGATAAAGAGATGTGGTCCTGGCATAAGAAACACACAGGTATACCAGTGGGACAAGATGAAAGACCTGGAAATAAACCAGTAAAGTTACAGCCACCTAATTTTTTGACAAAGGAGGCAAAAACATGCAGCAGAAAATGACAACTTTTTCAACAAATGGTTCTGGCAACACTGGATATCCACCTGCACAAGAGTGAAATTAGATTCATATTTTTCTCTTTGCACAAAAATCAATTCAATTTCAAATGAGTCAAAGACCTTAATTTTAAAACCTGAAACACTGAAACTTCTAAATGAAACCATAGGGAATACTCTTCAGACATTGGGATAGGCAAGAACTCACTGAAGAGAACATCCAGAGCCCAGAAACTAACCCACAGAGTCAACAGATGAAACACCATGACATTAACAGGTTTCTACACAACAACAACAGCAACAACAACAGAACCCAGCAAAGCAGACAGACAGCCCACAAGAGGGGAGAAAATCTTCGCTAGCTCTGTGTCAGACAAGGACTAATGAAATGAATGATTCTCAAAAGAAACACAAATTGCCACGTAACTATTTTTAAACGTGTTCAATTTCCTTAGTATCAGGGAAATGAAAATTAAGACTACTTTATGATACCACTCACCAAGTCAGAATGGCTTTCTGAAGAAGTCCATTAAAGGTACACGCCTTTGATCCCAGCACTCTGGAGGCAGAGGCAGGCATACCTCTGAAAGTTCAAGTCCAGCCTGGTCTACAGAGCTAGTTGCAGGAGGCTGGGGGGTTGGGGAGAGAAGTCTGACACCAAAGGAGACGGGCGAGAGGAACACTTCCTTCTTCATGCTGTTGAAAGTGCAAATTAACACACAGTTATGAAAATCAATCTGAGGGTTCCTCAAAAAAATTAAAAACAGAAAAATCATAGGACCCAGTTAATTCACATGTACATATATGTTTTTTTGAGACACAGTCTCACTATATAGCCTAATCTAGATTAGAACTTGTTATGGAGACGAGGCTGCTGCAAACTCAAAGACAACTGCTTGTCTCTGCTCCATGAGTGTTGGCATTGAAGGGATCACTGTGCTTGATCCTAGAAAATATCTTTTTTGTTGTTGTTGTTGTTGTTTTTTGTTTGTTTGTTTTTTGTTTTTCAAGACAGGGTTTCTCTGTGTAGTCCTGGCTGTCCTGGAACTCACTCTGTAGACCAGGCTGGCTTCGAACTCAGAAATCTGCCTGCCTCTGCCTCCCAAGTGCTGGGATTAAAGGCATGCACCACCACTGCCCAGTTAGAAAATATCTTATTAAAAATTCTTTAAAATTGGACTTATAGAAGGGCATGTACACAGAGCTGTAAACCTCAACACTTAGGAGGCTGAGGGTAGAGGATTGCCATGAGTTCTAGGGCCAGCCCTTGGACTATATAGTGAGTCCAAAGTCAGCCTAGGATATAGAGTGAGACTGCATTCCAACAAGAAGAAACTCCAGATAAACCAGTCTGTAGAGAATGAGCACTAGTCCAGCCTGGCCTACCTATCCTCACAGACCTTGTCTCAGAAAAGAAAACAAGGGGCTGATGAAAAATGTCCTCTGAGAAAAACGCTTGCTGTACAGGCCTGGTGACTTGAGTTCAGCCCCTTGGGCCCCACAGTGAGAGGAGAAAACTCCTCCTAAAAGTTGTCCTTTGACTGCACGGGTACTTGGAACAAGCACTCTCACGAATCACACACACACACACACACACACCACTATACATGCATGCATACACACATATACACACATGTAGACATATACATACATATACACATATAAACATTCACATATACACAACCCATACAGACACATACATTCATATACACACACATAAGTACACACATACATATTCATACAGACACATACACACATGCACACCTGTACATGCTTGCATACATACATATACACACATTCACATATACACATATATACATACACACATACACATATACAAATATTCACATATACCCATACACAAACCCATACAGACACATATGCACATATGCACATATACATACACATACACACATGCACCCATACATGTACACCTACACACATTTACATATACACACATACATATACACACACAGTTATACATGCACATATACACACATAGTCATGTACACACATTCACACAGATGTACAGATACACATATACGTACACACATGCATACACATATATACCCACACATATATACATGCATATGCACATATGCATATATATGCATACATGCAATACAGATACAAACATACACATACATACGCACATATATGCATATACACATAAACATTCATATACATACATGTATACACACACAGGTTGATACTAATATTTTTTTTAATTAAAAAAAAATCCTGTCTTGAAAAACCAAATAAATAAATAAATAAATAAATAAATAAATAAAATAAAAAATCAAATAGAAGCAGACTCTTCATATCTGTCTTGCTTTTCTTCTCTAATTTGTCCTTCCAGTGGCTTCTGCGGGTGTTTCTAAAACACTTGCCACACACGCTTGCTTGAAATCCTTCTGCGGCTGCCGTTGTCTCCTGCAGTAAATTTCCTTTCAGGCTGGCATTCACAGCACTAGAGGCCTGGCACCTTGGCTATATTAATGAGGAGACTATTGTTTATGTAAACTTCACGTCTTTAAAATAGGAAATCTCCTGAGGAGAGAAGTCTGTCCTGAACTCAGGGGCAGAGTGAGGGATCACCAGAGGCTGAAGCCTCCTGCCTCTCACACTCTCTGCTGTCTGCTCTCCAGCCTGCAGACTTCTGGGCTCCAGTGGAGACAGGTTGTGTAAGGAAAGGAAGGTGCAGGCGCCCGAGAGATATGACAACCGTGGCCCAAAAACCTCGGTCTGAGAAAACTGCTCGTTTTATATTCATGTCTTTGCTGTTTAAGTTCCCCTAATTAGCAAAAAAGATTTTGGCTGGACATGGTGGTATACAACTTTAATCCATGCAGAAGCAGGCTCATCTCTGGAAGTTCGAGGCCAGCATGGTCCCCATAGTGATTTCTAGGCTACCTGGTGAGACCATCTGAAACATCCAAACATAAATACATACAAACTGGGCCGTGGTGGTGCACGCCTTTAATCCCAGCACTTGGGAGGCAGAGGCAGGCGGATTTCTGAGTTCGAGGCCAGCCTGGTCTACAGAGTGAGTTCCAGGACAGCCAGGACTACACAGAGAAACCCTGTTGCAAAAACAAACAAACAAACAAACAAACAAATAAATACAAAAAATTATTTTGATGAATATATAACATGTTATGATTTATTAAAAATTTCTGGGGGGCTGGAGAGATGGCTCAGTGATTAACAGCACCTGCTGCTCTTGCAGAGGGTCAGAGTTTGATTCCCAGCAACCATGTTGGGTTGCTCACACCCTCCTGTAACTCCAGTTTCAGGGAACTATATCTCCTCTTAAATACTAAAATAAATTAATAAACAAACAAACAAATAAATAAATGGAACTATATCCCCTCTTAAATACTAGAATGAATGAATGAATGATTTATTTCTGGAGCTGGGCATAGTATATACCTTTATGCCTGCCACTTGAGAGGCAAAGGCAGGCAGATCTCTGTGAGTCTGAAGCCAGCCTAGCTTACAGAGTGAGTCCCAAGACAGCCAGAGATACAAAATGAGAACCTGTGTCAATAAAACAAAACAAAAATACGTATGCACTAATTTGTGGATGGAGATGCACTCAGCTGGCTGATGCCCCCCAAGCATGCAGAAGCCCTGGCTTTGATCCTCAGCAGAGCAGCTGGGCATGGTGCTCACACCTGTAATCCCAGTACCGGAAGTGGAGGGAGGAACAGAAGTTTAAGGTGCAGGTCTGTGAGGTTGGTTTTACAACAAGTTTTATGCCAGTCTGGGCACCATTAGTCCTTGTCCCAGCATGGACATGGAGGCCTGAAACCCTGACTAGTCAGAGAGCTAACGCAAGGAATTAAAAGGTCTGTGCCTACCTAGGCTACGGAACGAGTTCAAGGTTAGCCTGGGCAACTCAGCATGACTCTGTCTTGAAACGAAAAAGAATAAATAAATTTAAAACAACAAACAAACAACAACACCAACAAAACGAGCTGGGGATATAGATCAAAATGGTAAGGGGTACTTGATCAGGGCACCAGATTCAATTCCCAGTACTGACCTCTCTCCCCGCAAAAGACAGAATTTCATGTTAGGCATGTGGCTTACATTTGTAATACCCCACACTTAAGAGGTTAAAGTAGAGGGGCTGTACCCTGTAGACAGGGTAGGATATGGAAGACCTTTCAGGGACACTATAAAAGAAAAGTATAAAGTCATAAATAGACAAAGATCATTTTCTAAAATACAGTGTGTGAAAGCAGCAGACAGCCAGTCCTGGTAACTGAGGCCTACAATCCCAGATACTCAGGAGTTTGAGGTATCTGGATCCTAGGTAGGCCAGCTCGGGCTACAGAATGAGTTCAAGGCCAGCCTTGAACTGCAAACAAAACAAAACAAACAAACAAAAAAACAAACCAAAATAAAACAAAAATAAAATCAAATATCCTACCCCCACCCAGTGCCAAACTTTCTATGTAGCTGAGAATTGCTTCGAACCTGTGGCCCTCCTGCCTCTAGACCTCCCAAGTGCCGGGATGACCCTCCTGCCTCTAGACCTCCCAAGTGCCGGGATGATGTGTGCACACCATCACACCTGGTTTGTGGCCTGATTGTTAAAATATGAGATTCTGCTTTGATTTTTGGCCTTTGTCTCTACAGACTGCTCTGAGTTCCAGGCCAGCTTGAGTGGCATATTAAGTAGCTGTGGGTTGTGGCTCAGAGGTCCAGTGCCTGCTGCCCTTCCTTCAGCCCTTGCATTTAATTCCCAGCAACAAATACACAGTTTTCCAGTGATTTCATAGCATCCCTGTCTAGTTAACGATATGTACTGATCAATAGCTTTGTTTCTCAGCTAATTCTTCAGAGGCCTAAGAAGAGTGCTAACTATTTTGATGAAGAAGAAAATGGAGGAAGCTGGGTGCCTTTGGTCTCAGCACTCAGCAGGCAGAGGTAAGTGGATCTCTGTGAGTTTGAGGCTAGCCTGGTCCCAAAAGTTAATCAGATGTTTAAAAACAAAATATACACCATCACTAACAGCAAAACAACCCTCCACTTCCCAGCAAAAGAAAGACAAATCTACCAATTCTTACACTCTGGTAGTCTTCCAGCACCTGTAAGAAAGTAATTAAATCTATTAGGAGCCCACAAACATCCATCTCTTTTCTTCTTGACAAGAATTGTGTAGAATCCTGTAACTTTAATTTTTTCTAAACCTATTTTTAACGATGGTTCTTAAACACTTTAAACTTCCCTTTTAGCTCATCACCCACCAGAGGTAGTCAAAAAGAAAAGATATGGGGAAGTGGACCTGTTTAGAAAGGTTCTTTAGAGCAAATCCTATCTGTATTATCTGGAAATTGGCAGTTTAGTTCATAGGTCAGCAGCGGCAGCTCCATACACTCAAAAACACTTCATGGATACACCAGGAGTCCTGTTCAGTAGAGTCAGGAGAGCAAACATGAATCAGCAGTGGTGGTGCTATTTAGCAGAGACAACCAGACCTCAGCCTTAAGTCAGACCTCAGCCTTGAGCCAGACCTCAGTACGAGTAAGCATGAAGGACTAGGAGGGACGCCAGAAGAAGTTCTCAGCTGTGCCTCTCTCAGGGAAGCAAAGATCAGCAAAGACTGGAGACTAACAAGCACTGGACAGCTAGCTGTACTAGCAAGCCAAGCTAAAGTACCCCCACCCCCACCCCAACTGTCTGTTGACATCAAACCTTCCAAACATCATGTGTATATGCATCTGTCTCAGCTGACATCACTCTACCAATCAGCCAGAGTCAGTGGAAGTAGTATGAAATTGCAGCACACCACTAGAAGTTTTTTGGTGCATTTCTCTCTATGGAGTCCTGACAAATGCAGCTCAACTAAGCAATGTAAGGCATGTTGTATGTTGTTAGGAAAGAATCTCTCATCACATGTCCTTTCTTTTTGTTGTTGTTTTTTTTTGTTTTTTTGTTTTGGTTTTTTTTTGTTTGTTTGTTTTTCGAGACAGGGTTTCTCTGTATAGTCCTGGCTGTCCTGGAACTCACTCTGTAGAGTTCCAGGCTGGCCTCGAACTCAGAAATCCACCTGCCTCTGCCTCCCAAGTGCTGGGATTAAAGGCGTGGACCACCACCGCCTGGCTCACGTGTCCTTTCATGTGTTTGATTTAGCAGAACATCTTCTCTCCTGTGACTGCTTCAGTGAAACGTTCCTTCAGGAGTCGGCCTTACATTTTCACCTGTATCTACTTTAACAAAATGTTCCTTCATGTGTTTGCACCATCTAACACAACTGGCTTTCCAAAGAACACTTAAAGTTTCCACATCTGGAACCAGACCTGATGGTGTAGGTCTGTAAGTCCAGCTATTCAGCCAGATGAGGCAGGTGGATTGGAGGTTTAAGGTGTGACTGGATCCCAGTATACCTTCTTGTCAACCTGGGCAACTATGGGAGATTAGGTCTCAAAATTAAATGTAAAAGATGCTTACATCTGGAGGGGGGGGGGCAATGAACAGGACATAAAATGAATAAGTAAAAAAAAATTAAATTAGGGGCTGGAGAGATGGCTCAGCAGTTAAGAGCACTGACTGCTCTTCCAGAGGTCCTGAGTTCAAATCCCACAACCACATGGTGGCTCACAACCATCCATAATGAGATTGGATGCCCTCTTCTGGTGTGTCCAAAGACAGCGACAGTGTACTCATAAATAAAATAAATAAATAAATCTTTTAAAAAAAAATTAAATTAAATTTAAAAAGATGTCTACAGATATGGTTCAGTGTCAGAGAGAGAGAGAGAGGCCTACAGATGTGGCTCAGTGTGTAGGGGAAGGAATGGAGGAAGAAAGAGAGAGGAGGGGGAGAGAAAGAGAGAGAGAGAGAGAGAGAGAGAGAGAGAGAGAGAGAGAGAATTTGCATTTGCTTAGCAGATTAGACACTCTGGGTTGAGTCAACAGTAGTGTTTAAACAAATGGGTTTGAAAGATGGCTCAGTGACTAAAAGCACACTGCTTTTCTGGGAGACTTGAGTTTGGTTTCCAGCACCCATTTAGATACCTCAAAAGTGCCTGGAATTTCAGCTCCTTGGTATTCAGTGCCTTCTTCTGGCCTCAGTGGGCACCTGACCTGCTCTCTCTGTCTCTGTCTCTGTCTCTGTCTCTGTCTCTCTCTCTCTCTCTCTCTCACACACACACACACACACACACACACACCAAATAAAATAAATGAAACAACCATAAATAATCACATAATCACATTATATATTTATCTAGTCTGGTAGACTCATATTTCAGGACACATATATATATGTATACACACACACACAGATATATATATATATGGTGTATTTCACTTTAAGTTATGTATATGTTAGGGAGGTGGTGTGTGCATATGAGTACAAGTTCCCCCAGAGGCATCAAAGTTCCCTGGATTTGGAGTTATAGAGGGCTGTGTTGTGTGAGTTCTGGGAACCCAGGTCTGAGCCCTCTCTCCAATCCTGTTGATGGGATTTCTTCTGTCTGAAGGCAATAAGTAATACTGCCCTCCTTATAAATGGGCTCCCCCAAAAGGACAAATGGGACTTAGGCAATGGGTTCTAGTTTTCCATGGTTTTCTGGAAAACATTTTTTTCTTTTTAAAACAACACCACCAACAAAACAAACATCAGCAGCAACAACAACACCCCCAGGTTTTACAATGTAGCTCTCTGGCTAGCCTGGAACTTGATATGTAGACCAGGCTAACTTTGAATTCACAAGATCCAATTGCCTCTGCCTCCAGCATGCTGGGATTAAAGGTGTGACTCATCATGCTTGGCTGGAAATATTTTAAAATGAAATTAAATTGTATCTTGAGTCCTAAGGATTGACTCTTGTGACTTTGCACATTAGCCAGTTGCTGTTCTGCTGAACTATACCGCTGCCTCCTCAGGAATACTTCTGCTGTGTGTTTGCTTGTGGCGCAGGAGATGGACCCTAGGGCCATGTGTGCATGGCAGGTGGGATCTACTACTGAGGTACAACCCCTACCCGCCTTCTGTTGACTTTAAAGTAAGTCTTGGGAGGCTGGGGATATAGCTCAGTTGGTAGAGGGCTGAGCTTGATTGAAAGAATGGATAAAAGCTAGGTGTGGAAGAGCAAACCTGCAACTCAGGATGTAAAATCAAAAGAATCAACAAGTTCCAAGTCATTCTCAGCTACAGATCAAGTTCAAGGCCAGCCTGGGCCGCAGGAGACTTTGTCTCCTCACGTAACTGCGTTCTTGGACAGTGTTCCACCACTAAACCCACCAAATTTAGGAGGAGGGGATGGAGGAGGGTAATCTTGAGCGAGTGTCTTAGTTTCTTTTCTTGTTGCTGTGATAAAATACCCTGTCAAGAGCAACTCAAAAGAAAAGAATTTATGTTAGCTCCCTGATCAATAGGTTCGTCACTACAGGAAATTCAAGTCAGCTGGGCACAAGGCATCCACAAAATGAATGCTCTTCCTGGGTTATTTTCCTCTTTTATTTAGTTCAGGACCCAGCCCAAGAGAACTGTACTGCTTTCTTTCAGTGTCCCCTCCCCCATCCAGGAACCTACTCACAGGCGTGCTCTGGACCTAATTACTCCTCACAGGTGTGCCTGGAGGCTTATCTCCTAGGTGACTTTGGTGACTCCACGTCCTGTGAAGCTGACATTAACCGTGTGTGAAGCTCCAGGTTAGATCTCAGCACAGCATTATTGTTCCAGCACTGGGGAGATACAGGTAGGAGGTCAGGAATTCCAGGCCTGCTTGGCTACTTAACAAGACTTGGCCACACAGGCTACCTTCGACTACCTGTCTTTAACACTACAGTCAGTGAAATGGCTCCGCAGGAAAAGGCGTGGTAACCTGAGTTCAATCCCTAGGACCTATGTAAGACTGTAAGGAGAGAAGTAAGTCTCTAAGGTTGGTTCTGTGACCTTCACAAGTGCACACACTTTGGCATTTATGCCAATAATAATTATTATAATAGTAATAATTATAAGTCTGCTTTCACACGTCTTCAATACAAATCTAGTCAGGTTGGTTTTTCATTTCTTCTATGCTCATGGTATTAAGTCAAAACTCCTTTGTCTGCTAGGCATGGTGGTGTACTCCTAGAAGCAGAAGGATTCCTGGGAATTCCAGGCCAGCCAGAGCTACACAGTGAAACCTTGTCTCAAAAACCAAATACAAAACCCAAATGATCAAACAAAACCCTCTGTCATAGGACCTAGGAAAAACATACAGTCAAAACCAAACACACCAAAACAGAATAAAGAAAATCCTACTGCCTTCCCCTCCCGCACCTATCCAGTACAGAATGTCACCTTCAGAAAGGCTCTGTCTGCAGACCCCTGCACAGGGTTGCTGTGGCCCTTATCTTCCTAGATTATAAGCAGTCTGGCCCTTATCCCTGCCTCTTTCTTCAATAGCAGGCTCCCCCGCTCCTGGAACTGTTTCATTTATCGCTGCAGTCTAGAGTGTGACACTAAACACCAGACTCTCCATAAATGTTGAACTGAACTGAGCTTATGCACTTGTATTCTCTGCAATTATTCCCTAAGTTCTTATAAAAGTTAATTTGGAAAATGTCAGCCTGTCTCAGCTGTCCTCCTGGGAGAGAAGGAAAAGGGCATTTGTGTACGCAGGGACTGAGAAAAAGCACATCCTTGGGGGCTGGGGACATTGACTGCTGTGGAGATACGAGTGAGAGGTCATACAGGGAAGGAAAAGGCAACCGGAAAAAGCTAGATTAAATGACAGCTGGCCAGTCAGGCGGGTCGGCACAAGCCTGTAACCCAGAGCATTTGTAAGGTGGAGGATAAGAAACGCAAGGCTAAAGTTGGATATATAAGATCCTACTTAAAAAATAACAACAAAACAAACAAAAACCCCAAAGCTGGTTGGTGAAATGGCTCAGCGGGTAAACTATTCAACACCAAGTCTGACCACGTGAGTTTAATTCCTAGAACCCACGTGACTGAAGGAAAGAGCAAATGTCTCAGGCTGTCTTCTGATCTCCATACTATGTCATGGAGCTAGCATACATATATAGATACAGTAAAAATAAACTAGCATTTTGGGATTTGTTTTGTTTTGTTTGTTTGTTTTTGTTTTT
>NW_021604607.1:10232482-10260060 GCF_004785775.1 Grammomys surdaster | reverse complement strand
TATCTATCTATCTATCTATCTATCTATCTATCTATCTATCATTGTTTTTTTGAAACAGAATTTCTCTGTGAAGCCTTGGCTGTCCTGAAGCTCAATCTGTAGACCAACCTGGCCTCAAACTCACAGAGAGCTGGCTGCCTCTGCCTCCCAAGTACTGAAATTAAAGATGTGTCCCACCATGCCTGTCTCTTTTTCTTATTTTTATATTTATTTGTGTGTGTATACATGTATATATGTGTGTATTCATGTTTATGTGTGTGCATGTGTTTGTGCATATGTGAATAGATGTGTATGAATATGTGTGGGCATGTATGTGTATGTATATATTATGTATATTTGTGCATTTGTGTATGTGTGTGCATGCATGTGTGTGTGCATGTGTGTATATGTGTATGAATATGCGTGTATGTGTGTTAATGTGTATGTTTGTGTGTATATTGTGTGCAGGGTATGTGTGTATGTGCCTACGTGTACATGTGTATATATGTATGGCATGCATGGGTGTGTGACATGCATGTGGAAAGCTGGAGAAAAATTTTACAGAAGCTGCTTTTCCTTTCACTGTGTATGCCTGGGGACTGGACTCAGGTCTTCAGGCTTGGTGGCAAGTGCCTTTACCCACTGAGCCTTCTCAGCAGTGACCGTCTCTTTCTCTCTTCTTTGTCTTTCTTTCAGATAAGGTCTCATGTAGCCTAGGCTGGTCCTCTTGCCTCTATCTCCAGAAAGCTAAGATGGCAGGCATATGCCCCCCACACCTGGCTCATTCTCGGCTTTCTTGCAACTGGAAGAGTGGGTTCATAGAGACCAACAGAGGGGACACTCTGGGGCTCAAGCAAGGCCTTCCACGTTCTTTAATCACAACAGCCATGCTAGGAAGCTTCGTCCATGGGAAGACCCCATTTACTCGGGTCTCTGACATGCTTTAGAAGACATCTCTTCTTCAGGGGTGCTTGAGAAAGATCGGAGAGAAATGTGACATAACAAACACAAAGTCCTTAACGTGTAGCACCACACCTGGCTTAGTCAGGGTTGGGGATGGAATCCAGGGCTTCATGCGTGCTGTGTATGTGTTCTACCAACCGAGCTACAACTTCAGCTCCCATCGAGTTATTTATTTATTTATTTTAAGACTTATTTTTATTTATGTGTATCTTTGTGTGCTTGTGTGTAGGCATATGTATGTGAATGTAGGTATGTGCAAAGGCCAGAAAAAGATGTTGAATGCTCTGGAGCTGGATTTACAGACAATTGTGTGTCTTCTAATATAGGTTCTTCTGGGATCCTAACTTAGGTCCCCTGGAACAGCAGTGTATGCTCTAACTGCTGAGCCACCCTTTCTCCCCCATTCTTTAAGATATTGAACATTTCCTATATAGAGGACCCTGAATTGGAGCTGGAGGTAGAAGGGGCTTAACACAGAGAATCTAGGCAAGAGGGTCTGGTCTGGCTGCCACCATTACTTCCTGTTCTGACCCAGGTCTCTAAGTCTTTAATAGGGGCTCCAGGTCATGGCTGCTCCTAAGGAGAAAAGTTGGGTGTAGACAGGCATGGGAAATGTTCTTAGCACTTTTCACATACTTATTGTGGTAAGTATAGGGACCTCAAAAACCCGAGGAAATGGGACAAGCAGACAAGGAAGTAATAAGAATACAGAAATACTTTGAGGAAGGATTTTTTTTAAACTTATTATTTTACTTTTGAGATGGAATTTCATGTAGTCTAGGATGGTGTCATGAAATTGTGTAGCTGAGGAGAACTTGACTTCTCCTTCTTGCCATCCCCCTACCTCCACTTCCAACCCAAGGAATAGAAGAAGCATAGGCTAGCTTGGTTTATTTAATAGTGGGCGTCTAACCCGGAGCTTCATGTATGGTAGGCTCTATTTACATTCTATCCAGCTATAACCCAGCCATGGAGCCCAGGCTAGCCTCAAATTTGCTATGCAGTTTAGAATAACCTTGAACTCCTGTTCTTCCTGCCTCTACTCCCACCAACTGGGCTTTAAGAAAAAATTCATGTGTATGTGTGTGTCTATGTAGGCTATGATGTGCATGTATGTATGTGTGCATGTATGTAGGCTATGATGAGCATGTGTGTATATGTAGACTATGATGTGTTTGTGTGTGTATATAGGCTATGATGTGCATGTGTGTGTATGTAGACTATGATTCGTATGTGTGGGCATGTGTGGGCATGTGTGCATGTATGTAGGCTGTGATGTGCATGTGTATATGTGTGCGTATATGAAGGCTGTGATGTGCATGTGTGTGGATGTAGGCTATGATGCACATGTGTGTGTATGTGTGCATGTATATAGGCTATGGTGTACATGTGTGTAAGTGTGCATGTATGTAAGCTATTATGTGTATGTGTGTATATGTGCATGTATGAAGGCTATGATATGCGTATGGGGCTCTGTGGACAACTTTAGGGAATTGATTTTCTCTTTCCAATGTGTGGGTTCCAGGGATTGAACTCGTCAGCAAGCATGTCAGCAAGCATCTTTACATGCTGGGCCATCTCCTATGCAGCCCCAGCCCCACTTTTGTTCACTTATTACTTAAAAAGAATGAGAAAAACCTTCTAAAACTTATGATCCCTTTCTTTAAATTTTCAGGCAACATTCATACTAGAAGACAGACTTTGTGGTTCATACTGTAGTGGCCCAGAGGGAAAAGGGCTGAATTACATTTGGTTCTGATGCTAGAATACTATTCCAGGCGAGTTATTCAGCCGATGTGTGTCAGTTTAGAAACGGAGAGTGGAGTCAGATAAGTCACACTGTATTTTCGGTGGGATTCTCAGTAAAAGAGCTATGATAAATACCGGCTGGGCTGTCAGTGTACCAGAGTACTTCTGTTTTCTTCCCTGGGCCAGAAGGGCTGAGGGCTCCTCGTTGCATGCTTCAAAGGAATCTGAGGCTTTCCAAAGTACAAAGGAATCGACAGACACCTGCATTTGCATAGTGCTTCCTTGCTGTCTGGTTTACAAATCAGCCTCAGATATCACGACTGATCCCTAACTTAACTGTGCTGTGGAATTAATGCCTCCATTTTATAGATGTGAAAACAGGCCACAGAACAATCAGTGTACTACCGGCAAAAGCCCATTTATTTATGCCTCAGCTATTCATAAAATTATTTTTTTTCAATATTGTATGATAGAGGAACATCAACCAAAATGCAGTCTTCTTTTCTGGGGACAACTCCTACCCTGGCACAGACCTAAAAAATCAGTATCACTAGGCACTCCAAACCCATAATACTAGGCCAATGTTTATTATGCAACAATGTCTGGGTGTAGTTTGGAATGCCTTGGCTTTCCTAAAAGAAGTTATGTGTTCGCTGGGGAAAACCAGTCAAGAAGATCTTGCTCTGTATCCCAAGCTGGCCACAAACTGGAGAGCCTCCAGCCTTAGCCTATGGAATACTAGGGTTACAGATGTTTACTGCTATGAGGGTCTTCTATATTCAAACTCTCCACAGAAGGTGTGAGGAATATGAAAAGGGGACCTATAGCTACTCAGCATGGAAAAATTAACCATTTAAGAGCTTTCTAATGGAGCGTGTAATCCCATACCTGTAATATAGCCCAGCACTTGAGAGGCAGAAGCAGGAGGCTACAAGAGCCAGCCTGAGCCTGGCAGTGGTGGCGCACACCTTTAATCCCAGCACTTGGGAGGCAGAGGCAAGCGGATTTCTGAGTTCAGGGCCAGCCTGGTCTACAGAGTGAGTTCCAGGACAGCCAGGGCTACACAGAGAAACCCTGTCTCGAAAAAAAAAAAAAAAAAAAGAGCCAGCCTGAGCTGAGGCCCTGCTTAAAACTAGTAATGTTGTGGCATTTGTGCCCTCACATGATAGATAGATAGAAGAATGGATAGATAGATAGATAGATAGATAGATAGATAGATAGATAGATAGACAGATGGATAGATAGATAGATGGACAGATGGATAGATAAGTAAATAAATGTACTAAAAATTTAAAAACCAACAAACATGAAAAGTTGGTACTGTAGTTGTCAAGTGACTAGCCTGTGCAAAGACCGGCTTCAATCCCCATTAATACAAAAAACGGAGGGGGGGGGGGGCGTGCTTTTGGACATAAAACTAGTTAGCTGACTTAGCTGACCAGCAACCCCAAGCTGTTAGACACGATCGCCTCCGTTTGATGGGGGTGGGGAACGGCAGATTGTGGAAACCATGTTCTTCTACCGGCAAGGAAGCCCTCTTGTACTGAAGGTCTCTCCTGGTCAAAGCACGCGCCGTACAGAGCCTGTTTAGAGGCAGGGCCAGAGGATGTCAGGGAGTCGGTTTTGTTCAGCTCAGTTTTGGCACAACACGATAGACCTGCCGATGTGGTTGGCGTGAGAAAGCCAGCTTCTAGCTCTGTTCGGAGCTGGGTCTCAGACTGAGCAAGCTGCAAGCACGTAGGGTCTTCTTGGCTCCAGGGCCTGTAGGCTCTAAAGCCACCAAACATCCTCTCACCACGAGGGAGGGACGCAAGCAAGCATCTGTCGCCTGCATTGGCTGCATCGGAGAGTTGTACCCAGAAGGGCGTTCATGTGCTTGAGGTCACACATAGAGGGGTGTCTCTGGGGACAGAAGCAGGAAAGGAGAACCTGTCCCAAGGTGGACAGGTGACGCGGGCAAGAGAGACGCTCGGAGTGGCTGAACCTCTGTCCCCACCCTGGTTCTTCCACAGCCCCTGACCCTGGTGTGCTACCCGAGGCTAGTGGGTGGCCCCGGGGTCTTTGGCCCCCCGCAGCCCGTCGCCGCGTCCCCGCCGCGCTCCTGCCTCCGGGGCCCGCTCGGCGTCGCTCTGCCGGCGCTGGGGGCGGGTACAGCCCCCTCCCTCGGTGTCCCCTCCCCGTCCCTCCCCCTCCCCCGTGGCGAGGCGGCGGCGGCGGCGGCGGTCGAGGCTGAGGCGGCGGCGGCGGGCGGGGCTCGGCTCGGGCTCCGCGGGCGGGCGGGCGGACATGGCGGCCAACATGTACCGGGTCGGAGGTAGGAAGGCTCGGCCCTTCCCGGCCCGTCGGGGAGCGGGCGGTGGGAGCGGGGGTCCGGGCGGCGCACGCTTACTGCCAGCAGCCCGGGAGCTCGGGCTGAGGGCGCCGCGGGCGGGGCGCAGGGGGCTCCCCACCCCCACTCCCCTCCCCCATCGCTCCTGCCCGGCGTCTCAGGGCCAGGCCTCTTCTGGGGACACGCATCGGACACCCCCTTTACGAACGCCCCAAAGGGACAGGGCCTCTGCAAGCCTCCTAGCTGAGTGGCCTTTCCCTCGCGTGGCTTTTGGGCACCGGGGGGCTGGAGCACCCCCCGACCCCCGCTTCTGCTTCTATGTTAGTGTGGGCTGGGGGCGATGGTGGCCCAGATGGGGGCACAGCTGGACAGGCCTGTTTGCAGAACCTGGGCCCTGCATCGTCGCTGCTTCACCCCCATTCCCTTCGGTTTCTCGTTCAGCCCCCCTAAGAGTGGGGCTGTGTGGGGGGCAAGGGAGTCGCAGCCCCAGGTTGGGAGTTGAGCTCAGCCTGGACGTTGGCTCTGCTGTGTGTCTTCCCAGCCTTCTGCGGAAGAGAGAGAAATAAGGTCAAACAAACTTTCCCTGCTCACGACGCCCTCCCTCCCTCCTTCCTGGTAAAATAATAATTCAGATAAGTGGCGTGTTTGTGAGTGAGACTTGCTCTTCCGTCTTCGCTCATTAGCTGAGCTCCTGATGGATGATGGTGGGGAATGGCCTGGCTAAATGAGGCCACTTAGCAGCAGAGAGCTGGGAGAGAGCCGCTAAGGTAGACCGTGACTGTGCAGTCTAGTCTCTCAGGTAAACACATAGTGGGAAGTTTCCAGCGACTCTGTGGAGGAAAAGCCACACTTGGAAAAATCCTGTACGTTTGGTTGAAAACTTGCCATGATTTCTTTATAAGAAGGGTCTTAATGGAGTTGAATCATTTATAGTAAAAGGGTTAAAAATCCCACCACCCAGCCCTGTTCCTCACCTTCCCAGGTAGAGTAAGGAAAAGTTTGTTACATGGTTTTCCTTTACACACTCTGCCCGCGGATTATTTTTTAAGTTGATGTTTAAAGTGAGTTTGGGCTGGTAAGCCTTACTTTTTCTCCTAATTTGTCTTAGGTCAACAATTTTATGTAAGAATTGTTGTTCAGAGCTGATTGCATTGGAGGGACTAGGTGCTCTGGGAGGGTGCACTAGTGAGCCCTGATACATAGTGATGAAGGGGTCTGGCTATCATGTTTTGGTGGGGTGTTTGTTTGTTTGAGGCAGGGTGTCCATTTAGGCCTAGCTGCCCTAGAACTTGCACCTAGACCAGGGTGGCCTCACAGAGATATGCTTGCCTCTGCCCCCCAAGGGCTGGGATTTTTGTTTTTGTTTTGGTTTAGTTTTTCGAGACAGGGTTTCTCTGTGTAGCCCTGGCTGTCCTGAAACTCACTCTGTAGACCAGGCTAGCCTCGAACTCTCAAACTCAGAAATCCGCCTGCCTCTGCCTCCCAAGTGCTGGGATTAAAGGCGTGTGCCACCACTGCCTGGCCCTAGTGCTGGGATTTAAGGCTTGTGCTTTTTGTTGTCTTTGTTTGAGGCAAAGTCTTGCTTGTATGTAGCTCGAGGCTGGCTTTGCTTTGTGACCCTGCCTTTGTTTCCCACTCCTCCCAATTACACCAAGTCATGTTGGTTTTTTAAATTAAAGAATTAATCAAGGGTTGCCATTGTGGCTTGTGCTGGTAACTTCAGCCTGAAAGAGTGAGAGCAGCAGGCTTAAGGAGCTAAAGGCCAGTCTCAGCTACTTCTCCAGTTCTTGCCAGCTTGGACTGCTATTTCTAAAAGAAAAAGAAACTTAAGCAGGATGTGGTTCGTGGTACATGCCACTAATCTCCACATTTGAGAGTATGAGGGGGGAGTGTTGCGTTCTAGATGAGCTTGGGCTACTTAGTCAGAAGTGGGAATTCTAGGAAAGCAATAGGCTTGGACCAGCTATGGAGGTTGCCTTACAGTGGGTTACCTACTTCTTAAGGTGAATGGCCTGTTGGAGAGAGTTGTAGTCCAATGGATTGTTGCACACCTTTAATCCCAGTACTCCAGCCCTGGGCAGAGGCAGGCAGATCTCCATGTGTTTGAGGCCTGTCTGGTTAACAAGGCAAGCTCTCTAAAGACATCTGGCGCTACCTAATGTTACCCCGTCAAACAAACAAACAAACAAACAAACAAACCAACGTGCTGTCAGCTGTCAAATGTGAACTTTTGGTTGAAAAGACCTGTAACTTTTTGTTTGCAGATTATGTTTACTTTGAGAATTCCTCCAGCAACCCGTACCTAATCAGAAGGATCGAAGAACTCAACAAGGTGAGGGTTGTTGCATCATCTGGTGAAAACTAAAGTGCTCTCCCTTTAAGGGTTACTGGGTAAAGGGCCTAAGAGGTGATTTTTTTTACTTTCAGTTCCAGACTGATTACAGAGTTCTGCAGGCATCTGAGTATTTGTTTTCTATAAAGATTTTTTTGTCTAATGTTACTGAATAAAATATTGCAAGTTTCTTCAAATTGCTTTGAGCCTTAAAGATCAGGCCAGTTGTGTAACTTGATTCCTGTTCATATTTAGAACTGTACATGTATTTTTGTTTGTTTGTTTAAGCTGGGCTTTCATTGACTTTAAAATGTCAGTCCTCCTACCTCAGTTTCCCAAGCGCTGTGTTTCACATCTGCTAGTGAATGAATATATTCCTCCTCTGGCTTTATCAGGAAGACTCTAACTGGGCGTGGTGATTTATGCCTATAGTTAGGCACATGGCAGCTCAGTGTCAGCCTGCGCTACAGCCTGGACCGTGTCTCAGCCTCCTCCCCTCCCCCCAACACACAAAATTGTAAAATGAGTCAGCGTGATACTAGCACTTGGGAGACCGACGCAGGAACAGCATATCTAGTTTGAGCCTGGCCTGGGTTGTGTTACTGAGACTGTCTTAAAAAAAAAAAAAAAAAAAAAAGAAAGAAAGGCTGAGGAGGTGGCTCAGCTGGTAAAGCGATCGCCTTGCAAGCATGAGGTCTTGAGTTCAATTCCCAGGATCTGAAAGGAAAACCGGTTTAGTGGCTCGGGTTTGTAATCCTTGCCTTGGGGCTCACCAGCCAACCAGGCCCACCTACTCGGCTAGTGTGAGACAGAATTCATCTCTCAAAAACGAAAGGAAAATAAATGGAAAAAGAAAATGAGCCAGCCAGAGCACACGCCTTTAATTCTAGCACTAGGAAGGGAGGTGGATTTCTGAGGCCAGCCTGGTCTACAAGAGTTCCAGGACAGCCAGAGTTACACAGAGAAACCCTATCTCAAACCAAACCAGCAAACAGATGAACCGAAGTACTTGATGAATAGTTATGTTATGTATTAGCGTAAACGTGAGGCAGTTTAGAGAATCATTAGTTCAGCAATTGTTTACTTACGTACTGTCTTTAACGACGTGCCAACCACGTATCCTAAAATACTTAAAATGTGTTGTTGACGGAAACAAGAGCCACAGAACACACTGGTTTAGAAAAACAGGTAATGGAAAAAACACAATGTAATATGTACACATTTATATGTATATATGTTTCTCCACATTCTTCATCCAAAAGATTACTGTCACTTCATCTGAGGACAGATTAGGGGAAAGTAAAAAAGAGGAGTTTCTGGTTTCTGGTTTTGAGACAGGGTTTCTGTTATGAAATATAATAAGCCCCCCTCCCCGGGGGAAGGGCCTGGGAGGGTGGTACCTGGTGGGTCCAGACCAAGGTGCTCCAAGAGAAATCACAGCATGCAACAAACCTGGTATAAAGGAGGAGGGAGCTGGAGAGGGTAGAGGCTGTCGGAGAGGAGCAAGAGCCATGGGGGCAGAGAAGGGGGGCTAGGGAGGGACAGAAAGAGAGAGAGGGACTGGTCATAACACATGGGAATGGGGAGAGAGAGAACTGGGGTGACTAGCAGTCCTTTCATATGAGGCCTGCACCTGGGGGTAGGCAGGTGACAGGTGATGACCTAAGCCCTTGCTAGGTAGGTCCCTGGGAGGAGCCTAGCAGAATCTCCTGTAAGCCAACAGTTTCATGTAGTCCAGGCTGGCTGTGGGCTCTTGTCTGGGCTTCCTAAATGCAGGGATTAGAGTCCTGAATCACAGAGCAAAAGAAGCTCACGAGATGTACCACACTGAACTACGCTCATCAAGAGGTTTTAGCTTTGAATTTAAAAGTTCCAGACTGTTTAAGGTCCTGGGTTTTGTCACCCTCCTAACTAAAAGAGGCAACACATTTGAATGTTTACAGAGCACTGTCCTGTGTGTGACATGTTAAATTTAGCACATCTGTAATTCTGCTTTTATCTGTGAGACCATGGCTAATGTCTTCCCCTCCCCCTCTCTTCTTTCTTTCTTTCTTTCTTTCTTTTTTTTTTTTTTTCGAGACAGGATTTCTCTGTGTAGCTCTGGCTGTCCTGGAACTCACTCTGTAGACCAGGCTGTCCTTGAACTCAGAAATCCGCCTGGCTCTGCCTCCCAAGTGCTGGGATTAAAGGCGTGAGCCACACTGTCCGGCTTCTTCATCTCGTAAATACATGCTTTATATCATTCTCACTTGTCCAGTGTCTGAAACTGCCAACTACATCTCAGTTGGCAGAGTGCTTACCTAGCACACACAAAGCCCTGGGTTCAATGCCTAGCAGAGAAAAAACTAGGTGTGGTGCCGAACACCAATACCAGTACAGAGGAGGTAGGGACCGGGGGCCTGGGAAGTATTCATCAGCTCGCAGAGAGCTCAAGGCCAGCCCGAAGAGCATGAGACCTTGTCTCAAAAAACAAAAATGCCTGCTGCTTACTTTTTTTATTTCATTTATCACCCTCAAATATTTAACCCAAGGCCAGCGGCCCAGTGGTACAGCGTTCGCTTCCTATTTCTAGAACTGTGGCCCTAGCACTATACAGAAGGAAAGAAATATAAAAGGAGAAGAGAGGCTGGTGAGGTGGTGGGTTCAGTTGGTAAAATTCCTCACCACCAAGCCTGAGCACCTGAGCTGGAAGCAATTCTAGGATCTCTGATCTCTTTGTACACACACACACACACACACACACACACACACACACACACACCACAAAAACAAAGGTTGAGCCTACAGAGTTTATTTTAATTTTTGAGACTGGGTTTCACTGTGTAGTCCTGACTGGCCTGGAACTCCCTGTGTAGACCAGGCTGGGTTCCAAAGCACAGAAGTCTTGCCTCTGCTTCCTGAGTGTTAGGTGTGTGTCAGCACACCTGGCACTGAGACAAGTCTTGCTGTTTTCCATATTGCTCTTGAACTTTCTTGGTGGTTCATGCTGACCTCAAAGTCTTTTTCTTTTTTGAAGCTGGGTCATTCATAGTTCAGACTGGCCTTGAACTTACTATGAGGCAGAAGTGGGTCTTGAACTCCTGATTTCCTAAATGCTGGCATACAGCAGGGCTTTCACATGCCTGACTATGCTGTGGTGTTGAGCTATATCTTTAGATTCATCTCTCTCTTCCCACCTACCACCACACTATTCAGTACTAAATACTGAGCCCAGGCCCTTGAATGTTTTGGGGACTGTATGTAGCCCTATTGGCCTGGAGCTTGCAATGTAAACAGAGCTGGCCGTAAACCTGGGGCAATCCTCCTGCCTCTGCCTATTGAGTGCTGAGATTATAGCTTTGGTGCTATACTGAGTTACCACACCTGCATATACAAGCTTTTATAAATAATTCCCAAAAATTCCCTTGAGCCATTTCATGGAGTATTAATCAGGATCCTCCGGTCACTCGGGAACTCTTGGTCATAGCATGGAAGTTAGAAAGCTTTCCCATTAATTTTCCCCTACTCCCCATTTGGAGTTTTGGAAATTGAGCCCAGGGCTTTGAACATGCTAGGCCAGTGCTATAATACTGGGCCATGTTTATAGCCCTTGTTTTTTTGTTTTTGTTTGTAGACAAGGACTTGCTGTGAAGCCCAGACTGGTCTTCAATTCTTGATGTTCTGTCTCTGTGATCTCCCAGCAGTGGTGACTCCCAGAGCTCAGAGTTAACTCTTGACATTGAGAACACATGTGCCTTCAACCCCTCTACTCACTGTGGTAGACCCTCACTTCAGAAACTAACAGACTCACCAGTGCTCAACGGGTCATTATTTAGAATAGCAGAGCTTCAGAGAAATGGTTTGTGTGTGCTTTATGGAAGGGAAGAACCATGGTGTACTGTAGGCCTGAGGAAGAACAAAGGCACTGTAGTCCCAAGGGAAAAACAATACTGCACTATTGAGCCATCCAATAGTCGGGAGTGCATGTGGCCCAGGATGAGGGTTTTGTTGCTGGGGACTAAACCCCAGGCTAAGAGTGCACCTTGTCCCCAAGTCACACCCTTTAGTCTTAAGGATATTATTACAGACAGTTACAGACAGTTGTGAGCTGCCATGTGTGTGCTGGGAATTGAACCAGAGTCTTTTGGAAGTGAGCAGCCAGTACTATTAACTGCTGAGCCATCTAAGGCCCCCCCCCACCCCCACCCCCAGGGTTTCTCTGTGTAGCCCTGGCTGTCCTGGAACTCTCTCTGTAGACCAGGCTGGCCTCGAACTCAGAGATCCACCTGCCTTTGCCTCGAGAGTGCTGGGACTAAAGGCGAACGCCATCATGCCCAGCCCCCTCCACCTCTTTTTATGTCCAGGTGTGATGCTGCACACCTCTTCTGGCACTAGGTAAGCTGAGGCAGGAGGATTACCAGTTCAAAGCTAGCCTGAGTTGTGTTGTGAGATTTTGACTTAAAACAAAGAAAGTTTAAAAAACAAAGTAAAAGACGAAATGTTCTGAACAACGTCTTTATCCCTGAAGCGAGTTTATCTGAGAATTTAATCATCTTTGTAGAGCCTTGCTGTTAGGAGAACACACTAATGAGACAGAAATGAGAAAAGCTTACAGTGGAGCTCTAGATTTTATTTACATGGAAATATCGGCCTGTTCATTTAGCAGATTGCTGGCTCATTGCTTCTGGAGGATGAATTTGATCACAACATTATGAAATATATTGGCATTTGGATAGGAATTTAATATAATTTCAATTTGAAGGGGCACTATCTCCACAGTGCAGTTTCTCTCTAAAGTATTGCTGCTGATCTTAGTAAAACTGGCAAATTTATTATGGTATATGTTCTTTATATTTGAATATATCTGTAAGTCCAGATCCATTCTGAAATGTGTGTGTGCCATGTTTGTTAGAAATTGGACATTACAGTAACACTTTATTATAATCTATGTGTTTTTTATGAAGAACTCGCTAGTGAGTGGTTGACCGGCTTGAAAGCTGCAGAATTTATGGAGATTAGAATAGGCGCCTGAGCCTCAGCTGCAGTAAATTAAGTTGAGCTGCCTGCTGATTGTATTCTAGACTAGTCAGAAGACGTAAGAGCTCCAGGGTTGGGAACTTACAGTTTTGGGTATTTTCCTATGTGAAGTAAACTAAGTATATTGGCTGTGCAGAGGGTGTCTTTCTAGGTCTGTCCTGCATGCTGGCTAAGCCCCTAGAGCTGGGGCTTGGTGATGTTATATTTAATCTGTGCTGTCTGCGGATGGGTTTGAGGGGGTAGCTTTCAATGTCATAAACAAACTACTGGTGTCTTTAATATCGGAGGGATGAATCTTTCTGATCTGGCTGTGCATGCCTGAGGAAAGTGGAGACAAGGGGATAGTGAGTTCAAGGCCAGCCTGAGTTATGTGAAACCCTGTCTTATCCACACACACAGATTAGGGATGGCTCTTCTCCCTTTCCTTCTGTCCACGTTTCCCTGTTGTTTGTTTTGAGACAATGTCTTGCTCTGTAGTCCTGCCTGGTGTGGGACTCTATGAACATCAGACTGGCCTCTAACTTTGAGCAACCCTCCTGCTGTAGCTTCCCGAGTGCAGGGATTATAGGCCTGTGCCACCACACCCAGCCTTTAAGCACATTTATCATTTGAGACTTCAGGTCCCACATGACTTTTATTTTTCTTATTTCTTAGACCGCAAGCGGCAACGTGGAAGCAAAAGTAGTCTGCTTTTATAGAAGACGGGATATCTCCAACACACTTATAATGCTTGCCGATAAGCACGCTAGTAAGTGAAAGGGTTTTCTTGTGGACCAAAAGAAAAGTGTTTTCCATGATGTGAAGAAACTGTTTTCTGTTCCCATGAAGTTTTTCTTTCTTAAATTTGTTTTTAGTTTACTTTTTATTTTGTGTATATGGGTGCTTTGACTATAACCTGTGTACCACACGCAAGCCCAGTGCCTTCAGAGGCAGAGGAGAGTGTAGGATCCCTGGAGCTAGAGTTACAGATGGTTGTGAGCTGCCATGTGGGTGCTGGGAATTGAACCCAGGTCCTCTGGAAGAGCCTTGGAGCCCACTCTCTAGCGTTTCTCTATAAACTAGTTGTGTGTGGGCTTGGTGGCAGACATCTTTATCCCTTGAGCTCTCTGGAGGAACTCACTCTCTTCATCAGTTAATTTTCCTTGTGGTTTAAGTTTTTGGGTAGTATTTGTCTTCTTTCTTTCTTCTCTCTGTGTTTATACAGAGACATAATTTATATATACTAATATGATTTATATATTTGTAATAGTTATGTGTGCGTGTGTTAAGACCTCGAGTGTGCTAGGGAGGTGCTCTACCTATGAGCTACAATCCAAGTCATACTTGGTTAGATTATATCATGCATACTTTATTAAATAATTACCATATTGAAATAAAAAAGATTTGAAAGTTGGCATTAGCTATCAGGGTAGTAATTTTGTTATTGTTTATTTTCAATAGTTTCTTTGTGGGGTATATATTTGAGGAAATTTATATTTCCTTATGGGGTGTTTCCATGGGGTATACTTTTCTCTCTCTAAATCAACTCGTCAATATGTTAATTATTGGTTTGTTTTTCAGCATCAACTTTGTGCATACTCATAATTTTCTTGCCTCAAACCTCTTAAACGCTCCAAATATAGGTCTGTGTTACTATATCCAGCTAATATTTGCAATTTTTTTCTTTTCTTTCTTTTTTTTTTTTGGTTTTTCGAGACAGGGTTTCTTCAATTTTATTCTTATTATTTCATATTTATTGCATTAGGATACAAGAAACTCAAACTTTGCTAGATAAAGTACTAAGTTTTATTTAGATATGGAAGATTCCTATAGCTAGTATACTTAGTGGTTTCTGGTTTGTTTTGTTTTTTTTGTTCCTTTAAATGTGTGTGTGTGTGTGCATGTGCATGTGTGTGCATGTGCACATATGTGGACGAAAAGCTGACACTGGGATGTTGTCTTAGTTATTTTTCTGTTGCTGCAATAAAACACGACCAAGGCTACTTATAGAAGAAGACGTTTAACTAGGTTTATAGTTCCAGAAGGTTAGAGTCCATGCTTTTGAGAAGTAGCAGGAAGTAGGTAGCAGACATGGCAGGGCAGTGATTGAGAACTCAATTCATATCTTGATCCACAAACATGAAGCAGAGAACATGTTGTTGCCTGAGACTTTTGAAACCTTGAAGCCAGCCCCCAGTGACACATTTCTGCCCACAAGGCCATACCTCCTAATCCTTCCCATACAGCTCCACCAAACCAGGTATCAAATGTATGAACCCATGGGGACGTTCTCCCAGCTACCATAGGTGTCTTTCTAATTTTTTTCTTTTTTGAGACTAGTTTTCATGTATCCCAGGCTGATTTTGAACTTACTACATACGTGAGTCTGACCTTGTAATCCTGATCTTCCTGCCTCCTCCCAGGTGCTGGAATCACTAGTGTGCTCCACCACACCTGGGAGTTTGTTTTTCTTTGTCTCTTTGAGACAGGGTTTCCCACTGTACTGTAGGCTTGTAGCCCAGGCTGGCCTCAAACTCTTGGCAATCTTCTTGTCTCATCTCCAGTCCTGGGAGTACAGGTGCGGGCCACTAAGCCTGGTCTGAGCTCTCTATGGAGTCACGATACTCAGTCTCCCTCAGATGCTCACTTGACAAAGATATTCTTCCATTATGCAGCCTGCCTGTTCATTCTGCTGGTTTCATTTGCTGTGAGAAAGCTTTCTTTTTCTTTTCTTTTTTTTCTTTTTCTTTTTTTTTTTTTTTTGGCTTTTCGAGACAGGGTTTCTCTGTGTAGCCCTGGCTGTCCTGGAACTCACTTTGTAGACCAGGCTGGCCTCGAACTCAGAAATCCGCCTGCTTCTGCCTCCCACGTGCTGGGATTAAAGGTGCGCAACCACCGCCCAGCAAAGGCAAACATTTAATTGGGGCTGACTTATAGGTTCAGAGGTTTAGTCCATTATCACCATGCTAGGAAGCATGGCAGCATGCAGGCAGACATGATGCTGGAGGAGGAGCTGTGAGTTCTACACCTGGATCCGCAGGCAGTAGGAGACTGTGAACCACACTGGGCTGAACTTGAGCATTTGAGACCTCAAAGCCCACCCCCACAATGACACACTTTCTCCAACAAGGCTATACCTACTTCAACAAGGCCATACCCACTAACAGTGCCACTCCTTATGGCCAAGCATTAGAACATGGGGGTGGAGGGCAATGCTTTGCTGCACGTGTGTGTGTGTGTATGTGTGTATGTATGTATGTATGTATGTGTGTGTATGTATGTATATGTATGTGGACTACACCTGTTCCTGGTGCCTGTGGAGTTCAGAAAAGAGTGTCAGTTTCATTAGAAATAGAGGTATAGATGGTTGTAAGCTATCGTGTGGGTGCTTGGAATCCAGGCCCTCCGCCGGAGGGCCAAGTGCAGTGACCTGCTGTGCCAGCTTTCTAGGTCCCTTCCCATCAGTCATTCTCAGTGTTATTTCTTGAGCTGCTGAAGGACTTTTCTAGATCTCTCAAGGTGTATTCTCTGATTTTCATTTCAAGTTGCACATTAAGGGCTTTGGTCTAGTTTGAATTGATTTTGTACAGGGTGAGCGAGGGCTCTAGTTTCACTCTGTATCCAGTTTTCCCAGCATCCTTTGAAGAACAGGCTGTCTTTTCGTCTTTGCTAAAACTTAAATGATTGTTAGTTGTGTTTTGTTTTTTTTTTTCCCTGAGACAGGGTTTCTCTGTATAGTCCTGGCTGTCCTGGAACTCATTCTGTAGACCAGGCTGGCCTCAAACTCAGAAATCCGCCTGCCTATGCCTCCCAAGTGCTGGGATTAAAGGCGTGCGCCACCATCGCCCGGCGTTTTTTTTTTTTTAATGTGTGTAGGTTTTGCCTCAATGTATGTCAGTGTGCCACATGCATGCCTGGTGCCCACAGAGACCAAAAGAAGGCATCAGATCCCCTTGACTAGAGCTACGGACAGCTGTGAGCTGCCATATGGGTCTGGGAATACCCAGGTGCTCTGGGAGAGCAGCCTGTGCTCCTGCCACTGGGCCGTCTCTTCAGCCGTGGGCTCTCCATCCTACTGTATTTGTCTGTGCGGCTGGTTTGCACCAGCACTTGCTGGTTTGTTACTATGGCTCTAGAATACTTTGAGGTCCAATATGTCAGCGCTCCAGCTCTGCCCTTCTGGGGATCCCTTTGCTGACTCGGCATCCAGGGCTGTTCTTCCATTTCTGTGAGGGGTGTCATTGGGACTTTCATGGGGATTGGGTTGAATTGGTAGATCACTTTAGGTCATTCAGCACGGACTGCTATTCTGTCTTCGGATACTTTCTTTATGTCTTATCTTGAATTATTTTTACGACTTGGCCTCATGTCCAAGCTGGCCTCAGACTTGCACGGAACTGAGGGTGCTGTCAGACTTCTGATCATCTGCCTCCACTGCTGTTCTGGCATCACAGGTGTGAAAGACTGCTTTTGATTTTTGTGGTGCTAAAGATGGAGCTGTGGGCCGTGTGAATCCTGGGGCAGGCCTCCTCCTCCTGAGCTATGTCTGCCGCCAAGTCTCTCCAGTTTCTTCATTGTTTTCATTGTGTCCCCTTGGTTGGGTTTATTACTAGGTAATTTATTCATTTAATATTTTGCTTTTAGACAGAGTCTCAAAATAGCTGGGGCTACCCTTGGACTCACTGTGCAATGGAAGATGGTCTTACATGTAGACCTCACCATTTTTGAGAGGGATAATCTGGCTTTTTATCCTACGTGTGCCCCCTTTATTTACTCTTGATTAACTTCTGCTAGAGAACACAAGCACTGTACTGAAAAGCATGGGGGAGGGGCAGAGTTTGCTGTAGGTTTGGCTGTGTGCCTGTCCTTTCTCACCTTTGTCATGTTATGGTGGTGTCTGTCTGCTTCAAGTTCCTTCAGGCTTTTTGTTTGCTTGTTTGTTTTGAGACGAGGTTTCTCTGTGTAGCCCTGGCTGTCCTGGAACTTGCTCTGTAGACTAGGCTGGCCTCAAACTCAGAGATATACCTGCCTGAGCCTCCTGAGTGCTGGGATTAAAGACATGTGCCAGCACGGCCTGGCTTTTTCAGTTGTGTGTGTGTGTGTGTGTATTGTGTATGTGTGTGTGTGTGTGTGTGTGTGTGTGTGTGTATGTATGTGTGTGAAGCGATATGGGACCCAGGGAGGCTTTTTCTGTGTGTGCTGAGATGGTTGTTTAACTTTTGTCCTTGATTTGATTTATGTCCTGTGTTTTATTTATTGATTTCTGTGTGGTGAAAGGGGAATTCTTGAAATGAAGCTGACTGGATCTTGGTGTGTGATCTCTTTAATATTTTGCTGAATTTGGTTTGAAGGCATTTTAATTCATTAGTTTGTACTGGTGGGGATCAAGCCTTACTTGCTCGCTGCGTTCCCAACGGTCTTCAGGTATTTTATTGAAAACGTCTACACTCATCCAGCGGCCTGGGCTATAGCTTTTTTTCTTTGTTGGCATGTATTACTTGGTTTTGATACTGGTGACCTTGCTCTGGAATGAGTTCCTTCCCTCACTACTTTTAGGAATAGTTTGGGGACAGAATTCTTTCTCTTCCTCCTTGCCATTCTTCTTACCTCTTTGTTGCCTTTTTGGGGGTGAGGGTGGTACAGGGTCTCGGGTGCCACTCTTGTCTCTCTTGTTTCACCTCCTGCTCACTATGTATCTGAGGATGACTGATAACTTCTGACACACCTACTTGTCCTGTCCAATCACGGCATTACAGGCATGTGCGACCTCACCTGGTCTACGATGAGGAGCCAGCCCAGGCTCTGTCTAGTCAAGTGCTCCACCATCGCCAACCCCCTTTGGCTGAAGATTGAGCTTACATTCAAGCATTCTGCCATCTAGCTGTACCCCCCCCCCCCCCCCCCGTCCCTAGTTGTCCTCTCACCCACAAACCCCCACTAAATCCCAGAGCTTTGCTCATTCTCTGTCTGCTCCCGGGCTGTCCTTTGTTCACAGAAGGCTGCTACTCCAGTCTGTTGTTTGTTCCGGGTGTGGCTGTCTGCAGTAAGTTCTTCAGTCCTAGCCTTCCTGTAGGAGGAGTCTGTCAGACAGTCCTTAGGATGACTCGAGGCTTGAGAGACCTGTTCTCTTGCTGTTAAGGCTTCCAGGCTTAGCTTGTAGTTGTGGCTTCTGGTTCTTTCCCTCTGAGGAGCCGGCCCGGAGTTGCCTATTTTCCCTGTTTGTCTCTGTCACTTTATTTCTCCGTCCCTTTCAGCTGCCTCGTCACCTATTTATTTATTGATTCTGAGACAGGCTTTCACCGTGTACAATTTACAGAGACCAGCCTACTCTTTGCCTCCCAAATTCTAGGATTACAGGCCCATACCACCACACCTGGTGCCATATCTACTTTTTTAAGACTTTATTTCCCAGGCTAGAGAGATGGCTGGGAGTTTAAGAGCACTGGCTGCTCTTGGCAGAGGACCTGGGTTATATTCCCAGGATCCACAGGGCTGCACATAATAACCATTTGTAACTCCAGTCCAGGGGCTCCAGTGCCCTCCTGTGGCACCCTGAGCGCCAAATGCACAGTGTACACAGACATACATGTAAGCGAAAGACTCTCACACAGAGAATGAATACATTAACAAAAGCGGAGTGAGAGTTTTGTGTCTCACTTTGCTGAACCGTGTCCTTATCTGAAATTTTCCCACAAAATGTGTTGATGCTAACTGTTCTAAATCTCTGCATTTCTTAAAATATCTTTATCATCATGTATATTGTTAGTTTGGGTCTTTATAGAATTTTGAGTTCAAAATATTTTTCACTTAGAATTTTGAAGAAATTAGCTTGTTCTGTTAAGTATCTGTCATATAGATTTATTTATTTATTTATTTAATTATAGCCAGAGTCTCTTTCTTTAAACCCCAACTGTCCTGGATCTCTAGGTAGACCAGGCCTCACAGAGATTTGCCTCCTCTGCCTCCCCAGTGCTGAGATTAAGAGTGGGTCACCACACCTAGCTCACTAGATTGTTATCCTTTTGCGGTAATGTTTTTTTCTTGTCCAGTGGTTTGTCCTTTACCGTTGGCATACTGAAAATGTATCAGAATGTCTGTGTGTGAGACTCACGTCAGTAAGCTGCTGTGTATCTTTGATGATATTTCTGTTCATCTCTGGGGGATTTCTTCCAAGATGCCCATTTAGTGAGATCTGTTTTGTGATTGAAATCCTTTTGTTAGGTTTGTTGTTGTTGTTTTTGTTATTGTTTGTCTAGAGACAGAGTCTCACTGGCTGGCTGCCAACTCATGTAGCCCAAGCTGGTCTCTAACTCGCAACAGTCCCCCTGCTTCAGCTGCTGAGAACAGGGAAGAAGTGTGTAAGTACACTTGGCTTCTTACAGTTGACAAAAGCCTGCTCTGGTGAGCCTCGTTTCTCCTTTCAGATCGAGTCTGAGGCCATGTGGGATGCTGTGGTACGAGCTGTACTCCAGGCTCTTGGGAGGTGGAGGCAGGAGTACAGCCTGGCCTGGGGTACATAAGACGCTGTCTCAAAAAAATAAAAATCATCTGAGACAGAGTGCTAGCCGTGCCCTTGGTGACACCTTTCAGTTCTTTCCAGACCACTTTCTCCTCCTTGACTGGAGTCGGCATAAAATCTACTTTCTATCAGAGCAATAAACTTGCATCTCTGGGGTTGTTTTTCCTCTTGCAGTTTTATGATGTTTTTATTTTTGTGAATGACGTTTTATAATTAGCAGTTATAGTGAGTTTGTGTCTCATTAGCCAGATTATTATCAACTGTAAATATTACAAAGTTTTAGTATTTGACAAGTTAATTATGTTTTATGGTATACATTTTCTTATCGATCTGTTCTTTTGAATGTTAATGGTTTCTGTTTTTTTTTTTTTTTAAAAAAAAAAAACAGCAAGTACTCTGTTTCTACTTTAAAATTTATGTCACGTTGTTTATTGATCACCAAATGAGGCATTCTAGTCATTGGGTAATTCCTAAGCTTTTTTCCAAGGCTTTGTACTGGTTTTACTTTTATAATTATGTGACATGATTTATGGGTTGGAAAAATATGTCCTCGAGTTTTGTATTTTCATGAGTAGCTGAATGAAAGCCATTTTTATAATTAGTGGGGCTAGTCAAATTTTCCACAGATGATCGTTTTTGTTTGGTTCTGTTTTATGAGATGAGGTCTCAGGATGTAGTCTAGAATTCACTGTGTAGACCAAGCTAGCCTCACACTTGGAGCAGTCCTCCTGCCTCAGTCTCCCCAGTACTCGACATGCAAGCGTGCAGCACCTGGTTCTCTGTCAAAAGGATGTTTTCTGAGGTCAGGGGTGCAGGTGAGCTGGAACGTGCTGGTCTAGCCTGCAGGAAGCCTTGGCTTCAATCCCAAGCACCTCATAAACCAGGAGTGTTGGTAAGTAATGATGCAGACCTGTCAGTCATCCCAGTTCCAGGTGAGGCCGGAGGGTCAGAAGTTCAAGGTCATCCCTCAGCTATAGAGCAAGTTTGAAGTCAGTCTGGGCTACATGAGACCCTGTCTAGACATACAAACAAAAATGAAACAACAACAAAGAAAATATTTTTATTGAAGCATATAATTTTCTTACTCATTGTTCTGTTGCTGTGAAGAGACACCATGGCCAAGACAACTCTTGAAAAAGAAAGCATTTAATTGGGGCTGGCTTACAGGGTCAGAGGGTTAGTCCATTATCTTCATGGCAGAGTGTATGGCAGCAAGCAGACATTGCACTGAGAGCTCAACTTGATCCATAAGGGGGAGAGAACACACACACACACTCCACACTCACTCACACACACGCTCACACACACACTCTCTCACACACATATATACATACACCATGCACACACACACATGCACACACACACTCACACATACTCTCTCTCATACACATACATACACACACTCTCACACACACACACACACACACACTCACACACACACATACACACACATGCACACACACACACACTCACACACACACTCTCTCACACACAGACACACACACAGAGGATATTATAGCTATTTCTTCCCATGAGTGAAGCTGTTCTCAGGCCCACAGGTGTCAGGGCCCCTCAGGCATAACCATTCCTATTGAGCAGTGAAGACAGCTCTCTTCTGTGAGATCTGCCTCCATGTTAGGGTTGTATGAGAAGTGTGTAGCAGAGAGAACCCCAGGCAGTGGCTGGTGAGAGGAGAATTAGGGTCCATTTTCCACACTCTATAACTGAAGCCATCTTGATGAAACAGTCTCCGTGCTCTCTAAGGGAATCCTGGCTGAATAATACGCTGGAACACTGTGCAGACATTAAGAAGAAGGAGAATACCAGGCATAAAGGTGCCTGGTTTCACAAAGGACCCCAGTGTGATTCCCTGCACCCACATCGGACAGCTCACAACCACCTGTAACTCCAGTTCCAGGGGATCCAGATGTATGTCCGTACCCACACACAGACACAGACACACACAGACACACACACACACACACACACACACACAGTTTAAAAAAAATTTAAGGTAAAAACTGAACAAGTTCATAGAGTAACCCCAGTTATACCTATGTTTAACATTTATATAATACACAATTCTATCCATGCGTATGTTTGTATGATTATAATACACCTCCTTCAACAAGGCCACACCTCTTAATCCTTCCAAACAGGTCCACTTCCTGCTGTTTTTTTTTTTTTTTGTTTGTTTGTTTGGTTGGTTTGGTTTTTTGAGACAGGGTTTCTCTGTAGCCCTGGCTGTCCTGGAACTCACTCTGTAGACCAGGCTGGCCTCGAACTCAGAAATCCCACCTGCCTCTGCCTCCCAAGTGCTGGGATTAAAGGAGTGCGATAGGGACAATTCTTATCAAACTACCACAATAGTTTTTTCAGTAAATTCTTTTTTTAAAAAAAAAACAAAAAAACAAAAAAACAAAAAAACAAAAAAACAAAAAACAGAATCTTGCTTTGTTCAGACTGGCTTTGAACTCAATCTTACAATCCTGTCTTTGTTGAATACTGGGATTACAAATGTGTGTCATTACACTGGATTACTTTAGTAAATTCTTTATATTCCTGCTGCTACTTAAAATATTTTTTCCCCTTCTGAGAAATTGTTGGGGACAGAACCTAAGGCCTTGTGCATCCTAGGTGGTCGTGTGTGTGTATGTGGTGAACATATAAAAGGCTGAGTACTCCTCATGCATCCTAGGTGGGCATTCATGCGCGTGCGTGCGTGCGTGCGTGCGTGCGTGCGTGCGTGCGTGTGATGTGCGTATAAAGGGCTGAGGACTTTTCACATGTGGGCCCTTGCCTTCCACTTTGAAGCGAGGTCGTGGATTTCCATTGTGTTCCGCAGACTTGCTGCTCTGTGAGCCGCTAGGCATTCTCCTGGGCGCATCTCCCTGCACAGACTCTGCACATCTGGCCTTTACATGGGTTCTGGGGATTCAGACAAGTGCTTTTACTCACTGAGCCATCTCCCTAGCCCTTAACTAACGTCCTTATCTTCTCAAGGTTTTGTCAGTGCTTTCTCCTCTGTTGCCTGTGCTGGGATTAAATCAAGTTCCCCTAGGAGAGTGGAAAACAGTAGTCTTTGTATCAGTCAGAGTCAGTCAAAGAAATGAAGCAGTCTGGGTTGCATTTCTCACCGGGAACCAAGGCTGACAGAATGAGCTTACTCAGGGTCTTGGGGAACTCAAGCCACCCAGGGAACAGACCCTGTGGGTACCCAGTCCCTCTGAGACTCTCCGGAGATGCGCTGACAGCATGCTGTTCAGGTGACTTAGCCATGCAGATGGGAAATGGTCTTCTGAAGTTTGGAGCACGGTTTGGGATGTCCTGTGAAGAAGCTGACGATGCCTGTGCCTTTTTTTGGTTAGTAGGAACACAGCACAGAATAACTCTCTCAGTTTGGGTTGCCAGAAGCAGCAGTTTCTAGCCCTAGAATGTGTGCCAGGCATCTTGTGTGGAGGTCAGAGGACAAACCTGTAAGAGCCCATTTTCTTCCACCCCCTGGGTCCTGGGGATCCAGCTTAGGTCATTAGGGTTGGCTGAAAGGGCCCATACCCACTAAGCCATCTCACTGGCTCTGAACTTTTGGTTCTCCCATCCCTGCCTCCAGACTATGTGCATACTAGGTAAGCAGCATACTAAGTGAGGTCCATTGCCCACCTCTAGGGCAACTTTTTTGAGACAGGGTGTCACTCTGCGGCCTTGCTGGCCTGCCTCTGTCTGAGTGCTATGATGTCTGGTCACAGGGCAATTCTCTCTCTCTCTCTCTCTCTCTCTCTCTCTCTCTCTCTTTCTCTTTCTCTCTCTCCCCCTCCCTCCCTCTCTCTCTCTCTCCTTCCCTCCCTCTTTCCCTCCCTCTTTTCCTCTCCCTCCCTCTCTCCCTCTCTCCCTCCCTCCCTTCTTCCCCCCCTTTCTCTCTCTTCTTGCTCTCTCAACAATATCTCTCTATGTGCCTCTGAGTGTCCTGGAGTTTTCTATATAGATCAGGCTGACCTCAAACTCTCAGAGATCTATTTGCCTCAGCCTCTTCTTTGTCTTGAGTCCAGGGATTATAAAGTTTCACAGGGCAACTCTTTTTTTTTTTTTTTTTTTTTGGTTTTTCAAGACAGGGTTTCTCTGTATAGCCCTGGCTGTCCTGGAGCTCACTCTGTAGACCAGGCAGGCCTCAAACTCAGAAATCCGCCTGCCTCTGCCTCCCAAGTGCTGGGATTAAAGGCGTGCACCACCACTGCCCAGCAATTTTTTAACTTTTGAAAGACACTGTGAACTGTTTGTGGGAGTTATTTATTGTACATCTACTCCCACTGGCAGTGGAGGTGAGGTCTAGTTTCTTCACAGTTTGGCTAGCATTTAGTATGGTCTTTCTAAGTTTTAGGAATTAAAAAAAATCATATATATAAAATAAATAACAGAAATAAAAATATCATATATTGTATATTTAAATATGTCACACATATATGTACATATATGTTCATTTTATATATATACATTTTACACACACACACACATTTAGAGGCAGGGTTTCTGTGCAGGAGAGATGGTACAGCAATTAATACTTGGTTGTCCTGCTGAGGATCCAGGTTTGCTTCCCAGCACCCACATGGTGACTCACAACCATTTGTAAATCCAGTTCCAAGGGTTGGGGCACTTTCTTTCTGTCTCTGAGTACCAGACATGCATGTGCTGCACATACATACATGCATACAGACAAACACTCTTACACAGTGGGAGAACGGGATATTTATAGACTCTGTGTGTTGCCAAGCTGACCTTGAACCCGTGGCTTCCAGCAGTCCTGTTTCAGCCTCCGGCGTTTATAATGTGTTTCCAGTGTTCTGTAGGGGAAGAAATGCTAACCCAGCCCGGTGTGGGTTCTGTTCCTCCTCATTCTCTCCAGGAGGTGCTTTCCTGGCTTCTGGCCTTGCCTTTTCTCTCTCTTCCTTCCTTCTTCCTCCCTCCCTCCCTCCTTCCCTCCCTCCCTCCTTTCCTTTCTTTTCTGTTTTTTCGAGATAGGATTTCACTGTGTTGCCCTGGCTGTCCTGGAACTCTGTAGACCAGGCCGGCCTCAGACTTGGAGATCTGCCTGCTTCTGCCTTCTGAATGCTGGGATCAAAGGTGGGTGCCACCACTGCCCAGAGGCTTCTGGTATTTTCTGCATACCACGTGTGCTCCTGGAGAACCTTTCCTCTCCGGAGCTCTGTCTTCTGAACTGTTTCCCCTTTTTTTGGGTACTCTGCCTACCAGGTCTTATCTCTTTCCTTCCCTGTTCTTTTAATAATTTTAACTTTGTGTTATATTTGTGGGTGTTTTGCCTGCATGTGTTTGAACAACATGTATATTCGTGCCTGTGGAGGGCAGAGGAGGGTGTAGATCACCTGGGTCTGGAGGTACAGATGGTTGTAGATTATCTGTGAGTTCTGGGAATTGAACCTATGTCCTCTAGAGGAACAGCCAGTGCTCTTAACCACTGAGCCTCCTCTCCAGCCCCCATCCCCTTCTATAAGAAGTCAGGTTTCCTGTGTAACAGAGACCTTCTCCCAGCTCCCGTCTGCGTCTGCGTGTTATAGTCCCCGCTGCTCTTGAAGGTGTGTTCCGAGCTCCTGCAATTCAATTCATGAAGGCAAGCCAGTAAGCAGCACTCCTCCATCTCCCCTGCATCAGCTCCTGCCTCCAGGTCTCTTAGTGGTGGCTGTGACCCGAGCCTTCTCTTCCTGAGCTGCTTTGGCCATGGTGTTCTGTCCCAGCAGTAGAAACCCTAGCTAAGACACTTGTGGCTCTTTATTTTGTTTCTGAAGTTTCACAGTTTACAGCAAGTGGAAAGTTGCATGGTGGCATGCTGAGGCTACAGAATTCCAGATGGACTTTGATTTATTATAAGACTGGGCAGCCTTTGCCAGATGCAGTGTTCTTTGAATAAATGTAAAGCAGAAATAGATTAGATCTCTGATGGGATCCTGACTTGCTGTAGAACTGATGAGTCATGGTAGCTCACTGTGAAAGGACCATCTCCGATGGCCTCTCCATGGCTTCGGCTGGCTTCCTGTGTTTGGCTTGCTCATTTCCACTCCCTTCTGTGGGGTCTGTGAGGTCAGAGTAACGTTCAAAATGACACTAACCCGGCACCAGCTGCTTGCCAGGCCTCTCACGCATGTGCCACAGACTTCAGCAGAGACTGCATGGGACCTTGAGGATGCTGCTCTCCCTGCTGATGGAATGTGTGCTTGAAGTTTGCTTAAAAATTTTTGGCTCTGTGTAGTGGCACACGCCTTTAATCCCAGCACTTGGAAGGCAGACACAAGCAGATCTCCGAGTTTGAGACCAGCCTGGTTTGCAGAGTGAGTTTCAGAACAGCCAGGGGTACACAGAGAAACCCTGTCTCCAAAACCAAAAATAAAACAGGAAATTCAAAACAAAACAAAAATAAATCCTGGGATTGAAGAGATGGCTCTGAGGTTAAGAACTCATACTGCTCTTACTGAGGACTGGATTTCTGACCCCAGCAGCCATTTGGCAGCTCATCAGCATCTGTGACCCACGTCTGGGGTGCCCGATGGCTCGTTTTCAGGGATACCTGGACTCATGTGCACACCCACCCCATGCATACCTCTTTTTCTTTTAAGTTTAAAGAAATAACTTCTGCATTTCTAGGCTTTGGAGATAGTTCACTGCTCTTGCAGGGGACCTGAGTTCAGTCTCCACACTGGGACACACACAAAGTCCTGTAACTCAAGCCCCAGGGATCCAGCGCCCTCTCTTGACCTTTGTAGGCAGGTGTACCTGCATTTACGAGCACACTCTCCCATGTGCATAGTTAAAAATAAGTCTGTTGGGCCCTTGGAGGCTCCCAGAGACTGAACCACCAACAAAAGAGCACATATGGGCTGGACCTAGCCTTCCTCCCACCCAGAAGTGTAGCAGGAGGTGGAGCTTGTAGCAGAGGTGCAGCTTGGTTTTCATGCAGGTCCCCCAACAACTGGAGCAGGGGCTTAACCTTGTTGCCTGACTGTAGGTCCTGCTCCCCAAACTGGGCCGCTTTGTCTGGCCTCAGTGGGTGTGAATGTACCTAGTCCTGCAGTGACTTGAGATTGCCAGGGTGGGTTGGTTCCTAGAAGGGACCTCCTCCTTCTCAGAGGTGATGGAGGAGGGGCCATTTGAGGGGGACTGGAAGGAGAGGTGGGGGGCTGTCAAAGGAATGTAAAGTGGATAAATAAATAAATGGAAAAAAAGAAAGAAAAAGAGAAGTCTTTAAAGAAATTCTGCTTTTTACAGTAAATCTTGATAGATATAACCTCCATTAATAAAAGCTTGAGGTCTTCAAGGAGACTTAAAAGTGTAAGTCTTTAGGTTACAGAGCTGGAGAACTGCTGGGCAAGTGTTCTGTCAGAAAAATGCATTCAAATTTAGCCTAGAAAATATCCAAGGGTCTGGGAGGTGGCTCAGCACGCATCTCCAGCAGGGAAGTGTGCACAGAGCTCTCCCCGCCTGTGAACCCCAGCATGGAAAGTGGGCCAGCTGCTCAGGTCTGCAAAGCCAGCATTCAGAAGATTGGGGCAGGAGGATCAGAGGTGTTAGTCCTCCTCTGCTAGGTAGATAGCTCAGTGCTAGCCTGGGGTACATGAGACCATCTCAGAAAGAGGAAACAGAGGAGAAAGAAGAGGAAGAAGAGGAGGAGGAAGAGGAAGAAGAGGAGGAAGAGAAGGAGGACACCCCAA
>NW_021604607.1:10225808-10232382 GCF_004785775.1 Grammomys surdaster | reverse complement strand
TTTTTTTTTTTTTTGGTTTTTCAAGACAAGGTTTCCCTGTGTAGCCCTGGCTGTCCTGGAACTTACTCTGTAGACCAGGCTGGCCTTGAACTCAGAAATCCGCCTTTCTCTGCCTCCCAAGTGCTGGGATTAAAGGCGTGTGCCACCTCTGCCTGGCAGCCAGAAGTTTTCTTAATCATTTTCTTGGTCAGTGTTCTATTGCTGTGAAGAGACATCATGACTACAGCAACTCTTATAAAAGACAGCATTTCACTGGGGCCGGCATAGAGTTTCAGATTTTCTCCATTGTTGTCATGACAGCATGCATGGAACAGTGTGCTGGAGATGGAGCTGAGAATTCTACATGTGAATCCAAGGGCAGCAGGAAGAGAGAGGGAGAGGGGCAGAGGGAGAGGGACATATACACACAGCATGAGCATCACTGGGCCTGGCTTGGGCTTTTGAAACCTTAAATCTCACCCCCAGTGACTCTTCCTCCAACAAGGCCACACCCACTCAAGCAAATAGTACCATTCCCTAAGCATTCAAATCTGTGTGCCCGTGGGGGCCATTCTTTCTTAAACCACCACAATTATACTCTACATACTTTTGAAACAGGGTTTCCCTGAAACTGATGCTCATGGACTGGGCTAGATTGCTGTTCCACAAGCATCAGACATCTGCCTGTCTGTGGCTCCTTCCTTCCTTCCTTCCTTCCTTCCTTCCTTCCTTCCTTCCTTCCTTCCTTCCTCCCTCCCTCCCTCCCTCCCTCCCTCCCTCCATCCTTCCCTCCATCCCTTTCTTCCTTCCTCCCTCCCTCCCTCTCTTCCTTCCTTCCTTCTTCTCTGTTGATACTATCCTTTTAAGCACACAGTTTTAATATGAGGTCTAGTCTATAAGTTTTCTTGCTTATGTCCTTGGATATAATGGCTAAGATACCACTTCCTAGTCTAAAAGATCATAGGGTACCTATTTCATTTTGAGTCTTCTATTTAGCCTTTTGATGTATTTAGAGTTGATTTTGGTGTATGGTTTGAGGAGGGACAGTAAACAGGATTTAATTCTCTTACTATGGGAATCTCATTTGTCTTAGCCCCATTTACTAAAGGAAGTATTGTCTATTTTCCCTCTGACAACTGGTCCTGGTCACATGCACCCGTGGCATACACTCCTATACTCTTACATATGAGGGCAGGTTCTCTCCTCTCTCTCTCTCTCTCTCTCTCTCTCTCTCTCTCTCTCTCTCTCTCACACACACACACACACAAACATACATAAACACACACTCACACACATGTGTATAGTTTTTTTTTATTAAAAATTATTTTTATGTGTATATGTGTCTGTGCATGCTTGGTGCCTGTGGACACCAGAAGAGGGAATTGAATCTCCTGGAACTGATGTTACAGATGGTTATTAGTCACCATGTGGGTGCTGAGAATCAAACCTGGGTCTTCTCGAAGAGCCGCCAGGGCTTTTAACCACTGAACCATTTTTTTTATGCCTTCACATACCCATTTTATTTTTTATTTTTTATTTTTTTAAAGCTGAGAGTAATGGCACACAATTTTGGTCCTAGCACTTTCAAGGGAGAGGCAGGTGGATCTCTGTGAGTTCAAGGCTAGCCAGCCTGGTCTCCAGAGTGAGTTTCAGCACAGCCAGGGTTACACAGTAAGACCCCATGTCATAAAACCAAAGCTAAAACCAAAACCAAACCAAACCAAATTTTAGCAGGAGCATAGCTCAGTGATGGAGTGATTGCTCAGAAGCCCAGGTCTTACACTTTATCCCTAGCACCACAAAAAAGGAAGTAAGCGTTTTTGTAGACTGAGGTAGGAGGAGTGCCTTGAGTTACCAGCCTGGACTATATAGTGAATTCCAGGCCAGCTTATGCTACAAACAAACAAGCAAATACTTCAGAGGCTGAGGCAAGCAGATCTTTGTGAGTTCAAGGCCAGCCTGGTCTACATAGAGAGTTCCAGGCCAGCTAGGACTACAAAGTTTAAAGCTAAAACAACAGAATCAACCAACCCACCCTCAGCCCCCAAAGCGAGGATTGCTATTGTTATTCTGATAGGTAATGGCCCCTTTTGCTCTGTTGAGCACCATTAGAATTCAGTTAGTCATGTCTTTTATAGCAACAATTTATCAAATTCCAATTAGGTAAAGGGTCTAATTCTGTATGTGATATTTACTGTACTAATAGTGCCAATGCAGCAATAACTTTATCGATCTCCGCTGGTGAGATGTTATTGGACCTGCAAGTAGCTGGTTCCTTTAGAGCTGTGTCTCTCTGTGCATACATCATTAGAAACAGCACGGAGGCTACAATTGCCTGGTTCTTTGTTTGAGCTTGGTGAGACTTTAACTTTCTTTACTATATTGACTGATTTTGTGTGTGTATGTGTGTGTGTGTGTGTGTATGTGTGTGTGTGGTATGTGTGTGTACCTTTGTCTCCACTTCTGCTCATATATAGAGGTCAGAGAACAACTTTGGAGAGTCAGTTGTTTCCTTCCATTATGTGGGGCCCAGGGATTGGATTCAGGCCACTAAGCTTCATGGCATGCGCCTTGCTGAGCCAACTTGCCTGCTCCTAAGTGAGATGTTTAAACTCAGGTTTCCAGGCTTGTTTTCAATTCAGGGCTTTTAGAATTTGAAATTAGAGAATATGACAGACCCTCATACAATTAAAAAAGAATTGTGGGAATTGTGTTTGATAAGATGCCTTCTGGGGTCCTGGGCCCTAAAATAAGCATTATGAAGACTGAGCTGGGCAGTGGTGGTGCATGCCTTTAATGCCAGCACTTGGGAGGCAGATCTCTGATTTCGAGGCCAGCCTGGTCCACAGAGCTGGTTGTAGGACAGCCAGGGCTAAACAGAGAAACCCTGTCTTCAAAAACAAAAACAAGAAACAAAGAGTTGTGGTGATTAGCTATGCTTCTGTCTGTGTGTCACCTGTGGTCTACTGGTAGAATTCTGCAATGAAGCCAGGTGTCCCGAGTTTACCCTTGGGTTGTGCTTTCTGCATGAAGAGCAGCCAACCCTCTTCCTGCCTGCTGCAGCCTCGTTCTGAGTCTGCATTTTCACTATCACCATAGCTTGAACACAGTCTGCTCCAGGTGAGCCTGCCAGGGACCAGTGAGCCTCCAGAGCCATTACATTTTTTTTTTTTTAAAGTTATGTGGCTCAAATTAATCAGAATTATGTCTGTAAATGATATTGGTGTCCCCCTCCCTTTAAAGATATTAAATGTAATGTCAAAAAAAGGGTATGTAGCCAGGTGTGGTAGTACATCCCATAATCTCAGTACTCGGGAGGAAGACAGAAGGATGGTGTGCTGCCTAGTTTTTGTCAACTTGACACAAGCTACAGGCATTTGGGAAGAGTGAAAATGCCTGGATAAGACTGGCCTGTGGACAAGTCTGTTGGGCATTTTCTTGATTAGCGTGGGTGGTGCCACCCTGGTCAGCTGTATATGAAAGCATACTGAGCACGCCATAAAGAGCAAACCAGTAAGCAGCACCCCTCAGTTGCTTTTGCCTCAGTTTCCTACCCTGTCTTGAGTTCCCTTAGTGACCCATTGTTACCTGGAAGTGTGGGGGAGAAGCCCTTTCTCCCTCTGAGTTGCTTTTGGTGAGTGCGCTATTACCATAGGAGAAAAGTAACTAAAGAAAATGAAACCTCACATATAACTTCGTCTCTGTTTTGCCCATGGTCTCTGGCCCTGCTTCTCAATGGCCAGGTCACTGTCCTGCTCCCTGAGCAGCACCTGCCTCTTTCCGGTTGAGCTTTTGCAAGGACCTCTTCGCTCTTAGACTGGAGAACTGCAACAGTTCTCAGTGAGCAGCATTTGCTCTCCTCTTGGGTGGCATTGTGCCACCATCTTAACAGGGTCACTAGGAACAAGGAGCTTCTCTTGGTCCCAATTTCTTACATTGTCAGCTTTAAACAATGAAGCTTGTGGAGGGTGTTAGAGTTTCCTTCTGGAAGGGAGGGGATTCCTGGAGCCCCTCCTCTGCCTGCCTGCAAAGAGGAAATACAGAAAAGATGGCCATTTTCTTCTTTTTATTTCTGGGATTTTTTTTTTTTCTTTCTGCAATGTTGATCTTCATAGGTTTTTGTTTTGGAAACAGAACTAGACTATAAAACCAAGTTGACCTTGAACTCCATCCTCCTGCCTCAGTCTTTGGTATTACAAGCATTTTTCCCACTTCCCCAAAGGATTTGGCTTATAGTGTTCCTACAAGACAAAAGGGTTAAGTATTATAAATCTGATTCCTGTATACGTGGGGTAGGGTGTGAGGCCCGCCAACACCAGGCCCACACAGTTTAGTTTTTTGAGTCTGTTTTCTTACACCCCATGCTGGCCTTGGACTGTAGCCTGCAATAACCCTGTCCTATCTAACCTTTTCCCTTTATCTCCTGAGTACTGGGGTCTCAGCACCTCCAGGACAGCACTGATGCTGTCCTGAGGTTTGATCTGCCTCCTACATGCTCAGCACTCCCAGCTTCAGACCTGGGTCTTTTAAAAACTGTACTAGCTTTCTCCCAGTTATTCATTTCCTGCTTCAGGTTCTAATGTCTAAGACTATTTCCTCTAGTCTAATCCTCCCATTGTTTTATTAGTGTGATTCAACTGGAGGTTCTGTCTGTCTGTCTGCCTCCCTCTGTATCTGTGTCTCTCGTTTCTTTTTTTGAGACAGGGTTTCACTATCTAGACATTGCTGTACTGGAACTCACTATGCAGACCAGGCTAGCCTCAAACTCACAGAAATCCACTTGCCTCTGCTTCCCAAGGGCTGGGATTAAAGGAATGCACTACCATATCCAGCTCCGTTTATATTTTATTTTAATTAAGAAATTTTGAGCTCTGTAGCCCCAAGCAGGTTAGGAAGCAACGTCTTCCTGCCTCAGCCTCCTGAGTGTTGGGATTTCAGGCGTATGCTGCTACCATTCACATCTTAGCTGCCATTTCTACAATCCTTTACTTTTAACGTATTTTTTTTTTTAAAGAAATTTATGCCAGGTGGTGGTGGTGGCACCAATCTTTAATCCCAGCACTTGGGAGGCAGAGGCAGGAGGATCTCTGAGTTCACGGCCAGCCTAGTCCACAGAGTGAGTTTCAGAACAACCAAGGCTACACAGAGAAACTTTGTCTCTAAAAACCAAAACCATATATATGTATATGTGTGTGTTTGTGTGTGTGTGTGTGTGTGTGTGTGTATGTGTGTGTGTGTATGTGTGTGCATTTATTTGTATGTATCAGTGTGAGTTGTATGCACATGTGTGCTTGCATATATGTCTGCATAAAGGCAGAGGGTGTTGTGTGTTATTTTCTATTATTCTCTATCTATTCCTGCAAGGTAGGGTCTATCTTGACTCTAGGGTTGTATTTTCTCTACTGGGCTGGAAGGCAGCAAGCCCCAGAGGTCCCTCTGTCTCTGTTCCCAGAGGTGGGGCTACATTTGTTAGTGAGGACACCGGGCTTGTGGTGTGGGTGTTGGGATCCTAAATCCCGGTTGATTGTGCAGCGGGTGCTCTCAGCCACTGAGCCAGCCCCAGGCCCTGCTTGCTTGCTCACTGATTTTTGTAAGATAGGACTCACTGCGTAGCTCTTGTCTACCTTAAACTTACACCCAGGTGGGCCTTCAATTGGTGATCCTCCTGCCTCCCCTGGGATCACAGGTGTGTCCTGCCATGACTGAGTCGTCCATTTTAACATTGGTGTTTGTCTTCTTCCCTGGCAGTCTAGAGAACTTAATTTAGGGTTGAGATTGCAATGAAAAGCTTCATGTGATGGTCAAAAGTGATTAGGTTGAAGAAAATATCAAATCTACTAATCTGACCTGTTGATTCACCCTGTTTGATATCCCAAGAGGCATCATGAGTTGTAATAACGGATTCTTTGAATTTTGTTTGTGTAGAAGAAACTGAGGAAGAATCGGAGACGACAGTTGAGGCTGACTTGACGGAGAAGCAGAAGCACCAGCTGAAACACAGGGAGCTCTTTCTGTCCCGCCAGTATGAGTCCCTGCCTGCAACACATATCAGGTGAGACCTTCTGGGAGCTGCTCTGACATGTCTGGAAACACTGTCCCAAACTCTTGTCAAGATCTTGCTCAGCTTGGCATACTGCAAACTTCATACTAGGATTTGATCTTGGAATGTATAGGGTGTGTTAGCATGCAGACATCCTGAGCAGGCTCTGCAGTGATGCAGGCATCTTCCTGTGGCCTCATCACTAACAGTTTGAGTGTCTGTTAGCATCACACACAACGGTGTCTAGTGGATATTCTCTGGGAAATGCTGTACTTCTTTGGATTGCACCACATGACTCCAGCCCTCGTAGGGTATTTGGCTTTTTATTTTCTTGTGCGTATCTCTGGGATGGAAACCCTTCATTTCAATACTCAATTACTGGCATCAGCTCTGTGCACTTATTTAGTTTAAAAGGTTAGTAGGTGTGTTTTTCAGTGTTAGAAATTGAAGCCTTGCACACACTAGGCAAGTGCTCTGCCACTGAACTGTGCTCACGACCTTTGCTCTGTGCATTGGTAAGATCTGACTTTTATCGTTTGAAAGTTTGTGCTGGAG
>NW_021604607.1:10220491-10225798 GCF_004785775.1 Grammomys surdaster | reverse complement strand
TGCTGGAGCGATGGTGGTCTTGCTGGAGCGATGGTGGTCTTGCTGGATTTACTGATAGGAGTCAAAGGCAGTCGCAGAGCTGGGCAGAGGTAGTGCATACCTTTAATCCCTGCGTTCAGGAGGCAGAGGTGTATTTCTGTGAGTTTGAGGCCAGCTTTGTCTACATAGTGAGTTCTAGGACAGCCAGGGCTACATGGAGAGACCTTGTTTTAAAAAATTAGTTTGTAGGAATTTACAAGACAGATGGCTTCTGGGACTGGGGCTAGAGCTCAGCTGATTGACTGTTTGCCTGGGTTTGATCCCTAGCATTGGAAAGGTGGAAGTAAGGAAATCAGAAGCTCAGGATGATCCTTGGTCAGCCTGGGCTACATGAGACCCTGTCTCAACCACCTCAGAAAGATGGCTGGTGAAATGCTCTCAAGCCTGTTGACCTGGTTCAATCTCTGGAACCCACAGTCCTGGGTTCTATAAGAAAGGAAAGGAGAGAATCCGTAACTACAAGTTGTCCTCTGACTTCCATATATGTCCATGGAGGTGCACGGTACCCACTCTTCTCACACATAAATTCATGTATTAATCATAATAGTACCATTAAATTGAAAAAAAAAAAAAGACAAATAGATTCTGACCTTTGATCAATAAAGCTTTAGTAGTTGGCATGGTTTCCTGACTTTCAACAGAGTGTGGGACACCTTGGGTAGAGGGAGCTGGTGAGCACCAGTTGTATGCAGAGGGCAGTTAGAGTCCAGGGCAGTTACTGGAGGGATTCAGTGTGCTGCCAGCTTAACCAATCCCTGCAGTTTAGTTCGGAATCTGTCTCTCTGTCTCTATCTCTGTCTCTGTCTGTCTCTCTCTAGCTCCTTGCTGATCGTGACAGTGAATATTTAATAGAAAAGTAGCAACTGTTTTAGTAATCCATTCCCTGCTCCCCACACACACACACCTGTGTCCTCCAGTGTTAATCTTGAATCTCAGTCTGCATTTCTGCTGCAAGGTTTGTAGTCTTTTCTAAAGCTCTGACTTGGTCCTCCTACCTACATGCAGGTGCTGGCTGCTCTTATGTCAACTTGACACACAGGCTAGAGTTATTTTAAAGGAGGGAACCTCAGTTGAGAAGATGCCTCCATGAGATCAGGCTGTAGGCAAGCCTGTAGGACATTTTTTAAAATAGTGACTGTTGGATTCTGCCCATTGTGGGTAGAGTCACCACTGGGCTGGTGGTCCTGGGTTCTTCTATAGGAAAGCAGGCTGAACAAGTCATGGGAAGCAAGCCAGTAAGCAGCATCCTTCCATGGCCTCTGCATCAGCTCCTGCCTCCAGGTTCCTGCCCCGTTTGAGTTTCTGTCCTGACTTCCTGCAATGATGAGCAGTGATGTGGAAGTGTGAGCCAAGTCAACCCTTTCCTCCCTAACCTGCTATGTTGTCGTGGTTCTTTCCCTGCAGTATTAGAAACCCTAAGACAGTGTACAAGTTCGAGGGTCCTTTTTACATAGCTTGTTTCTTCATGACTGGACACAGACAAATTCCAGAATAGCAAGTGTATGATGAAGGAACCATTTTTGCTAATGGTTCCAGAAATGTTGACTCCTCTACAGTGAGCATCCTGTTACGGCTTTCCTTAGGAGTTAATATATTCTGTGTGACTTAAGTCCTCTGCAAGAAAATATCAGGTCATGTGAAAATCCTTTTACTAATCCAGCTATTTCCAGGAAGAAAACTAGGTACATATGTTAATAATTTTGCTTAAAGAATAGAACATGAAAACACACTGAGATTGTTTTATTTTGTTTTTTATTAGCATATATTAATTCCACATAATAATGGTTTTCATTATGATAGTGTTATACATTATTTTTAACCTGTGAATAATGTTTTGAGATAAGGTCTCTTATAGCCCAGGCTGGTTTTTAACTTATTATGCAGCCAAGGCTGGCCTTCAACTCTTGACCCTCCTACCTTTACCCTCCAGATACTGGAATTGTAGTCATGCATCACTGTGCCCAGATGAAATTTTCTTAAGGATGTGCATAACTAATAACTATTTTAAAAGCCATATGCATTAATTATTTAATTGGAAGAAGTTAGAATATAAAGATTCATTTAGAACTCAAGAAGTTGTGGGCCCAGGCATAGATCTTGTTAGAACACGAATCTGACAAATGGTTTAAAGAATGTATCCAAAACACACAAGTGTATTTTTAATTTACCCTTCTGATAGCTTGGAATCTGTTTACAAGTAATGTTGGTTTTCTTTAACAGATTGCTTGGAATGGAAAAACGGTGTTTTTCATCTTCCATAAGGCCCGAGAGAGTGTATTGGAATATAATTATCAAGACACTTATGCAAGGCTTTACCTAGTGACGATGCTTTGAATTATGATGAAGAGACATTTAAGCCTTTTTCTTCTGTTTTCCTGGTTGAGAGGGGGGTGCAGAGGCACATTTTCTCCTCTGTGGCTCCCCTTTGCAAACAGCTGAAGGTAGTTAGAGGCAGTCGCTAGCAAGGCACAGAGCCTCGCTAAGCGGCCCACATGCTGTTGTTGAACAAGTGCACAGCAGAGTGGTCTTGACATTTTGCTGGGGTTGAAGTCCTGCCCTATCTGCTTCTGATTCAAAAGGAGAAAATTGCTGAAGCCCCATTGTTCTTTGGCAGCTAGAGGGCTAATTTGGTGAATACTGACTTCTTGTTCTCAGAGACACCATCAAATGCCCAGAATTTTCTTCCTACTGAATGGAACACAGGGAAAGCCTGACAGCAGTATTCTTGAGCCCTCTGGAGTAGGTGAACTTTAATGCTCACTTGCTGTAAGCCTCCCTGTGTGCCTCAGAAGCAACTCTTTGTTCCCTCTGACTCCACTGGGAATGAGAGAGACCTGGGCTTGTTCTGAGCAGAGTTGAGATTCACCTCATATTTGTGTGACGGGAGATGAGCAGTGAGCATCCCTGGGGTGTATTTCCAGGGATGGAGGGACTGGACAGAAGCTGTACCCTTCACTCATGTGCTGTGCTTGGGTCCTTTAGTAATAGATTTTATGTTGCATGCGTTAAAACACAAAGATTTATGTGCTATCCAGCAGTTATTATTTTACTTTATCAAGTCATCTTATGTGCATGTCCAAAGGTTTCGTACATGTGGCAAGTGCTGCACGCCTTTTACGTGCACACCCTGTGATTGATGAGCAGTGTACTTCATTCGATAGTAGACACAACATTCCTACATTTGAGGAAGGCAGCACAGTAACAGTTGGAGAAGGCTGATGTGCCACTATTTAGTGTTGCCGCTTGCCTTATTTCTAAATGAATCCTTCCTCCTGCTTTGTGCTACTGGGGCTTCTGTATTCAGTTTTACAAATGGCCTGGGCTTATGTGTGCTTCATGTTCTAACAGCTATTGAGCCGTTTATGGAGGGCTGCTTTTCATGTATTTATCCATAGCAGCTCTGTAAGTAGCTGTCTGTTATTATCCCTGCTTACAGATGAGGGCAAGGCACAGAGCAATCTCATACTCGCTTAAGTCTCCCACTTGGTAAGTTGCTCGTTTAGATATTGTCTGATACTTGCAGATATTCAGCATTAATGACTCATACAGAGCCAGTGCTAGAAACAGATCAGGCACAATGAAGCTGTGAAGTAGCTTGTTGGGAAGGCGGGCTCTTTAACTGTCAACCCCCCCGTCATTCTTAGAGAGACTCTAGTCAGTTGGGTCTATCCAAAATGAAAACTGTTTAAGCATATGTGTTGTTTGATTATTTAAGAAGATAACTTTACAATGCTACCTGCATGTAGAAACCAGGAAGTAACCCTCTTAATATAGGTTTATGGATGTGTCCGTTCTATGTCTGACATTAGCAGCTCCATGTCTCAAATACACTAAGCCTGGCTTTTTAAAAGCTGCTAATTACAGCACTGGTACATGTAACGATTATGTCTGTTGCAGTCTGTGGCACAGCTAGTCATAATTTAAAAGACTAATTCTTTCCTTCTTGTCAGCCCTGAGATCTGGACCACAGCCTTTGAAATTGGGCTTCAGTGTGTCTTGTAAAGGTTTCCTTGAATTCCTGCTGATGGCTGGCCTCAGTGTGTCCTTTAGTAACAGGTTTTGGACCTGAATATTTGCTCCCCAAGCTTCTCTTGTTGCAAAGCATGAACAGTGATGGAGGTATCTGTTATATGCACGCTAGTGGACCTTGTCTTAGTTCAGGGACCCAGTCTTCCTAGTTGTTTAATTTTGGCTGTGCTGGACACCATACTCATCATCTCCCCCAACCCCTGGAATCAGATCCAGGGTCCTGTGTATCTTAATATCCCTATTGTGCTTTTTATTTTTATTATTTAATAAATACTTATTGAATTTTGTTTGCTTTAAGAGAGCTTTACTCCATAGAGTGGGCTAGCCTGGTGCTCCTGTCAATCCTGCTCACAGCCTCCCAGCTGCTGGGATTACAGTCGTGATCGGCACCTGCTTACTCAACTATGGGTATTTTAGTTATTTTTTTTACATTTATTTATTGTGTGTGTGGGCCTGTGGACATGTGCATGCCATGCTGTATGCCTGGAGGTGATTTGTTGGGGCTAGTCTCTCATTTTTCTGTATGGGAGCTCGGAGTCAAGCTCAGGGCAAGATTGAACTCAGGTTGTCCCCTTTAGCAGGTGGCAAATGCTTTTACTTACTGAGCCAGATTGCTTTCTTAAAGGGGCCAGAGAAATTTCAAATCTCATTTTGCTAACAGTAGTAGGATCCATTTTGAAGATAGGGTATACAGTCTCTGTGCCTCAGAGAAGGCCCAAGGCTCTCTTGAGCGTTGTAAGGTTCATATATGGAATACAGACATCATGCCCCGTCACTGTCTCCATGCAGAAGAATGGCTACAACCACCATCTGCAGAAAGCGTCCTTGCCTACGTATGCCTGCCATGTGGCAACTCCAAATGAGGAATTGTCTGTCTTAATTCAGCTCTGAGAGTCTCGAACAGCTGTTAAAAATCTGGCACCTTATGTAAAATTTGCCTAAATAGTTCTGTCCAGACTACATCTTAGACTGCAAGATCTCAGAGGTCAGCATCTTGTGTCTCTTTCTCTCTACTGTGGAGAACTGACACAGGGGCATTCAGAATTGGAAACTTGCACCAAGTTTCTGCATTTCACTAAAGGAAACAAAGGCCATTAGCGGATAAAGGAGCTTCTGCACACGGTTGCCCTTCTGTAGACTTTGAGATCGAGGATGGCAGTTAGAATGGAATATTTCAATCTTATTAGAATAAGAAGTAAAAATTGACTTGGGAGGCAGAGGCAGGCAGATTTCTGAGTT
>NW_021604607.1:10208886-10220091 GCF_004785775.1 Grammomys surdaster | reverse complement strand
TTTTTCTTTCAGACAGCCTAACTGTAGTCGAACTTCTGTGTAGTCCAGACTTATCTCAACTATGCAGCAGCAGCAGCAGCAGCACATAGCGGAGGCTAAGCAGGGAGGCACATAGGGTCTTTGACTGAGGGGAGGGTCCACTCCACCTCCACGAGTAGAGTGAGTCACTCCACCATTTGAATAGCGAACCTGACTTTCATAAATAAACATGTATCGTGGCGGGTTGTGTGTAAGACAGTTGTGGGGTGATGGCAGAGGCCAAAGAAGGGAGTCAAATCCTCCCCTCTGGACTAGAGGTAGAGGCAGTTGTGGAGCACCTGATGTGGATTCGGGCCTCTCCTGAGACAGGGACTCTCACTGGGACCTCAGGTTTACCAGTGGGGCTAGGCCAACTGCCAGGGAGAACCGAAGATCTGCCTGCCTCCAATTCCCAAGTGCTGGGATTGCCTGTGTTTGCTGCTATGCCCACCCTTTTTCCTATTTGTTTGATTTTGTTTTTTGAGACAGTTTCCTCTTGTAGCTCTAGCTGGGACTTGCTGTAGACCAGGCTAGCCCCAAGCTCAGAGATCCACCTGTTGTTGATCTCCTGAATGCTAGACAAAGGTGTGCACCACCATACAGGGCTCTCCTTTTTTTTTTAAAGATTTATTTATTTTAAATATGTGAATACACCGTCACTGTCTTCAGACACACCAGAAGAGGACATTGGAGCACATTACAGATGGTTGTGAACCACCATGTAGTTGCTGGGAATTGAACTCAGCACCTCTGGTAGAGCAGTCAGTGCTCTTGACCTCTGAGCCATCTCTCCAGCCCTCTCCTTTTGTTTTTTAAAGAAGTGTTCTGTAATGGAACAGGAAGTACAGATAAATCCACTTCTGCTTATAAAAGTGTGATATTGTCTTGAGAAAAGGGTACTAGGATTGTGTGAATAAGAACTAAACTGGCTGTTTCACAGAACACTATTTTTATGTGATATAACAATTGAAAGTAAAGCCTAGCTGTTTAGATGTATTTGGCTGACTTGAAAATGAAATGTGCCTGTTACACAAATGTCTAGTTGTCAGTCATTTGCTAGTGTGTCTATGAGACTGTCACATGTGTTAGTGTATACTTTTGTATATCAGTGTATATATCTTAGGGAAGCGGGGAGAGTACTTGTCTCTTACATTAGAAACTGAGTATATCTGCAAAAATATCAAGCAATATTATGTTTTCCTTGGGGGAGTATTGTTTATAGTCTGGTTGGCATAGTACTTACTTTGTAGACTAGGCTGGCCTCAAACTTGAGTAATTCTCCTGCCTCAGACTCTTAAGTGCTGGAGTTACAGGTATGTGCCATTCCCACCTTGCAAAATAATACTTTTCATTAATTTGAAGAATATACTAATATTTTTCCTCATTTTAGTCTCTAACATGGTATATTGTTGACCTATAACTTTTGGATCAGCAATAATTTCTAGGGCTATAAATTGAAATGTAAGGTCAAAAAGTTTGAGAGCCATTAATTGTCACTCATAAAAATGATGAAACAGTAGAATTTGTGTTGCTTATATCAGATATCAAGATAATTGTAAGAATGATAAAGATTATGATAAGGGAGTCCGTGCTAGTTAACTTTTGTCTGAGTCATCTGAGAAGAGGGAAGTTCACTTCCGGAATTGCCTCTGTCAGATTGGCCTGTGGGCATGTCAGTGGGCTATTTTTATTTTTTTCTGAGACAGGGTCTCTCTGTGTAGTCCTGGCTGTCCTGGAACTCACTCTGTAGACCAGGCTGGCCTTGAACTCAGAAATCCGCCTGCCTCTGCCTCCCAAGTACTGGGACTAAAGGCATGCACCACCACTGCCCGGCTTTATTTTCTTGATTAATGATTGGTGAGGGAGGACCTAGCCTTCTGTGGGTCTGTTCCTGCGCAGATGGTCCTGGGTGATGTAAGAAATGGAGCTGAGCAAGCCAGTAAGCAGCATCCTCCGTGGTCTCTGCATCAGTTCCCGCCTCCAGGATCCCACCCTGCGCTCCTAGCCTCCCTCCATGATGGACTGTAGGTTGCAAGGTGAAAGAAATCCTTTCCTCCCAAGTGGCTTTTTGGTTGTGATGCTTATTACAGCAATAGAAATCAAAACTAAGACAGGGACTTAGTAAGCAAACTGAAGAGCAGACAAAATAAAATAGCTGAGTCAGGGGAAGTGTCACTTAAAGCACTGAGATAGCACTTGGGGACGGGTCAAGGATTGTGAGTTTGAGGTGAGCCTGAGTTTATGCAAGTAAGACCTATTTAAAAAAAATCAAAAGAGCTGGAACAAACTCACAATCCTTGATTTCTGGTACAAGTGGCGTGGCTGTAGACTGGGACTGTATTGCCAAGGCCGTTGGTGTCATGAGGGAAAGAGAACATTTTTCCTTTCTTTCCTTGATATTTGGGGGTGGGGGAGGCAGAGGGCTGAAGGTACTTATTTTCTTGGTTCGTCTTTCTATTTCCCCAGTAGTGAATACCTTTTGCAATGTTTCTCTTTACCTGGTATTTCCGTCTTGGTGCTTAGATTTATGTCATGGCCGTAGGTGGATGGGATAGGACATGTCTCTCAGGCACCGGGTAGGCACATTGCCTCTTAGATTGTATGTGCTGTGTTTCCTAGTCCTTTTCTAGTGCCACTTCCTGATGACCAAGTATTCAAATATATGAACCTCTGTGGGACACTCTTATTTAAAGCACCACATTCTGCTGTCTGGTCCTCATAGGTTTGTAGCCATATCATAATGCAAAAAATATATTCAGCCCAACTTCAGAAGTCCCCATGGTCTCATCACTGCTTAAGAGTCCAAAGTCTGTTCTGAGACTCATACCAGTCTCTTAACTTGAAAATCAAAAAACCAGATCACATGCTCTCAACACACAACGGCACAGGTTCTACCATTCGGGAGGGAGGAGAGGAAGCATAGTGAGGAAATCCTGGACTAAAGCAAAAGCACGTCCGAAACCATCAGGGCAAGCTGTACATTTTGTGTCTCTGTGTTTGATGTCAGGGTGCTCTTCAGATGTCAGCTCATGCTGACTGCAGCACGCCTCTCTCTGACACTGTGTCCACACCCAGCTCACCACTTTCCTGACAGATCTCCCACTTTGACGCTGGCATCTCCAGCATCTTGGAGTCTCCAATGAAATCCAGGCTTCACCTTCACATCTTCATACAACGGCCTCCCTGGGCCTCCATTTAGGGGCACCCTTATCACATGCCTGCTCTCAGCAGCTTTCCTTAGCCACTGAGAGATATTCCACAACCCCCTCCTTGCATGTTTGACACTGTAACCAGAACCATGTGGCCAAAGCTGCCAGGTCCTGCTGCTTGCTGGGTCTTGAACTTGGCCTCCTTATTCAGTTACACTTGGACCTGCTGTCTGTTGTTGATGGTTTCCTTCACTGCCTGAGGGGCCTTTAATTCCTTTCGGGAAGTTGGAAGCTCAGCTGGGTGGGGTTTTGTCCCAGGCCACCATGCACTTTATTCCATTCAGGACTGGGCTTCTCTCTACACTTTATCTCTTTGAGCATTGGCCTTGGGACCATGATTTTTCCTACTGCTCCATTTGTTCTCAAAGTGTATATTTTGTATTTCTCCCTGTTCCACTTTCTCCTTTTCATTCTGGGTCTGCATAAGAGTGACCACTAGCAACCACAAGCTAGAGCCAGTACTAGGCTATCTTGAAATCTCCTCTGCCAGTGCCCTTTATCCAAAAATCTTCAACTTAACCTCATGCTGATTTTTGGGACAAGGGCAAAAAGCAGCCATGTTCTTTAACAGAATGTTATAAGAATAGTCTCTAGGACATTTAACTAATATTCTTCACTTCTGAAACATCTTGATCTGGGCCCCAACAGTTAAAATTGCCCTCAGCACTACTACTGTCTTTCATGCTCCAACTAGGACGGATTAGTAAGTTCCACTTGAAGGATCCAGTTTCTTTTATAATCTAAAGTCCTAAAGCCTTCCAACCGACAACATGGTCAGTTCTGTCACAGCAATACCCCAGTCTGTGGTACTGATTTCTGTCTTGGTCACTGTTCCCTTGCTGTGAAGAGACACCATGACCAAGGCAACTCTTAGAAAAGAAAACAGTTGACTGGGGCTGGCTTCCAGTTTCAGAGATTTACTCCATTATCATCATGGCAGGGAGCATGGTGGCAGGCAAGTGCGGTGCTGGAGAGTACCTGAGAGCTATATCCTGATCTATGGATAGAGAAAGAGAGGATGCATGGTGGTGTGTGTGGTGTGTGAGTGCATAAACCAGATATACAAAGGGCGGGGTGGCCTGGTTTAGGCTTTTGAAATCTCAAAGCCCACCCCCCACTGACACATCACCTCCTAATCCTCAATCATCAGGCTGTCTTGCCACTCCCTGATGACTAAGTATTCAAATATACAGGCCTAAGAGGACCATCCTTACTGAAACTACCATGTGCTGTTGGGCTGTCTCCTTTGGGGTAATGGGCCCTTCCCTGCCTCATAGGGAGCCATTAGTTGACAGCAGTATGAATGGTGTGATCTAAACTCACACTGTTCTTTCTTCGTAAAGTGATTGGAAAAGTTCTTTGCCAAAATATTACAAGAATAGTCTCCAGGCCACTTACTAATATTCTTACTAATGTTCTTTGAAGAAAAGCATCCTTTTGGTAAGGATTTGATTGTGTTGGCCTTTCAAAAACACTCAATTACTTCTATGATTACAGAAGGAAAGTGATTACTGGCTCTTCTATTCTAAACCAGATGAAGTGCTGGGTGGAGACACAGCTCAGTGTGTGCAGGACTGTGTGGGCTCCATGCCACACAGGAAACCCAAACCCCCAGCTGGATTAACTGCGGCAGACCTAGAGCTGCCCCTCAGCGGCCACCCTCTTGACCGGCCATTCTACACACGGTCCCTCTTTCCAGCATCAGTTCCCCTCTCCCATGGAGTCTGTATCTCTTATTCTTGGGTGGAGAGTGATGTTTCCCTGTGGATGGATGGACGTGCTTGTGTAGAGTTTAGTTTGTTGTGCTCGGTCTCATCTGTTAAAGGACTTCTCTGAAATCTTTCACCTGCTGACAGGGCCCTGGTTTCTCTTTACAGTTGTTTGGGGCCTTTTATTTTAATTCTCTCTTTATCACTTTAAAGGCATCTCAGAAAACACTTATGTGGGCTTTCCTGCCATTTGTTATTTTGTGTTATTTTGTTACTATTGTGTTGGTACTTTAAAATAACCATACTCCCACTTCATTGGGAATGTTTGAAACTTATTTCATTCAGACCAGTGAATTAAAAATATATTACAGTAGGTGTGAATGAAGCTGATAGATAGATAGATTAGATAGATAGATAGATAGATAGATAGATAGATAGATAGATAGAGATATATCCTAGGATTTCTCTCTTTTTGAAAATCCATTGTGACTTGTTATTCAGCATTTGTAAAGCATTTCATACCTAGAGCAATAAATGTTTGAAGGTAGAATTTTTCTTTGGGTGGCTGTATATATGGAGGCTACTAAATAATTTAGCTCCTATAAATAAATAAAATGTTTTAAATACTCTGCATACCTGAGGTTAGTAGCCAGGGATAGATGGGCAGAGCCAGATAGAGAGGAGCAGTGACGGGTAGTTACTCCCAGTTTGGATGAATGCTTCTGTAACCCAGAACCCAAAGCAGCAGGTGACAAATTAGTCTTTTTGTATGTATGATCACAGAAAACTGAAAAGTCTCTCCTCTCAAAAATGGCACTTTCATTTTTGATGTGTGTGTGTGTGTATATGGGTGCGATAAATGGACAGGGTTCAGAAATAAAAATATGAAAAGTGGATGCATGATTAAATATCTCACTCTCGCAGAGCCTATCAGTGTTTCTAGACTCTTCCGAAATTTTCCAAAACCTCTTTGCTGATGCAGAAGCAATGCAGCCTGTGCCTTTGTGAGCTTTGTGAGCAGGACATTGTGATGCTGTTATGCTGTGCCCTCTCCCGGCACCCCCAGTGCCATGGACTGAAACCCTGGGCCCCACATTTGCTAAGCATCACTGTCATTGAGCCACACCTCAGCCATGCCACATTTGCTGGAGGTTGGACCTGAGTCATTTCACATGCCAGATGCACCCTGTACACCCAGCTAGGGCCCTGGTAGTTTTTCCTTTTCCCTTTGATACAGGTTCTTGCTGGAACTCACTCTACAGCCTAGAAAGTCTTGAACTTAAGACAGGGTTTCTCTGTGTAGTCCTGGCTGTTCTGGAACACACTTTGCAGACCAGGCTGGCCTTGAACTCAGAGATTTACCTGCCACCCGAGTGCTAGGATTAAGCAGTTTTGAACGTGTTATCTGCCTGTCTCAGCTCCTTAGGATGTGGTTATAGGCCTACATTACTAGACCAGGCTTCCCGTTCTCTTCTGTGAATGCTTTAAAATTTTGGTTTATTTAATCCCTAAGTAATGGATGTTTGGTTCATTTTGATATTTTGCTGTTAAAAACAATACTGAAAAAAAGTTTTACATGGATGATACAGAATGCATGTTTGACACATACATACATACATGCATACATACATATATACATACGCAAAATTTGTTGGGGTTGAGGAATTGCTACACCAACCATACAAACAGCGATCTCAGTTAAGCAAGAATAGTTTACACACACCCCAAGACTGAAGGTTCAGGACTGAAAAAGAACTGAGAAGTCTAATTGTGGTACTAGCCTGCTCTCAGGGTATACTTTTTATAGGAAAAACTAGGTTCATAAGTTCAAAGGCAAGAAGTGAAGTGGTATAACATTTTGACTAGTCAAAAGTTTTATCAGCTCACCTTTAAACTGATTGGTCCGAGTGAGGTAAGAGGAGTGGACAGATGGTGAACAGGGGAATTTCAGAACATTGAGTCAACATGGTGCAAGTGATTCAGTCATAACTTTTGGGCTTATTAGTAGCATTTTCCAGTATCACCTATAGATAATTACTTCTGGGAAGTAGAGTCTGAGAACCTGAACTTAATTTCACCTTATGAGTAAAATGGACACTGAATACAAACTGGCTACAGTTATGTTAAAAGGAGCAGGCCTTTAACAAAGCTGTGCCAGCTAGACAAGCTAAGCAAGCTTTCTGAAAGTCCTAATCAAGTTTTCTGTCCTTCTTATGTCTTACTTCATAAAAGTAATGAAACAGAACTCCAGTGTGAGTCAATTCTATCTTTTTTAAGCTCTAAAGAAGATAATTTTCTTCTTGCACATTATTTTAAGAAATTGGATTTTTACAATTTTCTTGGTAATCTGTAAATAAAAATTTAATTAGCCAAAAGGATGACATCAATGACTGTAAGTAGTGCACCTGGAATGAGTGTAAGTAGTGCACCATGGGCACCTGGATTCGCAGGCACATAACCCCCCCCCCCCCACGAGGGGAGTTGAAGGTAAACACAGGAGTTTCATTTAAAAATAGTTACTTATTGCACCTAATTCTGCTCTTAACATTAACAGTAGATTGGTGACTTTTGGGAAATACAGTGAGAGAGGAATCACAGCAAAGCTTATATGGGGGTTCTTCCTTTAGCCCCCCCCTTCCTTGTTGGACCTCATGCTTACTATCAGGTATTCTAGCACAGGTTCATCCTCAATCTCTAGCATGCTTTTCTTAAAAAATAATAATAATTAAAACTTATACAACATATTTTGATCATATTCTTTCCCAACTCTTCCCAGATCCGTCCCACCTCCCTGCCCATCCAACCTCATGTTCTCTCTTTCTCCCTTTCTCTCAGAAACAAACAGGAACAACAACAAAACAAACAAAATTCAAAACAGAAAAACTTAAAAAAAGAAGAATCAATGAGACAAAATCCAAAATGCGCCAGCTCCCCAATAAACAGACAAGCAAAGCAACAACAACATAAACATGGAGTCTGGGTGTGTGGCCAACTCCTCCTGGGCATGGGGTCTGCCCTGGTGTTGTAGAAATATTTAATCCAGGCCCCGGGTTTCTCTCCCACCTTTTACCATTTATTTCCTGGATAAAAGACACACTCAGCCTTTATATTTACAATAAGCCTTAAACAGCATGAGAGCTGGGCAGATACCTACTCTCTATGCTGTTAAAATCTACTTTCCTTCCTTTTTCTTTCCCCCCCCCTTTTTTTTTTTTTTTTTTTTTTGGAGACAGGGTTTCTCTGTATAGCCCTGTCTGTCCTGGAACTCACTCTGTAGACCAGGCTGGCCTCAAACTCAGAAATCCCCTGCCTCTGCCTCCCAAGTGTTGGGATTAAAGGCGTGCGCCACCACTGCCCGGCTTAAAATCTACTTTCTATTGATGACTCCAAGTTATTACTTACTGTGTTTCATCTGGGCTGTTCTTTATTCAACTGGCCAACCTCCTGGGCCATGTTTTCATGACTCACCTAACCCATGATGGATTCTCCTTCTTTCTGCACCTACTTCTCTTTGTGGTTCTTCTCCAAGCCCAAGCCCGAGAAACCTAAACTCTTCTGCTATTGGCTGTTGGCATCTTTATTTACCAATCCAGAATAACTTGGGGGCAACCAGTCTTGGCATTAGAATACAAGCAGCATCAGGCCAACCCACTGTACCCTGGAGTGTGATTGATAAACCCAGAGATACTCCATTGGAGAGAACTGATTTTCCTTTTCCCAGAAGGCATTGATTACAAATAGCTTCTTGGTTAAGGGTGGGACTCTGTCTTAGTTAGGGTCTTGCTTCAAAGAAACACCAAGACCAAAACAACTCCTTTTTTTTTTGGTTTTTCGAGACAGGGTTTCTCTTTATAGCCCGGGTTGTCCTGGAACTCACTCTGTAGACCAGGCTGGCCTTGAACTCAGAAATCCGCCTGCCTCTGCCTCCCAAGTGCTGTGATTAAAGGCATGTGCCACCACTGCCCGGCCCAAGACAGCTCTTATAGAGGAAAACATTTAATCAGGGCTGGCTTACAGGTCCAGAGGTTCAGTCCATTGCCATCATGGTGGGAAGCATGGCAGTATGCAGGCAGACTTGATGCTGGAGAAGCTGAGAGTTCTACATCTTGATCCAACGGCAACAACATCCTCTAACAACGCCACACCTCCTTCAGTAAGGCTACACCTCCTAATAGTGCCACTCCCTAGGGCCAAGCATTCAAACAAGTCGATGGAGGACAAACCTATTCAAACCACCAGACCCCGTGTCTGTTTCTTTTCTCGGTGCTGGGATCTGTCTGGTTTGCAACTGTGCAGGCCTTGTGCATGCTATCACAGTCTTTGATAGTCCCCCTGTGTCTGGAAGATGCAGTGTCCTAGGCTCTCACCCACCCCCTATGGTTCCTACAGTCCTGGGCTCCGCCAGTGTGGAAGGCTTATGAGCACACCCCACCCTTAAGTGCTGATGTACTTTTGTCTGTTTGCATCTTGGTGCAGAGGAGCACAGTCCTGTGCACTGTTCTCTGTCCTCATGTTCTCCATGCTGTGAAGCTGTCTAGGTTGTCCTGATGTTAACATGATGTCTGTGTCGTCGACCTGGAGAGGAGAGTCTTCCTATACTTTGTTTGGACCTTCCCGTTCCTCTTATGAAAGGGGACAGGGGTCTGGAGAGGGGGTTTCCTTCTCTGAGTCATCTTTGATGGTTTCTCTTCATATTTGTTACCAAGTCTGTGTTCTTCACATGCCACCGACACACTGGCTTTCCCCAAACACTGCTTGATGTTCTTGCTTATTCACAGAACACAGTGACATTGAATCTAAGCGTCAACCTTCTTTTCTTGGCTTTTAAATTCCTTTTAACACTTAGTCGACAGGTGACGTAGTTTCTTCCTGGTGTTGCTGTTTGTTTTTGTTTTTGTTGGAACTGGGCTTACATCACCTGGGCTAGCCTTGAACACCCTTAGGTAACCAGGGATGACTTTGAACTTCCAGGGCTCCTGCTTCTACCTCCCAAGTGATGGGTCTAGGTAGGCACCACCCCTTTCCTGTTTACCGAGTGCTAGAGATCAGACCCAGGGATTCATGTGGTAGCTAAGGGCTCTTTCACCTTGGCTGTACCCTCAGCTTCCCAAATTACCTTCTCTTAATTTTTGTTAGTTAACATCTGTTAAAGTATTACAACAGAAAATAACTATTTGAATAGAAACATATAGAAGTATCTAGACTGTTTTTCTTCTTTGTCCCATTCTATTTTGTAATCTAAAAACCTACAAGATCACACTCTTGAATAAGTCCTCTAAAACGTTTGAGATTATTAGCCCCCAACATGTAGAACAGTGGCTCTCAGTGAAGGATGGCCTCCCACAGAACATTAAATGGGCCTGAGTAGCTTTGTTTGACACAGTTGGGTACTGACTGGGTCACCCAGGCAAAGACACACCTATTCCTGTGGCAGCTGATGGTGCCAAGCCCAAGAAACCTGATGGAGAGTTAGCAGCTTTCTGCAGGTGTGTGTGTGTGTGTGATGTATAGTATCTATATGGATCTTTTCAGTTTACCTGCTTGCATATTCTTTATTCTCATTCTGTACCCATTCCAGTTCCTCTGGAAGTGGCTTCTACATATTCCATTGGTGGTTGTTTTGTGTTTTTTTTGTTGGTGGTGATGTTTGTTTTTTTTTTTACTTGCTTTTTTAGTTGTTGTTTGTTTTTTTTAACTGTCCTATTCTGCCCTCTCTCTTTCCCTCTGTCTCTGAGGCAGGGTTTAATACAGTGGCCCAGAGTGTTAATTACTTTTCTGTTGCTGTGATAAAATTCCACAGTTAAGGCAACTTACAGAAGAAAGACTTTGGGCTGTGGTTCCAGAGAGTTAAGAGCCCACCATGTCGGGAGGCAGAGCAGCAAGCAGCAGGCAGGGGAGCAGGGGCGGGAAGTAGGAAGCTGAGAGTTCACGCCTACAATTTCAAACAGGAAGCAGGGAGAGGGAACTGGAAGCAGACAGATGCTATAGTCTGAAAGCCAGTCCCAGTGCTGAGTTTCCCTCAACAAGACTGTCCCCCAGTCTCCCCAAACAGCACTACCAACTAGGAACCTACTGTTTGGATACCCAGCCTGCGGGGCTCACCCAGAGAGGCCCTTCGAAGATCAGGTGACTTTAAGTAAGCTTGCGATTCATTCTTAAGAGTCCCAAGTGCTAGGAATACAAGTCTGAGCCATTATTCCTGCTTCAAACAAATTTTGGGGAACTTCAAGAAAGAAAGAAAGAAAGAAAGAAAGAAAGAAAGAAGGAAG
>NW_021604607.1:10206107-10208786 GCF_004785775.1 Grammomys surdaster | reverse complement strand
AAGAAAGAAAGAAAGAAAGAAAGAAAGAAAGAAAGAAGGAAGGAAGGAAGGAAGGAAGGAAGGAAGGAAGGAAGGAAGGAAGGAAGGAAGGAGCAAAAAAAAAGAAAAAAGAGGTTCCCTCACCCCAGATCTTAAACTTGCATTTAAAATTTTTAAATCTTAATTTTCTTTAAATTTTTTGTTTTTGTTTTTTGTTTGTTCTGTTTTGTTTTTGAGACAATAAAACAGGGTCACTGTGTAGCCCCTGCTGGCCTAGAACTCACCAGGGAGCTGCTTGCCTTTGCTTCCTGAGTACAGGGAATAAAGGTGTGCATGGCCACGCCCACTCAGAAAATTCACTTTTAGTCAGTGTTTTAGCATTTTAGCTGTAGGGTGTTTATAATTGGTGTTTTTCTTTGACTCATTCTTCACCCTAGTAATCTGAGCAAGAAGATCTTGTCTTGTGCTTGTCCATGTGATGTTTGGCTTTGCATGTTTGCATGGTTATTGGGGCTTCTAGTAAATTATTATAAGCCAGTAAAGAATAATCTTGAAAGTATTTGCCATCCATCCTTTTACCTTTTATAACCAAAGTTTCTCCATAGCTAGCCTCTTAATAGATTCTCAGCTCAGCATGGTGGCACATACCTTTAATCTCAGCCTTGAGAAGCAGAGGCAGGACTGCATTTGTGAGTTCAAGACCAGTCAGGGCTACATAGTGAGACCTGTCTCTCATTTCTGAAGTCACACTCGGGGCTTGACCCCAGGCCTCCTACCGAGTATTTGTGAACTTTACTTTGCCCCTTGCTCTGCAGGAATTGTTTAAAGCTGAATTAGCCTTTACAGCAGTTTCTATAATGGTTGGTTACATCCTGACACGTGCTCGTTTGCATAGGGATGACCGAAGACCCCTTGTGTATGATTTCACCTCAGTGCTTTCATAGACTGAGAGTCTCACTGTTAGCCTGAAGGTTTCACTGGGTTCCTTTCTTTTGTAGTAATGAATTAGGAAGAGCCTGTAAGGTGTCTTTTGTAATGATTTTCTGTCTAGTAACATTGCCGGAACTGGCTGGCCTCTGAATGCCTGTCAGTGTGGCTTTATTGTACAGGTCACTGGAGACCAGGACCATAAAGCTGGTCTGAAGAGTCTGAATTTGTCCCTTGTTGTCATCTAGACTTTCATCTACATTCAGGGTCCTAATGTTCCAAGCTAGTACATAACCATTGTGACTGTAACGCCTGTCATGTGTTCCTTTCTTTAACAGGGGGAAGTGCAGCGTGGCCCTGCTGAATGAGACAGAATCAGTGCTGTCATACCTTGACAAAGAGGTAATTCACAGCTGTCTCTGCTTTGTGCTTTCTCTCCATTACTTCATACGAAGCCACACCTTGGACTTGTGTGGCAGCATGTTACTGTGCTGTCCTGGCAAGAGGACAGCGACCAGAGTGCATTTGAGCTATAGCATTGTCTGGGCTAAAGGCAGAGTCAGCAAAAGCAGTGGCCTTTGTCACTTGCCAGTGAGAGGCTCAGGATGGAGATGTGGGTGTTTATCTCTGGGTCTTGTTCCTTCTCCCTGTGGCCCTTGGTTTTTAGTAAATGGCTCACACTCTAGTGGCTCTACAGAATTCCTAAGAATTAGTGTCCAGGTTACTGTGCTTATTATCTCTTGGGCACTGGAGCCTTTTTGGTTTTGTTGTTTTAAAAAATTAATTTATTATTATTATATGTTTGTGCATCTGCCCACATGCACATATTCGTAATGGCTGCAGGGCAGACATGGATGCCACTGTATGCATATGGAGGTCACAGGACAACTCAGCAGAGTCACTTCTGTCTATCTACCCTCTCCCCTTTTTTTTTTAAAGATTTATTTATTTTATGTATATGAGTACACTGTAGCTGTCTTCAGACACACCAGAAGAGGGCATCAGATCCCATTACAGATGGTCCTAGCCACCATTTTGTTGCTGGGAATTGAACTCAGGACCTCTGGAAGAGCAGTTTGTGAGTGCTCTTAACCGCTGAGCCATCTCTCTAGCCTCCATCTACCTTTTTATGTGGGTTGCAGGGATCAAACTCAGGTCATTAGTCTTGCTCTGCGACCAACTTTGCCCTTCGAGTAGTCTCGCTGGCCCTACTGAGCTTTTGAAGGAACCAGTGGAATCTTTAATGTGTAGGCTGGTTGGTGGTAAATGCTGTGGTTAGTTACAGCTGTGTCCATCTTTGTAGTCATGACTACGTATTACAGTTGAGATGAGAATGACAGAATTATAATAACTAGTTAACGAGATTTGCATAGTGATATTAACAAGCCACATGGATGGGCTGGAGGCATGGCGCAGTGGTTAAGAGCACTCGATGCTCCTGTAAAGGACCTGGGTTCAGTTCTCAGCACCCACTTGGAGACTTACATCTACCTTAAGTCCAGTTCCGGGGATCTAGTGCCCTTTCCTGTCCTGTGGGCTCCAGGAGTGTGTGATAAACAGACATACATGCAGGCGAACACTGATACACATAAAGTAAAAATAAACACATCTTAAAAAACACACATGTAAGTTCCACTCTTGTATATTTAGTCAATATATGTGGCTTTTTGTTTGATTGTTTGCTTGCTCGCTTGCTTGCTTTTGAGACAGTTTCACTATGTATGTATGTATGTGTGTATGTGTGTATGTGTGTATGTGTGTATGTGTGTATGT
>NW_021604607.1:10177571-10206097 GCF_004785775.1 Grammomys surdaster | reverse complement strand
TGTATGTGTGTATGTGTGTATGTGTGTATGTGTGTATGTGTGTATGTGTGAATGTGTGAATGTGTGAATGAACTCACAGAGATCCCTCTGCCTCCATCCTCTGAGTGCTGGGACTAAAGATGTAACCATAACACCCCAGCCTCATTTTTTTTGTTTTTGAGACAGGGTTTTGCTGTGTAGCTCAGACTAGTCCCAAAAGATCCTCCTGCCTCAGCCTCCCTTATAGCCAGCCCTTCTAGCTTGGCAAAACTCTGTTCTAGAGTAATTAATGACTTTCTTTCATATTAAGACAAATTATAAAATTGTATTTTCTTCTTAAAGGTTAATTTATTCACTAAGATGAAATTTTATATATTCGGAAGTTAAAGCTACGTGATTTCATTACAGAGATATTGGTTTGACTGCTTTACAAAAAGTAGACCAAGCTCAGCTTACTTGTGGCTTTTGTATTTTTGTTTTTCAGGATACCTTCTTCTACTCATTGGTGTATGACCCTTCAGTGAAAACCTTGTTGGCTGACAAAGGTGAAATCAGAGTGGGCCCAAAGTACCAAGCTGACATTCCAGACATGCTACCAGAAGGTATGTGTGCTTTGTGTGCAAGTCCTAGGAAACTGCTGTTCTGAAACATGATGGTTCTTGGAACCTTCATGGAAGACGAAATATAAATGGACAGTTTAAAAGTTTGAGCCTTCCAGTTTTAGAAGCATAAAAAACATTAGAGAATAATCTCCTCACTAGGTCACTCCTTCATGACTTCATGTTAGTGTGTTGTGTGTGCATGCATGCATATGTGTGTGAGTGGGTGTGTGATGTGTGTATATGTGTGGTGTGAGTGTGGGTATGTGGTTTACACAGGTTTGTGTGTGAGTGTGGGGTGGGGTAGGCCAGTGGTCAGCGTTAGGTAGGGTATCTGTCACTGTATCTTCTGAGACTAGACTTATCTTATTTCCCTAGACTGTCTGGCCAGGAAGTGCCAGGGGTCACCCCGTCCTTCTGCTCAGTGCTGCATTACAGCCACGCACTGCTGTGTCCAGCTTCTTTCTTCTGTGGACACTGGAGATAAAAAGGAGATCCCTGTGTTTGTGTAGCAAACTGTCACCCACAGAGCATCTTGCAGGTTCTATGGCTGTTTTTAAATTTTAGATTGTTAGCATTGTGCCAGGCACACTGGCACGTGCCTTTTAAAGTACAGAGGCAGGCTGATTTCTGTTAGCTTGAGGGTAGCCTGGTCTTACATAGTGAGTTCCAGGACAGCCTAGCCAAGGCTACATAGACCCTGTCTCGAAAAACAACAGCAACAACAACAAAAAAATTAAAGTCTTTGATAGTGTTGTTGAACTTTGAATTAATGTGCGATCCATAGTCATTCATATTCCCCCTCTCCTCCTCTGGATCCCACCCTCCCACCCACTCCCGAGGATCAGGGCCTGATGTAGCCTAGGCAAGCACTCTGTCAATGAGCTATGTTTCCAGCCTTCTGTTTGGAGATCCTGACTGCCTTTGACACTAGCTCAGGGGCAATGAAATCCAGTGAGCAATCCATTTTGGTCAGGATTTGGCTGATTTGTATAGTTCACGTAACTGTGTGATTCACTGTTTTAAAATTTTAAATACCTTTTATTAGATTTATCTTATGTGTATATGTGGATCATATAGGTATATGTCACAGTATATGGGTACCTGAGACATCCAGAGAAGGCATAGGATCCCCTGGAACTGGAGTTACAGATGATTTTGTGAGCTTTCTGTTATAGATCCTGGGAACTAATGCAGGCTCTCTAAAATAGAGCAAGTTCCAGGACAGCCAGGGGTACACAGAAATCCTGTGCAAAAAAATAAAAAACAAACAAAAAACCGAAAAATCTATTGCATTTTGTACGTGCATGTGTGTGTGTGCGCGTGTGCGCGCTAAAGTTGTAAGGGGGTGATGGAGTCAGAGAACAACTTCCACAGTGTGGGTCCTAGGGATTCGGCTTGTGAGGCTTGGAAGCCTGTACCTTTCCCTCCTGAGGAATCTCACTGGCCTGACATGCAGTTTAAAAAAAAAAAATCACTAAAGAAGACGTTTGGATTCTTACTGCAACCTCAGCTGCAGTCTCAGTGTTTCTTCACATTTTCGATTGGGCAGCCAACTAGAAGTTTGGTTTAAACCTTCTCTCTAATTAGCATCTGTTAGGAGAAAGGAACCTAAGCATTAGCAGTAGACGTATAAGTGGACGTGAGCCTGGTTGTACGCTTGTAAACCCAGCACTTGTGAGGAAGCTGAGGTAAGAGAGTACTTGAGTTGTTCTGGGTTGCATGGCAAGACTATGTCTTGAAAAATAAAAAGCAACAGACAAACAACAAAACCAAGACACACCGGAGGCATTGCCACCATACTCACAACTGCATACAGCTAAGTACCTGCTGGCAGTGTAGATAAACGGTAGAAAGTGTCATATCTGAGAACAAGTGTTTAAGACTTGGTGCAGTTCGAGCTTTCTAAACCCGTTGACAATCTCCAGTGGGTGCGTTTTGACCAGTGGCCAGATTGCAATTTGCATTGGCATGGGAGGCAGACCTGGAATAATCTCCTGGGTAGGAGGCAGCAGCAGCTTGCCAGAATCTGATACAGGCTTGCTTTTCTGTGACCATGTCAGGATAGATTCTAGAAGATCCAGTGTTTCAGGATTCACTTGCGGCTCACTATCCCTTCAGAAAGCAAACGCCTCAGAGCTGAAATGACGAGCACGCAGCTTGTGAATGAAGATAAAGATTAGATACGATATTTCATAAATTCAGAGAGACCATCCAGTATGAGTTTTCCATAGAACAGCATGTCATGTGGGAAATTTAAAATTACTATTTAAATGCATTATAACACTAGAATTTTAAGGAAGAAGTCTATTCTCTATATGAAATTTTTAGTTGTTAAATGGTTAAACTAAGATTTCCAGATTTTGGTAAAACATGGCTAATAGGGCTTAATTATAGTCTTGGGAAGTAGTTTGACGTGTCTAACTTAACTTTTTCTTTTTCTTTAAAAAAAGAGTCTGTGGGCGGCGGTAGGGGCGCACGCCTTTAATCCCAGCACCAGGGAGGCAGAGGCAGGCGGATCTCTGAGAGCAGCCAGGGCTACACAGAGAAATCCTATCTCGAAAAAAACAAAAAGAGAGAAAAAAAAAAAAAGAGCGAGCATGTGGTTGTGCCTTTGGCATTGTGACAAGAGGATGACACACCTGTCACACTGGAGTGTGACTTTCAGAAGGGGATCTGTTTTGAGGGCTAAAGAATTGATGTTTTTACGTGTTTTTAAAATAAGATCATTTCACCTGTAGTCATGAAATAGGAAAATGTTGACAGATAGAGAAAGAAGAGTGATCTGTCCCTTCAGGGTTCCTGCAGTGCTCAGAGAGGACTGAGGAATTCCAGAGGAGCCCCTCCATCCAGCACAGGCCTCCATGAGGCTGGTTTTATGGCTTCACAATCTGCTACATGCTCTGCTATGGAAGAAACGTATGGGGAGCTTACCCTCTAGATAAGCAGTGGTGTTCGAAAAAGGGAAAACAGTCCTGCACCTTGAATTTGGTTTTTAATTACACTGAAACTCTGTCAGAATGGGCATCCCAGTGGAGGCCTGGCCTCAAGGTTTAAGCAGATAAAGATCAACCAACCTTTGGTTCCGTGCAAATGTCAGAGGAGCCTTCACTTTGGCCCTTGCATTTTATTCATTTGACTGCTCTCAGAACAAGTGCCCCAGGTTTTGAAAGTTCTGTCCATTTTTTCCCTGTAAGCAGTGTTATTTTCTTTTCTCTCCCTTTCTTTGATGATTGAACGCGGGACCTCACACATGCTAGACAAGAGCTCAACCAATGAGCTACACCCCCAGCTCAACTGTGTTGTTTGCAATGGCTAATTTTGTAGAATGCAGATCGCTCAACACTGCTAGAAATTGATGGGCTTAAATAGGAATCTCATGCTGGGAGGAAGAAAAAGCTGAAGCCTGGTGCCAGCTTGGAGCCCTGTTCTCAAGGAGAGAGACTTGACAGTTTGTTTTGGTTTGTTTTTTTGAGAAGGATCTCACTGTGTAGCCCTGGCTGGCCTGGAACTCACAGAGATCTGCCTGCCCCTGCCTGCCAGGAGCTGGAGTTCATGGTGTATGTCACCATGCTCAGCCTCACACAGTTCTAACTTTCAGGAGGTGTGGAGCAGAGTCAGTGGTGGGCGGGGCCACACCACATCTTTGTCAAAGTGCTAAGCTACAACACTTAGCTGTGGTCCTCTGCTTAATCCAACATCTCATGTCAGGGCCATGAAGATGGGCTTGGAAGAGCATTGGGTCTCCGCCCTTCCTCCTAGCATGGACACATTTAATATTCTCCCTTTAAATTTAATTATAAACAGATATATATTGCAGACATGTTGAACAGTAATTCTCAACAACAGGACAGGTTTGTCCCCTAGGGAACACTAGGCAATGTATAAACATTATCATCATATTGGTGAAGAAAATAGGTAAGTGATATTCTACAGGCACACCTTAGGTACAGTTCACTGATGCTGCCAGACATGGGAGAATGCACAGAAAGCATTCAGCCCCAGTTGTCTTAGGGTTCATTGCTATGAAGAGACACCATGACCAAAGCGACTCTTATAAAGGAAAACATTTAACTGGGGCTGGCTTACAAGTTCAGAGGTTCAGTCCATTTTCATCATGGCGGAGAGCATGGCATGGTGCTGGAGGAGCCCAGAGTTTTATATCTATTTCCACAGGCAGCAGGAGAGTGAGCAGAACTTAAGCATAGGAGACCGCAAAGCCTGCCTGTATAGTGCCAACGAGTCCTCCAACAAGGCCACGCCTCCTGATAATGCCACTCCCTATGACCAAGCATTCAAGCACGAGTCTATAGGGTTGTTTCTATTCAAACCACAAATGTCTAGCTTGAGAAAACTCGCTATAATGGCTTCTTAGGACTGAAAGTGTTTAGTTAGTGTCAGTTATAACTTATATGATTATAATACTTAAAATTTCAACTGTATATTACTACATGCCCTAATATTTGTCTATGTTATGTGATACAGGGTCTTACATAGCTTAGGTTGGCCTCTTCCTGACTTTATCTCGCAAGTGTTGATAAAACCACCAAGCCTGGTTTTATGTAGTATTGGGGATTGAACTTAGGGCTTTAGGCATGTTAGCAAGTGTGTAACCAGCTAGGCTTTGTCGCCAGTCCCTGCTTCTCTACTCAGCTGTTCTTGTGGTGTTGAGGAATCAAAGTTGAGCTCAATATTGTATGGTTTACTATTGCTGTGTTAGAACCCATGCACAATTAGTCATATTTCTTATTAGCTTAAAACTGTTTGAATTGCAGATTAATAAAATAATTTATCTGCTTCCAAAATTAAGTTCCTATAAATTTATATTATGAGAGAGTTGTGTAAAAATGCTATCAGAAAGACTTAAAACTTTAGTCTGGATTCCTATTTAAGCCCATCTTTGCTTTGGAAGTTCTAATAATTATATAAATCTACTGCCAATGTTATTTGTATTTCTTATTTTCATTGTCACAACGAATGTGATTTTTTCTCATTACATTTTCTTTGGAATTCCACTGAGCTTTTTCTATTCATATTTATGATGCTATTCTAGTAACTTATTACTCCATTGATTCATATCTCAGTATATCAGCCAGAGCTTTTCAAGCAATATTCAACAAAAATGGTGATAAATGGCCTCCTTGAGTGTTTCTGATTTAAATATAACATAAAAAGTGCCAGGTAGTGGTAGCTAAGATGAATTTCATTTAAAGCAGATCTTTCCAGCTGTCCATGAAAGGGCTTCTAGGATGTGAGATACATACACCTTGGTCCTTCAGCACAGGATTACTGCTGGGGTGGGTAAGGAATATACTGAAGAAATAGTTTATGCTCCCAAAAGTCTTCAAATGGTTAGAGAGGATCTGTACTATGTAAGAACATTTCTGGATCTATGTTTTTCCAAGTTTATGTGATTAAAAAAAAAAAAGTGGAAGCTAGACAGTCTTGCAGTTGCTGAGCTAACAGCCTCAGTGTGTTCATTTTCCTGTCTCTACCTCCAAGGTGGAGGGATTATGGCATGCACCGCCACACCTCGGATCTCAGGGGATGCAACCGAGTGTAGGTTTGTCTGTATCACGATCTCTGTACGCCTTATCAAAGGATGTACTCAGATATGACTGCTACATACCTGACATTTGAGCATTTCTGTTTTTGTTTGTTTTTGGTTTTTGTTTGTTTGTTTGTTTTGTTTTGTTTTTCGAGACAGGGTTTCTCTGTGTAGCCCTGGCTGTCCTGGAACTCACTCTGTAGACCAGGCTGGCCTCGAACTCAGAAATCCACCTGCCTCTGCCTCCCAAGTGCTGGGATTAAAGGCGTGCGCCATCACCGCCCGGCAATTTGAGCATTTCTAACACATTGGTAACCATAATGCCAACCTTATGCTACAGTGTCAATAACAACAACCACATGTTACAGTGTCAGCAACTATAGAACAACAACCATGTGCTACAGTGTCAATAACAACACTCCCTTTCCTTTGTCTTTGGGCAGGAGACTCAGATGAGAGGGAACAATCCAAATTGGAAGTTAAGGTTTGGGACCCCAATAGTCCACTTACGGATCGACAGATTGACCAGTTTTTAGTTGTAGCCCGGTGAGTATGGTGTTATACAGTTAAGTCTATGTGAAAGAACTTATGCTTATGGATGGTTTGAGAGAACTCACACTTATGGACGGGTCTGGGTTTTGTTTCGTTTTTTTTTTTTTTTTTTTTTTTGAGACAGGGTTTCTCTGTGTAGCCCTGGCTGTCCTGGAACTCACTCTGTAGACCAGGCTGGCCTCGAACTCAGAAATCCTCCTGCCTCTGCCTCCCAAGTGCTGGGATTAAAGGCGTATGCCATCACCGCCTGACCATGGACAGTTCTTAAAAAAACCACTTATTTTTATTTTACGTGTATGAATATTAACTTGCGTGTATGTAAATATACTAGATGTGTACCTGTTGCTTTTGGAGACCAGAAGAGGGTATCCGTTATTCTGGAACTAAAGTTATAGACATTTGTGAGCTTCCATGTGGGTGCTAAGAACCAAATCCTGGTCCTCTGTGAGAGCAACAGTCTCTCCCACACGTCCTGAATCTCACTGCTAATACCTCACAGGAGAAAAGCATCCTGGGCACTAGAGGCTGCGCATGCAAATGGCTTTAGTAGAGTCTTCATAGCATCTCCACTGTGGAGATATCCAGGTGGAGGTGTAATATTGTCCAGTTGAAGAGATGAGGAGGCAAAAGAGAATGCCATCTCAGAGAACACGCGTTAATATTACACCAACAGCATAGACGGTTCCAAGCAGAATTAAACAAGGGGAGAGGTGTGCAGCCATGGGCGGGGCCTGTATAGACCTGTAATCCAGCGTCTGTGAGGCAAACAAACACCAAGGATTTCGAGTTTGATGTTGTCTGAGCTGCCATACTAAATTCCAAGTCAGCCTGGGCTACAAGAAACCTGATCTCAAAACAGCAGCATGTCTAGTGTGTGTGTAGCTTCATGTCAGGAACACTAACCTGTGGTCTTAGAATCCTGGTGGTGGCAGGAATGATGGTGGAAAGCCAACCTCAGCTTCACAGTGAGACCCTGGTCGTGGAGTGATTTTTATATCTGTAGTTATTGTTAGCTTTTGTTTGTTTGAAACAGGGTCTCATTGTGTAACCCTGATAGCCTGGAACTCAGAGATTCCCCTGCCTCTGACTCCTGGATTGAAGACCTGAGTCATCACAAACAGCCCCTGTTAGTCTGTTTGGTTTTTTGTTTGTTTGGTTTGGTTTGGTTTTTTTAGAATTTGGGATGGTGGGTTCTTTTGGGAAGAGTGTGATTACCCACTTTCTGATTCTTCACTTGGGTGTTGGCTGAACTCTGGTCACATTCACTTTGTGAGAACCAAGTATCTGTATAGTATGGTAGGGTTTGTTTTTATTACATACTAGATTTTAAAGGAAACCGATATGAAGAACTATGTTTTCCAGCTATCACGTTTAGCAAAGCAGGCGGCCTGTGCATCCTGTGCCCCTGGGGTTAAGGCTCCTTGCACACAGAAAGGCTCTAGAACATGACAAATGGAAATCAGTGCTGTGTAAGTTGCTTTTTAAAAAAAAATGATATAGTAAAAAAATTTATTATTTTGAGTCACCACAGGAAGGGGTTTCTGTTATAACATTCTATGTGAGAAACGTTACTGGGATTTCACAGTTGGTATTTAGAACTTGCTTCGCAGTGGTAGTCAAACGCTCAGTTAATTTCCTCTTCCTATTTTTGAGCACATCTGAATACCAAATGATCTGTCCCACGGCATTTTAGACTCGTCTTCCCTTCCATTTCTATGACCACACAGGTTTGAGTGTTTTTCTTTTTTTCCTTGCTTGAATGATAATTACCTACATATGCTCAAGTGCTTGGAACCAGAGCTTTTCAGAATCAAGGTCTGTGGTTTGTTTCGGGTTTGGTGTCTGCATGATGAGTTGTCTTGGGGATGGATCCCAAGACTAAACATGAAAGTCTTTTTATGTTTCATATGTGTTTTACAGAGCCTGAAAGGGATTTCATATAATATCTTTTTGTTGTTGTTTTGTTTTCAGATAGGGTCTCACTATGTAGCCTTGGCTGGCCTGGAACTCACTATGTAGACCAGGCTGGCTCCCAACTCCTAAGAGATCTTCCTGCCTCAGCCTCCTGAGGACTGGGATTAAAGAGATTTGCTACCACAGCATCTTTCATGCAGACAAGCTTGTACAGGAAACAAAGCTTAGAGCGGAATTATTTATGGTGTCATGTCAATACGTCTCAGGATTACTCAGTCTGTTTTAAACTTTAAAAGAGAAAAATACTTTTAAAATGATACTTAATTTCAAAATATCCAACAACTTGTTTCCCTTTCTTTTACAGTTAATGATTTACTACCCAAAGCACACACTTCCTCCTCCTTGGTCTCTGCTTTAGTTCCTGCTTCCCGTTAAAACCTAAAGGCAGGGCTGGGGACATGGCTCCCTCAGTGAAGCTCACTCTGTAGAGCATGAGGCCTAAGTTCAGTCCTCGGGACCTGTGGGTGCTGGATGTGTGCTCAGAAGCCCAGTGCTGGGAGGCAGGCGGGAGACCCTGGAGTTCCTGGCTTGCTGTCCTAGGTGCAAGCCCTTAGGTTCTAGTATGAACGACTCTCTCAAAAATAAGGGGGCAACTCCTACCACTGATGCTGGAGTTGACCTCTGCTTTCTGCGTGTGCACACATATGCATACAGGTTGCATTCCCCATAACACACACACTCATGGCTCATGCACGCCCATAAACACACACATCCACGCACACACGCGCACACACACAAATTATAAAATGGAAAAATAACAGGCAGTGCACTGGTTAGTTTTTTGGCAACTTGACATAAGCTGAGGTCATCTAAGAAAGGAGAACCTCAGTTGAGAAAACACCCCTCTCAGATTGGCTGTCTAAGGTGTATTTTCTTGATTAGTGACTGATATGGATAGACCCAGCCCACTGGGAGTGGTGCTCCCCTAGACAGGTGGTCGTGGGTCAAAAGAACAAACAAGCTGAGTAAGTAAGCCCTGGGCACCCCTGGGCACCCTGGGGAACAGCCATCCTCCGTGGTCTCTGCTTCAGCTTCTGCTTCCTTTTCCTGCCTTGCCTTGCCTCAGTGCCGGACTGTGACTTGGGACATGCAAGGCAGATAAACATGTTCTCACCTAAATTGCTTTTGCTCATGGTGTTTATTCTAGTCCTAGAAAGCAAGCTGGGCCGGAGGGGCCGGAGAGATGATGATCTTTTATTAAAGGAGTAGTAGGCTTACTGTTCTCTTACTGTTCTGTCTGTTTGCCTTCCTCAGTGCTGTCGGAACGTTTGCCCGGGCCCTGGATTGCAGCAGCTCCGTGAGGCAGCCCAGCCTGCATATGAGTGCGGCCGCAGCCTCCCGAGACATCACCTTGGTAAGAAGCCTTTTTCTCATTTGGGGTTATCTTTTGCTGCTTGCTCAATTATAAAACCATTATAACAGTTCTGGAGACTTGGAGATCTCTGGCTGTTAGCCCTTGACTATGAAGTTGACTCAGGTTAGCAGTTGGTTAACTGGGTGACCTCTTGTGAGCCGAGACAAACAAACAGTGTTAGGGAGTGGGTATAGAGTGGTGGGGACACACCTCGCCTTCTGGCGTGTGGTTTCTTCTAGCTTTGTGCTTTTCCCTGTTCATCTGTCTACTTGGCCGTAGGTCATGTACAGTATTTTATTCTTTTTATACATAAGGTATCACTGTTGCTCTCACTATTGAGACTATTGCTGTGGTAACTGCATTTCAATTCTTAGTGTTTAAATATTGTGTTTTATTATGACATTTTCATACTTATTATATTTTGCTCATATCCAGGCATTTCACACACACTCCCGAGCACACTCAAATGTTTATTTAAAAAGACATTTGAGCTATACAGAGAAACCATGTCTCGAAAAACCAAATAAATAAATAAATAAATAAAAATTAAAAAAAGACATTTGAGACAGGGACTCTCGTAGGCAAAGCTAGCCTTGAGCTCACTGTGTAGATATGGGGGACCTTGAAACTCTGGTCTTCCTGTTTGTATCTCAGAGCCAGGATTACTTGGTATAGGTTTTATTGCTGTTTTAATTTAACTTTGTGTTGTGTGTGTGAGTGCATGGCGCATGTAAATGAATGAATGTATCATGGTGTTTGGGTTGAGGTCAGAGAACAACTTCGTTCTCTCCCTCTACCTTTACATGGGTTCTGGGAATTGAACTCAGGGTGTCAGGCTTTAGCAGCAAGCACCTTTTACCTACTGAGCCATCTCTCCCGCTCCTGTTGTTTTTGAGCAAGGTCTCACCCTATAGCCTAATCCAACCTGTAGCTGCTAAAAATCCTCTTGCCTCAGCTTTTCAAATGCAGAGATAGAAGATTTTGGGGGGGGGGTTGTTGTTTTGTGGGATTTTTTTTGTTTTGTTTGAAGATAGGGTTTCCCTGTATAGCCCTGGCTATCCTAGAACTTGATCTATAGACCAGGCTGGCCTTAAACTCAGAGAGAGATCTTCCTGCCTTTGCCCCCCAAGTGCTGGGATTAAAGGTCCTGGGCCATCACTCCCTAGTGTTGCTCAGATTTAAGATGACCTTGAACTCAGGGGTCAGGAGAACCTCTTGCCTGAGCCTCTGTGGCTGGTTCGCATTATTCATGGTTCTCATTATTCATGGTCTATTACACATATAAACATTTTTCTTTTGTTGTTATTCATAATTTTGTATTTTAAATTTCACAACATCTTTTGTGAACTCGTGTTCAATTATTATCTGCTACAGCCGGTATTGATTGGCGTGCCGACTCGGGCTGACTTCGGGGCCCTGCTCCTTCAGAATGTGGCTGCATGTTGCAGAATCGCTACATACCAGGGTGGAAATTTATAACCCCAAATGCAATCCCAGTGTGACCTGCACTTTTCTTTTTTGTGTGTTTGTGTGCGCGCCCAGCTTTCCTTTCTGCCTGCCTTCTGCCTCCTCTTCCTTAGAACATCAGGGTTGTTTATCTTTCTTGGTTAGCTATTCTTGAAGATGTATGGTGTGTGTGTGTCAGACAGACAGACAGACAGACAGACAGAGCAGAAAGAAACAGAGAGAGAGATAGGGTGGTTTGGACAGACAGACAGAAACAGAGACAGAGGTGGGGCAGGTTGGACAGACAAACAGCAGACAGACAACATATGGAAGACCTTGGCTTCATGTTTAAACTGCTGTAGTTTCAGGTTCATTTGGAATCTTGAGGTCCTAGGAATTTTGTACAAATTGGGTGGGCCTGGTTAAAACTGATGCTTAAACTCTGGATACAGACTTTGGGGGTTGTTTGCCAGATTGGATGTATAAAAAGCTCATAGTGGTCTCCAGTGTCCATTTTCCTTGGGAACTCTTCAAAGGGGACACCAGCAGGCTTTTAGCATTCCTGGACCATTTGCTCATCCAGAACACCTATACTTCTTGTCAATCACCAGTAATATTTTGGGGGCAGGTAACTGTTCAAGCCTGGTTCTGACTTCCTCATTTTGAGGTCTGTTATGAATGCAGCTGCACTGCAGATCTCAAGTGTTGCTAATCTAAGGTATGTAAGATTTATATCGTTAAAAGATATAGAAGACCCTGGATGGTAGTGCACCTCCGAAGTCCTAGCTCTTGGGAGGTAGGGGCAGGCAGATCAAGAATTCAAAATGCAAACAACAAAATCTACTGGGCTCATGGAGGGTTCATCCATGCTCCCCCGTAATGAAACGAGAAATGCTTACATCTAGCTGACACCCTCCCCCTCGCTTGTGTGGTAAGTAGTGCAGTCAAGCCCTGCCTTCTCTCACTGGTAACATCATGGAGGTTTCACACAAAGAAAGATGGCCGTGAAAGTCACCGGTTAGTACGACCATGGTGCTAAGTTGTATGTGTCATGTATCCAGTCTGTCCTGGACTGAAACATTGCTACCCTATTGTCACTGGCATTGGTAGAGTGCCCCCCTGGTCCACCCCTATTTGTGGTGTTGGCCTGCAGAGCAGTGTCAGCATTGTCAGGGACATGTCTTGCTTCCGGAGGGCAGTACTCTGGCTTTGCTCTCCTGCCTGGACTCTGAAAACTAAGTAGCTTGGGGAGCAGAGTCAAAGAAAGACAGATTTGTGTGCTGTGGCCATGAACACCAGGATATTCTACGGGTAATGAACCCAAGGCACCAAACAGTTCATTGGTGACAGGCAGGCTTGCTGACAGCAGGTCTGGACTGAGAGAGGTTGGCTGTGTTGGTTCAATAAGAGCTGGACTCAGGTATTGGAACAGAGCTAATCAATGCCTGTAACAGCCACAGCCGATGTTTTAGAAACACCCCTCACGTCCCTGCTCCCATCCGATGTCCCTGAGGTGTGCCTTCCTCACGCCAGCTCTTTGGACTCCAGTTGGGCGTTATTCTGAGCAACCTCTTTGACTCTGTGTTTGTTTGCCAGTGTGTGCATACTTACACACGTGCATTGTCAGATGACAACTTGGGGAGTTAACTTAGGTAGTCAGGCTTGGTGGCAAGTGTCTTTACACACTGAACCCTGTTGCTGGCTCAAAACATTGCTTTCTTTCTAATATTTATTTATTTATTTATTTACTTACTTACTTATTTATTTAGGCTTTAAGTGTCCTAGTTCAGCCTTGAACTTCCTTGTGTATTGATTTCTGCTGCTCTTGTCTCTCCATCGTGAGCGCTGAGATTAGGGTGTGCATCACGGTGACGGGTGTAATCTGACCCTGCTGACTGGATCATGTCAGATAAGCATTCTGCCAACTGAGACTCTTCAGCCAGTACTTTAGCACTAATGCAGGAAACCTCAGAAGATCACCGAATTTGAATGTGGGAATATAGTAGAGAATTTTAAATACTCCATACCTTTTGAAAAGAGGTTTGGATTTAGGGATGTGAGTTGATAATAGCTTAACCTTACAATACCTTAATAAAACCACGACTTTGTATTGTGGAGTCTAGACGCAGTACAAAGAAAGGCGTGCTATATTCCTGTCAGGTTGACACCACGGTCATTACCTCATTTGCTTTGTCATCTCTCTAAGGCCAAGAGGCCAAAGGACAAACTTAGAGCAAGGGAATGTAAGCATCTACTGGCTTTATTACATTCCTGGCGTCAGACAGTATCTCCCTCCTGTGGCCTCACAGACGCTGGGCCCCAACGTTTGTAGTATGAGACTCCTACTGTGTTTGATCACTTTGGCTCCACTTTGATTTGATCTAGTCTGTGGGGCTTGTGGCAGGCGCTCAGGCCAAAATACACAATGGCCACCTATCAGTTTTAACTACACATGAGTTATTTAAGTGGTCACTTGTCTGTTATTTCCAGACAGCTTGAGAGTAAGTTTCAGACTGGCTATTTCTTTATTACTAAGTATTTGTTCCTAAATAATACTTTCTTTCTGCACTAACGGTATAATGTGGCACTGTGTGTGGTTTAATGAGGGCTTGATTCCAGTTGACCAGCTGTTCCAGTAACGTCCGTCAGAACAGAGGAGCAGCTCTTCCCTGCCCCTAAATCGTGTTCATTGTTTATGACATTTGTCATTTGTGTAATACCCTTTAGTGCTGTGCTGGTGTTTAGACTTTGTAGCTGTGATATTGTACACACACACACACATACACACATGGGGGGGTTGGAGAGAAAGTTTTGTGTTTTCCTTGATAGCTTTGTCATATAACTTTTTATTCAAAAAAATGAGATTTTTCTTGTATGTTTTCTATTTAATTTTCCTCTTTATTTTCTACTTTTAGATCCACTTTGAATAGTCCTTTTCCTAGATTTTTACCCCCACTTTGGAGATGGCTTTGCTGTGTAGCTTAGGCTAGCCCTGAACTGGCCTCAGCCAAATTCATGGCTACATGCCTCACCAGGCATAGTATTTTCTTTCTCTTCTTTTTTTTTGGGGGGGGGGGGTTTGAGACAGGGTTTCTCTGTGTAAGCCTGGCTGTCCTGGAACTCACTCTGTAGACCAGGCTGGCCTCAAACTCAGAAATTCGCCTGCCTCTGCCTCCCAAGTGCTGGGATTAAAGGCGTGTGCCACCACTGCCTGGCTCCTTTCTCTTCTTTTCAATTGGTGTTTCTTTATAGGGGTTTGTGGTCAGAGGTAGCGTGTATGGTATGTTCCCAATTATTTTAATATGTTTCAAATTGTACATTTTTGGAGGTTTGCCTCTAGAAGTCACCCTGGGGAGTGGGCTAGGCTCTGCTCCCACATAGCCCCAAGGGCAAACCATAGTTTGATTCTAACAAACGAGGCTCACTTGCAGAGTATGTGGCCCTAGGGCAACCACAGCAGAAGGTCTGCATCCAACATGGAGATGGCTTCCCCAGGGCTGCACAGACGGTAGATGTGCCCACCACCAGCACCTGACTTTCTCAGCCTATGTACTCTACCCCTCCTGGAGGCCAAGTACAATCAGGGTCAAATTACATACAACTTGCTGGGAGGTGTGGCTGGATACTTGGGTGAGGGTGCCACAAGCCGCCCCACCCCTCCTCAGAAGGAACCTCACTAGCCTTCAAGTGTAACCGTAATGAACATTTGCAAGCAGGCACAGCTGATGGGGGGGGGTGGTTTTGCCTCAGAGCATAGTCTTATACAACAGAGGCGCTTGAGGAGTGGAGTTTGAGGCACAGTCTCATACAGCCCAGGCTAGCCTGAAGCTCAGCCTGTATCTGAGTCTGGCCTTGACCATTTAACCTTCCAGCCTCCACCTCTGCCTGGATTACAGCTGTTCACCACCCACTGTAATTTCTTCTATGGCTTGAAATCAGGATATGTTGTATGAGAAAAGAATCTATTTCCCATTTTTTTTTTTTTAAAAAAAGGACTTTCCCTATTAAAATAAAAAGAAGCATGATCTCTGTTTATTGTTCCCACTGAAGCAAAACTTGAAAGTGGATGGTACATTTTTTATGTATACAAACTTATACTTTGATCACAGTTTTAGATTTATTCATAAGCATTTATTCATATGCTTGGAGGGAAAAGTTGGGTTCAGTAAGTTTGAATTGACTTAATATTTTGAGCTCAGTAGTTTATGCTGGAATTAAAAGTGTAACGTTTTTTATGAAATTGTTCCTGGGCAAATTGATAGGTAGCATTAAACATGTGCCCGGGAGGTGTATGCGGAATCGTGGCCTAAGTGAAGCAGGGATTCTCTGGGAAGCAGATTCTAATGGTGATGTTCAGGCCATGTGTTTATTGAAAGTTCCTTCGGAATCAGCCAGTAAGGGAAACAGGGTCTCCCTGCAGTCCAAATGGAAGTCGCTGCTGGCTTATGGGTGCACTGAAGAGACACCCCAGATGCTGCTCTTACATGTCATCCAGTCTTAAATTGAAACAGTTCTATCTAGACCAACTGTGGAAGTGCCTGCCTGCAGAACTTGGAGCACCTCCACAAACGTGTTCTCTGTCCTCAGATGGTGTCACTCATGTGCTGCCCCAGAGTGCAGAGGCTTACCTAGTATGTCTTGTCTCACACACTCAGCTGCAGACCCACTAGGATTCTGGTGGCCACGTCTGCCCTCCTGCATCTCTGAGCCTTCATGAACACAAGTCAGTAGCATAAGAGACCAAGGCCAAACGCAAAGACTCGTACTAAAGATTGCTTATGTCATATAACATCCTACTGGGCAAGCAGATCGATTGCTGAAACCCAGTATTTGTGTAGGGAAGAGTGGCCTCCTGCGGAGGTCCAGGGCGGGGATGAAAAATGTCTGAACAACAATCTTTTTTTTTTTTTTACCACGGTGTGATTCTGTTTAATGAACAAAAGATGAGAAACCCCATTGCCAAGATTTCCTTGTCAGTCTTTCTCCTAAAATACTCGTGTTTGTCATTTCCATCTGTTATGAATGAGATGACATGTGACAACACCTTTGCTTTTTGGCAGAGGGAACAGCTTGTGCTCAGTTATGATTTTCAAAATTTAGATTCGAATGGATCTTGCAGCGCGTGTATGGATCTACTGAGAAGATGCGGCGACCTTTGCAAAGTATTGATCTGAGGGGAGACTTAGCTTGTCCTGTGCTTAGTTTTCAAACCCATCTTACTTTTAAGTTGAGATATATGTGCAATAACATGTATGAAGTGACCTTCATGGATGCATGCATGTAGGTGTAGATAAGGGTAGTGTCCCCAGAGCTCCTGGGTCTCCCCCTCAGGAACACAGAGAAGGTGCATCACACTGAATTTGTATTTTTTTTTTTTTTTGAATGCTTGCTGCTGTTGTAGAAGCTCTGCTCTTTTACTTAAAGCTTTTGAAGAGACAGATCACACAAAAGTGCTTTCAAACGCAACATCTGTGCATCTCAGAAAGCGGAGGCTAATGGGGACTTACTTGTGAGATAGGAGGACTCCCTGGTTCAGAGTGAAATTGCCCCCTAGAAGATCAGCTCACACTGATTGCACCACCCACTCCCAGGCTGAGTTGTGGTGTTAACGCTGGCTAGAGCCGACTGGTGACGGGAAGCTGTCCTGCAGGCTGCGCCTCCTGAGTAAGGCTGCGCCTCCTGAGTAACTGGCTGGGCTGCAGTGGGCATCCTTGCACGCGGCTTGTGCTGTGGTCTAAGTGTGGGTTTCCTCTGATTAAGCAGTTGACGAGCTGTCACCTGAGACAAACACACTTAATTATATTGATGCTCTGGTTCCAGAACACCAGTTAATTATAAAAATTGCCTTTATCTTTTTGTGGAATTTCAGCATCACAGTTAATTTGCATAAAATTTTAGAGGAGTTGTTGAGGATCAAACCTGGGGTGGAAAACAAGTCTGGCGCTGAGCTACACTCCAGCCCTTGTGTAATTACTGGCTTTGTTGGTTCTGTTTTTGTTTTTTTGAGACAGGCCTAATATATTCAAGGATAACATTGACCTCCCTTGCTGCCTCCACATCCAAGTGCTGGGATTGGCTTTTGAACACTATCTGGTCTTTTAAGTTTTATTACCTGTTGTCAATTTAGGACATTACAGAGTAACAGTTTATGGCCCTATCCTTAGTTGAAAGGATCCCTAAATACTATTGATCATTCTGTTTTTATATTGAGATAGTGAGAAAGAGCTCTCAGATCTGGAGATAAACAGCTAAATGGCAGGGTCTATTTAGTGAGGTTAGCTAGAGAATCAGAAATGTACTGGTCGTGAACCTTGGTAGGGTGTGAGCAGGTGGAGCATGCCACAGCCCTGGTGCAGAAGGTGGAGCTCCCCTGAGAGGATGCTGGCCTACCACCTGCATCCGATGGGCATCTCAACAGTGGCCACACGGTGACTGGCAAGGGAAACTGGTAACAGACATTTTCTTCTACGCTTTTTTGCTTTGTGGAATGCAATGATTTGTTTTAAAGTTAAGTTTGTTCAAACCTTGTCCAACCAATTACTGAACAGATCTGTACTAGCCTTTGATTCTGTCAGCAAATTCAATTTATGCCCTTATGAGCCATGTTGTTAATGTCTCACAGTGTAAACGGACCCTTGTGTTGTAGGATTTCACTGGCTACCTGACTTCAGATTTGTAATCCCCCTGCCTCACTCCTGAGTGCTAGGATTGTGGACGTGTACTACCATGCCCAGCTGGAATTTTGTTTGTTTGTTTGTTTGTTTTGTTTTTGTTTTTCGAGACAGGGTTTCTCTGTGTAGCCCTGGCTGTCCTGGAACTAACTCTGTAGACCAGACTGGCTTCAAACTCAGAAATCCGCCTGCCTCTGCCTCCCAAGTGCTGGGATTAAAGGCGTGTGCTACCATGCCCTACCCATTTGTGAAGTTTGAAATGATCAACACAGGTGCTTCTGTGAGTTTGAGGTTGGCCTGGTTGCCTGGTTTACAAATGAAGTCTAGCACAGCCAGGGTTCTGTTACACAGAGAAACCCTGTCTTGAAAAACCAAACAACAACAGCAACAAAAAGATTCAAGGCTTGATCCATGTGCTCTAAAGCCTGTGTAAGTGGTAGGGACAGACACAGAAGCAGGATCACCTTGCCAGCCAGCCTGTGCTGGTGCACGCACATGCACGGACACGGACATACACACACTTGTGCGCACACACACACAGAGCTAATTGTCCTGCACTGCAGTTTTCTTGGCATTCATAAACATGTGTGCACATGTATAAAGGACTCTTCCTCTTCAGTAGAGGGACTATCAAAAGTTTTCACAACGTGAAGTTTTATATGCGCTGCTGACTGGGGAGCAATTAGGAAATCAAGCCCAACACTTAGTGCATGCCAGGAAAGAACACTCCCACTCACCCACCCCACAAAAAGCTGACCATGCGACCTACTCTCGCTCCGCTTTTCAAATGATTCTTTGGCTTGCTTGTTTGGTTGTTTTTTTTGAGATAGGGTTTCTGTGTAGCTCTTGCTGTGCTAGAACCCACTGTGTAGACCGGCTGTCCTTGAATTCACCTGCCTCTCCCTCCCTAGTGCTAGGATAAATCTGTGCCCCCACTGGCTTCAAATCACTCTTAGAATATGAAACCCACACTGGCCTAGCTGCTTTAAGGATGCCTGGCCAGCTGTAACATCTCTTTCCAAAGGCTCAACCAAGTTACATTTGAACATGGATTTGTAATCTTGTTTGTGTTAAATATGAATACATACTCTTTTTTGCTTATTTATTTTGTGTGTATGTGTGTACATGTGTGCCCTGATGTGCACATGGAGCCCAGAGGACAACTTTTGGGAGTCAACTCTTTCCTTCTGTCTTGTGGGTAGGGGAACAGAACTCAGGTTGTCAGGGTTGGCTGCAAGCAAGTCATTTCATTGACCCAAATAGATAAATTTGCTATAAGTATTATATGCCACTCCAGTTTTCTTTCCATCTCTCATTTTTATTAATAGTGCACTATTCTCTTAACTGAGTCAATTTTTTTAAAAAAGAATTATTTAATTATGTATGTGATTATCTGTAGCTGTGTTCATAACTGTCTTCAGACACACCAGAAGAGGGAATCGGATCCCATTGAAGATGGTTGTGGGGCTGGAGAGATGGCTCAGTGGTTAAGAGCACTGACTGCTCTTCCAGAGGTCCTGAGTTCAATTCCCAGCGACCACATGGTGGCTTACAACCATCTGTAATGAGATCTGATGCCCTCTTCTGGTGTGTCTGAAGACAGCTACAGTGTATTCACATATAATAAATAAATAAATCTTTAAAAAAGAAGAAGAAGAAGAAGAAGATGGTTGTGAGCCACCATGTAGTTGCTGGGAATTGAACTCAGAACCTGTGGAAGAGCAATCAGTGCTCTTAACCGCTGAGCCATCTCTCCAGCCCTGAACTGATGCTTTTAATACAATACTTTTCTCTTTCACATATAGTATATTTTTCCTTGGTCAGTGAAGATTACGCCAGTTTTCTCCAATAACATCTTGAAGTGAAATCAATTGTGTCTTAATTTAATATTTTGAGCATTTGAGTCTTCAGGGTTGTTTCCATTTCAAATGGAATTTCAAATACCTTAAGTAGTCCAGTTAGCATTCTCTTAGAGCAATTATTTGGAGGTGCTTGGCTGTTTAAGTTTGCTATTTAAAAGAAATCTAAAGACATTGTTACTCACACACAGTCTGCATTGGAGTTCCGCTCTCCGCTGGCCTGCAGCTGTGCTTGCCTACTTGACAGTTCCTCTCTATTCTGTCTCCTCCAGTTCCATGCCATGGACACGCTGTACAGGCACGGCTATGACCTCAGCAGTGCCATCAGTGTGCTGGTGCCACTTGGGGGGCCCGTCCTGTGCAGGGACGAGATGGAAGAGTGGTCGGCCTCTGAAGCCAGCTTATTCGAAGAAGCACTGGAAAAATATGGCAAAGATTTCAATGACATCCGTCAGGACTTTGTAAGTGGACAACTTCGAATGACCTCTTGGGACGGGAATATTCTGTTTTATCCCTTGAGTAACTCTGATACATTTACCCCACCTATGGTGCAGTTTTTGTTGGTGTCAGGGATCAAAACCAGGGCCTTGAGTGTGTGTTCTGCTATTGACCCACATCCTCCGCCCTGACAGTAATTTTATTTGCTTAAAATAGAAAGAAGGGCCACTTATGAAGGAGGAGGCTAACATTTGCTCTGCATTGTGGATATGTTCAGGGTGAGGCGCCCTGGGGCCCTGGAATGAACCGTGGTTTCATGGTTCGGTGCATCTGTGCTGATCGTTACAGCCAGAGAGTACGGTGTCTCCTTTACAGCGCACGCACTGTCTCCTCTGACCTTCCTCCAGTTATGTTACTAAGTGTTGATATGAACCTGTGACGTCACGTAACCCTAACCAAGCAGAAGAGCCACATGCTGTCCAGTTCTCATCTGTCCTTAAGGATATGCCGTGCTCTACGTAGAATTCTATTATGTCTAAAGTAGATTCCTTTCCAGACTCATTGAGAAGTTGTGTATTCACGTTGTACAGTGTCATGGTGTGATGTACGTGCTCTGAGAAGTGATGACAGCACCTGACACACACGTCTGCTGACTGTCGCGTGCCTGTGTTTGCATGCAGGAAAGCCTCCTTTTTTTTTTTTTTAAAGATTTATTTGTGCCGGGCAGTGGTGGCGCACACCTTTAATCCCAGCACTTGGGAGGCAGAGGCAGGCGGATTTCTGAGTTCGAGGCCAGCCTGGTCTACAGAGTTAGTTCCAGGACAGCCAGGGCTACATAGAAACCCTGTCTCGAAAAACCAAAAAAAAAAAAAAAAAAAAAAAAAAAAAGTTTTTTTTTTTTTTTTATGTGAGCTCATTCTCGTTCTCCTTGGATTGCTGGGAATGGGAAGCCTACGTTTACTGTTGAGTGCTAGACAGCAAACCCAAACCTCTGGCCTGGCAGGAGCACGAACTGAACCAGCGCTGAACCATGGCCCAGGCCCACTCACCTTTTTGGTCAGAGTTTTTGCTAAATTGCACAGCTGACCTTGAACTTCTGACCTAGAACTTGAGATCTTCCTGCCTCAGTGTTTGGAGCAGCTGCATAACCACCCCAGGCGGCTCACTCTCCTTAGTTAAACTTATTCTTTCTGAAAAAGAATTTTTGTTTGAAATCTTCATAAATTACTTTCTATAATAACATATCCTTCATTTTAATTGTAAAGATGTGTTTGTTTTTGTTTGTTTGTTTGTTTGTTTGTGGTAGGGCCTCACAGTATAACCCTGGCTGGTATTGAATCCTGTGTCTCCTGAGTGTTGGGATTACAGATGTATACCATATCTCTTGAATCAGCTCTAAAGCAAAAAATGTTACTTATCAATATGGATTGAAGCAATAAATTGCAAGCACAATTTTTATATGTTGTTACCAATGAGATCTGTTCTGAGAAATCCTCAGCCTCACCTAGATTGTTACATGGTGTGACACTAAGTTCTAAAGCCAGCCAAGTGACATGTCTCTGTAATCCTGTAGTCAGGAGGCTGAGGCTGGAAGATCGTAAGTTCAAGGCCAACCTAGAGATCTTGTTTTATTACAAGTTATGGCCAGTTGGCTATAGCAGCGCAAGGCTACTGGTGTAAAAGTTATTAGCATAATAGAGCTAAAAGTGCCAGATCAAAAATGTCCTGAAGATCCTGTCCCTAGAATGGGATGAGACGAGATGTTTCAGCTGGTAAAGGCCCTCAGCTGCTCAGCCTTATAACCTGAGAGCCCACACAGTGGGAAGTGAAAAACTAATCCCACAACACAAATCGTCCTTGTGTGTGTTTACCACACCCACAATAAATAAAAAAACTAAAATAAAGGTCTTATTTACTTTTCTAAAGGACAAAATTAGAGCCAAGCATGGTGGGTACTTGTTTGTGTACCACCAGCACCAGGAGTGGAGGCAGGAGTATCAGGAGGTCATGCTTAGCCACACTGCAAGTCTGTGACCAGTCTGCGCTATGTGCTATTATTACAATAATTTTTAAGTCAATTTTTCCTTTCATAGCCCCTCAGGAATGACAACTCTGAGACTAATTATTGATAAATAAATGGCTTGGCCATAAACTTTGGCTCATTTCCTGACTAGCTCTTAACTTATTTAACCATTTAAACTAATCTGTATCTACTATGTGGTTAGTTACCTCTCCTTCAGTCCTTGCCGCTTCTTTCTTGTCTCATCAGCATCTCCCTGAGTTCAACTTCCTGCTGGTTTAGTTCCATCTCTCTGCAGGTTTAGGTCCATCTCCCTGATCCATCTCTTCACAGCTTTCTAGGCAGATATTTTTAATTTCCGCCACTATTTCCCAGAATCCTCTATTCCTGCCAGTGTCCCACCTCCTATTTCCTGCCTCAGCTCATTGGCCATTGGCTTTTTTATTGACAGGTGGTGCTCATAGCAAAATGTTGATTGAGAAATGCTGAATCGAAACCACTTTTCTTGTTTCTATGTTCTGGTTCAGAATTCAGTGCTTATATGTCCTATACGTTAATTCTCCAGGCAGGAATGTTTCCACTGATGCCAGCAGCTGAGTGACGGCCAGCACAGGCTCCTCCCCCCTTTGCCTTTATAGGGTGTTCCTTTTTGAACAGCACCTGTTCCCTTGACGTCAGCAGTACCATCCTTCTAGATTACCATGTATGTGGCCAGAAGAACTCTCGTGTTTTCTAACAGGGCTGGGAATGTATGTTGGCTTGTCTTTTCTCTGCCCCTTTGTGGTTGTTATTTTGTGAATTGCTAGGCCTCACTAGCATCAGAACTAAGACGAACTTTTAAGCCTGTTCCTTTGACCCGGAAGTCCCTCCCAGACTGAACTGCAAGCTTGGTATACAAATTCTACAAGTTGCAGCTTAAAGGACAGAGCTATGAGACTCCACATTTCCTAAGCAAGGGTCCAGGGCGCTGGGGCTAAAGCCATGAAACATAAGATTGGGTGCTTGCTCAAACTAATCTGTGTCTGAGTCTCACAGGGCCTCGGAGATCTGAGTTCCCAGCTCCCAGTAGACATTTTCCTCAGCCACCAGGAAAGGCTTCCTACCTGGCTAGCTCTCTTAGCACGCTCACCCCCACCCCAATCCTCTCCTAATGGGCTTTACTGCCCAGCTAGCTTGCAGGATTATCCCAACAAACCCATGATAAGGAGACCCCTTACCCCTTTGATGCTGTTGAGTGTCATTTCCATAGCTTCACTGGCTACTCCATTTTCAGGAGCAGCTCTGACATCCTCCCAGTGGTGGGCACCAGTGACTAAGCCAGTCCACCTGCTGGCTCTGTTGCCTTTTCTTATCTCTTAAATATTAGCCAGCTGTACTGTTGGGGGCAGTGATGACTAAGAGGCAATCTGAACCATAATACTTGGAATTACTTTCCTTTTGAAGCAGGGAAATTGGTTTTTTTGTTTGTTTGTTTGGTTGGTTTTTTTTCCTTTTTTTTCTTTTTTTTTATTTAATTTTTTTTTTGAACATGAAATGCTTTTTTATAGCATGTTTTACAAGGGGAGGGGGTAAGAGGGGTCAGGTGGTGGAAAAGTACAGAATCTTCTTGGCCTGTGCCTTGAAACATGTCATGGTCTATACAGTACACTGGCTTGAATTATGATCTATCTGCTATTCTTCAGAAGATATGGTACACTGCTTGAGTTATGGTCTCCCTGCTATTCTTCAGAAGATATGGTACACTGCTTTGAGTCTATCTGCAGTTGCCAAGCAGGATCTTGCAGTTGCCAAGCTTCAGGGGACATTGTGCAGGTGGGGAAAGGTAGGGGGTAAGGGTAAGGGCGAGGGTCCTGGCTTCTGGCATCTCCCTCTTCTCTGTTTAGTTAGAGAAGGCGTCTTATGTTCAATCCCAACTATGTGAGTTTTGAATTTGGATGTCTAGTTATGGGGGGTCTTAGACAAGTTCACAACCCCAAAACATTGATGTGAGACGAGTCACATCGATGGTCGGAGGCTTTAGGCTGTTGACGATGGGCAATGTCAAGGGACCCCGAGGCGGGTGAAAGGAGGGTGAGAGCCCTGTCTTAGGCCATGTAGGCTGCACCCACTCCAGGCCGCCCTTGATATGGCTGCTAACATTGGGGAGCCTTCCTTTATGACAATATTACACCCCAAACTGACAAATGGTTGGTAACTTGAACATTTACAAGGGACTAGGATGGCTGTGAGTTAGCCCAATGACGGGATTATTGTAGGTCCACTTCCCAGGGGCCCACCCAATGCAGCCGAAAAGGGAAATTGTTAATCCGCTCTAAACTCCCCAGCAGGTGCCCGTGCCTCCTCTACACCTGCCCAATTGTTTGGGTTCATGAATGAAAGGGGCTTCTCCCTGATTCTCACATGGCTGGTTCTCTGTCTCCCGCAGCTCTCATGTTTGTATTCTATTCCTTTCCTGAATGGTGATTCTAAAACCTCCTTCTTCTAGTGGTCCCTTGCCCAAGAAATTGAAAGTCCCACCTGTCTCCCTGCCTAGCCATTGGCCACCTACAGCTTTATTTACCAATTAGAGCCAACTGGGGACAGGGACCCTCATTGTCTGGATGTACAGATTCTTGTGTGATTTTTGAGAGCTGAATTAACACAAATAACATTAGAACCAATCCACAACATCTTTTTATTATTTATTTCTATTCTGTAAATATGGGTGTTTGATCTGTATGTATGCCTGGTGTCCATAGAGGCCAGCAGAGGACATCAGAACTAGAAGTCCAGGAGGCTGTGAGCTACCATGTGGGTGCTGGGAACTGAACCGGAGTCCCCCGAAAGAGCAGCAAGTGCTGTCTTTCCAGCCCCTTCCTTATGTTTATTGAGAGGTCTCATATAGTCCAGGCTGTCCTCAAACTTGATCCTCCTGTCTCAGAATTCTAAACTGGGATTACAGCATGCACCACCATGATCTGCTTATCTTGAGTAGTTTTCCTTCCACTCATGGGAAACAGATGGTGAACGAGGTGTGCTTTCGTGGTTCGCTGGGTCATTACTGGGGTTGCTGTGCTGTGCACCCCCACTCAGTTGTGATAGGCACCACTGAATGTGTGTCACAGGGAGCTCTCCTGAAGCCATAAGCCAATGCCTCGGACTGTCCTTGGTTGAAAGGAGCTGGTGTTGGGCGTGGCCTGTGTGGACCTCGTACACCAGATGAAATACAGTGTATGATAGCGCGGCTCACATGTCCGCCTGGCCTCCTTTTCTCGGATTTCCAGATAACTGCCTGTCAGATCCTTGTTTTCTGAAGAGAGAAGGCGCTAACAAGGTCGACCACTCTCAGTTCGTCTTCATAATAAAACCTCATCTACAGAGGGCTGTCTGTATAATCTTTGCTCTAATACGATTTTCTTTTTAGTAGTATGAAAAAACAGCCAAAGCAAGCTTACTTTTTAAAATAGGAAGCACACTAGCCGTGTCTATTTAATTTTTTTAAAGATGTAGCCTGTTGTTCTACTTTCCTCAAGATGTATTTACTGATGTATTTTATGTATGAGTGCTCTGTCTTCATGCACATCAGAAGAGAACATTCCACCCCATTACAGGTGGTTGTGAGTCACCATATGAGTGCTCGGAATTGAACTCAGGACCTCTGGGAGAACAACCAGTGCTCTTAACTGCTGAGCCATCTCTCCAGCCTCAGGTTGTCTTGTTTATAATGAACAAAATAGAGTTGTCAGGAAAAGATTGAGACCAAAAGGCACCCAGTTGCAGTGACATCTGGAAGTTATGGTAACAGCCTCAGGCTATGTAAATGCTGTGTTTAAAACTGTGCAGCACAGCTGATGATGTAGGCCATGGCAGAGCAGATGCCTTGAACACAAAAGGCCCACATTGATTCATTAATTAATTAATTAATTAATTAACAATTAATTAATTGTGTTTTAATCCCTCCTGTCGCTACCTTACAGTGCTGAGAACTTTCCTGAATGACTCAGGAAATATTCCCAATGATGATATTTATTATTTTTAATCAGATTGGTGAGAAATTGAATGAATGCATTGGACTGGATCTCTTATTAAATATAACTCAATACCTTTTGGTACTGGCTGGTTTTGTGTGTCAACTTGACACAAGCTGGAGTTATCACAGAGAAAGGAGCTTCAGTTGAGGAAATGCCTCCATGAGAACCAGCTGTAAGGCATTTTCTCAATTAGTGATCAAGTGTGGGAGGGCCCAGCCCATTGTGGGTGGTGCCATCCCTGGGCTGGCAGTGTTGGGTTCTATAAGAAAGCAAGCTGAGCAAGCCAGGGGAAGCAAGCCAGTAAGTAACATCCCTCCATGGCCTCTGCATCAGCTCCTGTTTCCTGACCTGCTTTGAGTTCCATTCCTGACTTCATTTTGGTGATGAACAGCAATGTGGAAGTGTAAGCTGAATAAACCCTTTCCTCCTCAACTTGCTTCTTGGTCATAATGTTTGTGCAGGAATAGAAACCCTGACTAAGACACTTTTGCTAAGAATTAATATTGCTTTTTTTCAAAAATTTTTTTCTAGAAGGAGTCTAACATATACATCCTTGCTACATCATTTCAAAGATGCGATTTTGAAGGAAAACACTTTATTCCATAGGTTGTTTTCATTATCGTCTTAAATATCTTTCAGCTCCCATGGAAGTCCTTGACTAGCATCATTGAATATTATTACATGTGGAAAACTACTGACAGATACGTGCAGCAGGTAACTTTCCATGCTACCCCACCACTGAGTTACAGTGAGCCTCTCTGTTTGGGTCAGTGTCTGTGAGCAATGCAGGAATCCTGACCTGTTTGATCTTTCCTAGACTGCTTGAAATTCCATGATTTTATGTCTTTAGGATATTATCGTTAATATTTTCATCTTAGTAGTTCACTGTTTTCAGCATTCAACTTTATCACTACTTGAGAAAAATGAAAGGGAGAGAGGCAGCTAGAGAGGCATTGTGTGACCAGTGCCTCATCTCCAGCAAGTGGGGCTTACCAGAAATCCTTGGATGGCATACTTTTATGGATTGAAATTTGAGCCTGAGGTCATCAGCCTTATAAATTCAGATACTGCTATGCCTTTCTCAAATCTCCTTACATGACATTTCTGTGGTCCTGTTCCATAAACTCTAGCCCCCCATCCCCTTTGGGGTCCCCTGTCAAGATGCTACAGAGCATTCCTAGAACCTTGGATATGATAGGTAGGCATGTGGCCACTGAGCCACAAGCCCAGTCCGCCCCTGAGCTTTGACCTCAGTTGTGACATGTTTGTTGTTATTTTGAGACAGGGCCTCCCTGGGTAGCCCAGGTTGTCCCTAAACTCGAGTTCCTCCTGCTTCAGCCGCCAAAGCGATAGGATTGCAGGTGTTTGCCATCAAGCCTGGGGGTGATAGCTTTAGTCTTTGTAGTTTGATGCTTTCTTCTCCAAAGTCATTCAAAAGTAGGGAATCATTTAATTTTTGAGTTCTTCATATATGTCCTAAATTCATGAAACTCTTAGTTACTTACTTTGAAAAAAAATCTACCTTTGGAGAATGGCGTATTTCTGAAATGGCCTCGGTAAATGCCAGTTTTAGAGTCTTGCAGTCACATGTCAGAACCAAGGCAGAGATGAAAAACAGACGGCATTTGCCTAACTGTGCCAGTTGCACAGTGGCAAGCACTGGATGCTACACACATCCACTTAAGGATCACTCTCAAGTGCCAGGCGTTGCCGCGCTCATGAATAGTGAATGGCAATCTACAGGGCATTGAACAATTGCCAGTGTCAACACCATATGGAGTCCAGAAAGTGCATATTTTAAACAACTGTGATGGAGAAGAAGGCGGTGCAGCCTGGAAACCTGTGCTGTTCCAGTTAGGAAGTGTCCCCAAGGAAGGCACAGACATGCACTGAGGACAGTTTACTGTGTTTGGAAGAGTGTTTTCCAAAAGAGTTGACTCCATTCGAAGTCTCAGGTCGTCCCTGAATATTTTTGTCTTCATCTGGTGGACAACTGCAGTGGGCATTGTAGTCTCTCTGGGGACAGTGACTGTAGGGCATTGTAGTCTCTCTGGGGACAGTGACTGTAGGGCATTG
>NW_021604607.1:10174912-10177561 GCF_004785775.1 Grammomys surdaster | reverse complement strand
AGTCTCTCTGGGGACAGTGACTGCACTTTATTCCCCTTTCCATTTGCTTTTATTTCCGTGCTGATCATGGTGTAGATCTGATGACGTGTTCACCTTCCCGCTCTTTGCCTGCATTTGACTCCGAGGTGACTTCCCATGCAGCCGTCTATGAGTTCAGCCAAGGTTTACAGTTCTTACAGAGCCAGTGCAGTGCAGACCTGGAATCCCTGCACTTGGGAGTTTGAGGAAAGGCTGAGCAGCAGGTAGTGAGTTCCAGGCCAGGCTCAGCTACACAGTGACCCTCTGTCTCAGAACTGACTAATAGTTACTGCATGTGTTCCATCATGTGAGGGTAAAACTCTGTTTAATTCTGTTTAGAGTAGCTACAGTCACTCTCTCTCACATGGAGTTTAGACACTCTCTCTAAATATTTTTCTAAAAGCAAATGTTGTATGGGGCGGGCAGTGTATGTATACATATTCCTTCCAGAAAGACAAGAAGTAAAATGGAAAACTAAATTCGTAAAAATAAGAATGGTTGTTGTCACTGTCCTGAGAGCCAGAAGTGAAGCTTAGTGGTAGAGCATCTGCTTGGCATGTGTAAGGCCACAGGTTCAAATCACATGCTTTCACATACATCAGAAAAGTCCTCAGAGTCTCCTCAGAGAATATTGGGAAGCCATCAGGCATGGTGACACACACCTTTAGTCCTGGCACTCGGGAGGCAGAGGCAGGTGGATCTCCTGTGAGTTCAAAGACAGCCAGGGCTACACAGAGAAACCTTGTCTCGAGAAAAACAAACAGAAAAGATTGGGAAGTGGAGTTTTATGAATGCTTACAGTTCTGTCGTTCAGAAGCTAATGACTTTCTTAAAAGTTACTGAAGCTTTAGAATATGTACATGGAAGAAATCTTAAGATAATGAATTGTGTGTTTTAAGGCAATGAGATGTTAATGATTACTATGCATTTCACATAAAATGTCTTGTCCATCTTTTGAATTAGAAGCGCCTAAAAGCTGCAGAAGCTGAGAGCAAACTGAAACAAGTGTACATCCCAACTTAGTAAGTAACTGAGTCTTTTGAGATATTTATCCTGCTCTTAACCATGTCCTTCCAAACATATCATTTGTTTACTGTGACAAGCCTGAATATTTTTGTCTGTCTTATCTGTTTTTCCTCCTCAAAGCTCAAACCTTGTTTTCTGTTGTCCCACTGCAATGACTTTGGGAAGGAGCCGATGACGTGACTGACAGGAAGCCTCCATAGACCAGCACAAGGGTTAGAGGCTCAAGCGCAGCTACAGGGCGAGTGTCAGATTTCCCAGTGAGAGAAGTAACTGTGTTACTAGAAGCAACAGTGTTACAGAGCTAGGACTTCCTGAGACTTCTGCACGGCAGGAGGCGCGTCTTTAATTAGTGTGCCTCATCCCTTTGAGGTGTGTTGTTTGCATGATTTGTTTAGAGCTTTACGTTGTTTCCTTGCACCACACTTTGTAAGGAGATGATCAGTAGTTTTCGGTTGTTTCCTGCATCTAGCATCCTATCGTGTCTTTTTCGGTTTTCAGGTCATGGTCATGTAAGAGTGAGTGTCAGTTTCCTTTCCACTCTGTCTGTTAAGGGAATCACACTCTTCTGTCCTTGAGGTCTTAAGTTTGGTTATTCAAATCTACAGTGACTTTCTGCTGCTTCAAGACTTTTCTTTGAACTAAAAACAGCCATTTTGTATGAATTTTTCTTCGCTGGGTTTGGATACATTGCATAATATATGTTTGAACATCCAGGAGGCTTCAATGCGTATAACTGATGTACTTGTTATGGTTCTGGTTGGTTTGTTGGTTTGGGGTGGGTAGTTTTGTTTTGTTTTGTTATTTTTTGAGACAGGGTCTCACTATGTAGCTCTGGCTGTTCTGGAACTCTCTCTGTAGACCAGGCTGGCCTCGAACTCAGAAGTCTGCCTGCCTCTGCCTCCAAAGTGCTGGGATTAAAGGCATTTACCACTATGCCTGGCTTTCTTTTACTTTTTAAAAACTGTAATTTACACATCCCATAATTATTCTATTTCTTCTGCAGTGTTGTTTTGAGATCCTTTAAAATTATATATTTACTTCACGAATTCAAAACATGTCCTTCCACAAGAAAAATACTGGTTGTGATTCAAGTCTGAGCTTCTCAGGGGCAAACAGCCTTCCCCGAGCCCCACAGTGCCCCGTAGTGCTGACACCTCGGAGAGAACACCAAGCGCCCAGGGGACTCAGTGGCCCAATGACTGATTTTATTCAGCTTACACTGGCTTTGGTGTCTTTATCTAAGTCAGGGTTCCACACAGTAGTCTGGATAAAATCTCAGTTGTCAACTGTTTCTGTAAATAAGTCTCTCGAGCACAGGCTTGCGGATTAGTTTTAGATTGCTCAAGCCTGCCATTATGTTACAAGCCCAGGATTTAGTGGTTGTGACTGTGTTACCCACAAACTTAAACTTCTTTACTACTGAGCCATTTATAAGAAAAGTGTCCTACATCTTGATTTAAGTTGCCCTTGGAGAACAATTTCTAATCACACTCATAAAAAATGTGCCTCATTTGCATTGTTTAAAAACAAGGCAAGTTACAGAGTCATATTTAAATCTGGATCCCTCAATGAATTTCCAAATTAACTCTGAAATAGAATGTTGTT
>NW_021604607.1:10164069-10174512 GCF_004785775.1 Grammomys surdaster | reverse complement strand
GGGGGCGGGGTAGGGAGTTGCAGTATGGGTACCCATGACTTGAAGAGTGGCCCTTCTTAGGCTCATAGATTTAGCCCTGCATTTAAATGCAGCCATTCCATGGAAGATTTCTTTTCAATTGGAAATGTCACACCTCCTTGGGAACTTGAGTTTCTCTGAACTACTTCCTTTGAGATGTGGTCTCTCTCTATATAGCCCTGGCTGTCCTAGAACTCACTCTGTAGACCAGGCTGGCCTCGAACTCAGAGAGATCCCACTGCTGCTGTCTCAGGATTGCAGGGATTAAAGGCTTGCCATGCTGCCCCACCTCCTTTCTTTTTGTTCTAAAAAACAAACAAACAATAAAACCTGGTTCATTTGTTTGTTAATGAATGAGGCAGGGGCTCAGAGTGTAACTGAGAAGAAAGGTTCCCTAGAAGGAAGCTCTTCTGGGCGGATCTTTGTTTACTATTTAGTGAGTCTGTTGCTGAATGCTGTGTACTGTGCATGCAGCCATACAGTGGCTGTAGGCATAGCTCTAAGCAGGGCTCAGCCTACTGCCCTTGTTTACACAGCAGGTGCCACGATATGTCCATGATGTGCCATGATATGAGCTCCGTGGTTCAGAGTTACAGCTGTACTGACAAGTGTGCACTCAGTCTTACCAGTGGCTCTGGTAAATTTGGATTTACCCTCTTGACCCTTCTATTTTCCTCCTAAAAGTGTTTTCTTAAACAGAAGGGGAAAAAAAATCCAAAACCCGAACTCTAAAGCTCTCTCATCCAGATGCTAATTGGTTGAAGTTTGTAAAACTTCAAACATAATGTGAATTTTTATCTTGAGCTTGGGACAGGTGCTCCTTGGTTGTGAGTGTGGAAGGTGAGTTTGCAAAGCTCAGCTGTGTCTTTGCCTAGCCTCAGCCCCTCTGACTGCAGAGGCCACGGCGCCATCCCAGTCAGGAGTGGTACCAGGCTCTCCCAACCACACAGCACTGCCTTTACCTTAATATTCAACCAAAAACTGTTTCCTCAGGAAAATTTGTGATGAGGATAAAGTCTACTGACTCCTACCTTTCAAAAGCACAGTGTGCTCTGAGGAAACGGCTCTGGCGTGGGCGCGGGAGATGCTGCGTTTGCCTTGGAGGCCTGGCACAAGACTCTGGCTGTTTTATGCTTTGTTCTGCAAAATGAGTGCCTTAGTTTTATTTTGCTTATTTTTTCTTATCATTTCACCAAATATACTCTCTTATGTAAGTTCCTGGAATCAATCAAGTGTGCTAGTGTAGTTCAGGGTCTCTCTCTCTCTTTCTCTCTCTCTCTGGTTATTGTTTGGTATATGTGTTTTCTGATCTGCTGTTATTTTTTTAGGTTAATGTATAACGTCCAGGGTTCATCCCAGCATCGTTGTACATGCCTGCCATGATTTCCCAGTCTGTGTCTTCCTTACTAAATGTATTAAGTATCTGTTCGTGTTTCAGGGAAGGTAAACTAGTAAGGGTGTGCCTGCTTTTGGCCTCGTCCTACAAATTATTTTTATTATTTCACTTTACATTTCATTGAAAGCAGCAAACCAAATCCCAACCAAATCTCCAGCAGCAATGGCAAGGCTGGCCCTGTGAATGGAGCTGTGGGAACCCCGTTCCAGCCCCAGAATGCCCTCCTAGGGCGAGCCTGTGAGAGCTGCTATGGTAAGTCTGCTCAGGCGGTACCTGGCTAAGTGTGGGAACTGTCCTGTGCTGTGGGGTGGGCTAATGAGAAGCTTCTAGAAAGCACACCTGCTGCTCAAAGGCAGGGCAGTGTCTCCTCAGTGAGCAGGTGCCCACTCCCCCAAGCCCACGCTGGGAGCAAGGGAGCACTGACTGAGCACTCTTGCTAAGGTGAGTGTGCATTTGCTCTGGTTTTCTTCTGAGGATCTGTGTTTGCTGGCAGGTTTGTTTTATTTTTGTTTTATTTTTTTAAACTGTGTGCAGTTACATTAACTCTGTACTGTGATACATACCAAATCCCCTCTTGGAGTTCCTCAATGTCCTCTGACAAATTAAATGTATCTGATACTTCTGGAGGAGAGGCAGGTGTGGGAACAGCGAGTGCTTACAGGCCTCAAGCTTCCAGGGTAGCAGGTGTGGAAATGCCAGGTTATGGTATTTGTTTTAGGCCTCGGGCCTTGCTATGTGCATCTCTCCTTGCAGGGTTCTTCTGTGTGCCCTTGTTGTTGTATGGGGTTGGTGAGATGGTCTGACCTGCAGCTGACACAATATATATTTATTTTAAATCTCAAACAACAGCAGAAGCTTTCCTCTCTGTCATTATTGCTGTGGGTAGGGGTTTTGAGGCAGCATGAACACATGCTGGCCTCCAACTCACCACCCCCTTGCCTCAGCATCCTCTGGTGAGATTAGATCACAGGCATATGCCACCACAGCACAGCCATGTTTGTTCTGTGTGAGCACCTTTCTATGTGGGCATACATGTTTGCAGGTGGATGTATGTATGTGTGTGCGTGTGTACATGTGTCCTTGGTGCCCTTATTTGTATTTAAACAAAGTCAAGTTGGGGACTAGAGAGATAGCTTAGTGATAGAGTCTAAGGAAAGAGCCCCGGACCCAAGATCAAGTTCTCACACAAAGGAGATTTATTTGCCCCAGAGGGACAGAAGACAGGGAATAAAAGACAAACACAGGAGATAGAGGATGAGGGGAAAGGAAACGGGGGTGGGGGGGGGGGGGAGGCTGTATTTGTCCAGTGGGGAAAAGGAACAGCCTCTGGACAGAGAGGAATCAGATAGGCATATAGGCAAATGGAAGTCTATAAAGAAAGGTACAAGGGGAAACTGCGTGTTAGAACAAGGTATTTAATTTTGATTGGACATGTTAATTAGGTGAGCCAAAGGGGGCTTTTGATTGCATAGACTTTGCTAGCTGGACCTTAGTAGTCAGCCTCAGAAGGAGGAAGTGGCCAAATAAGGGAATAGGCCTTGTGGCTAGCTTTAGAGATGTAGTCTAAAGGTTCTCAGTAAGGCAGAGGAAATGGGGGAGAAGTGTAATGTTGGCCAGAGCCATGCCCACCACGCTCCGTGCCCACCACGCTCCGTGCCCGCCACGCTCCGTGCCTGCCACGCTCTGTGCCCGCCACACTCTAGCTGGTGCCCTGGTCTTGCAAAGGATCTGAGTTTGGTTGCCAGGACTCACATCAGGTGCACACAACCAACTATAACTTTAGCTCCAGGGGATTCCAGCACCTTTGGCCTTTTAGGGTACCTGTACTCATTTACACATACATGTAATGAAAATGTTGGCACAAATCTGTCTGAAAAAAGCCAACTTTATTGTTTGTTTTAAGTTGAAAGAGAAAAGGGGTTAGGCCTCACTTTGAAAGGAATTTTCCAAGCCGGCGGCATATGATGTGGAAATGATTCTGAATTTGCTAAAAGCAACTAAATGTAATAGTCCGTGGTTTTCTGGCTCTTTTGGTGTGGGTAGGGGACTGGACCTCGGGACTTTCTGTGCCCAGCCCAGGTTCTAGCTCCGAGCTGTACTCCAGTTCTGCTTTTGCCCTTTGCATGCTGGTTGTGAGGTATTCATTAGTGGACATCCTCCTGTGCCAGCTGACAGCTCTGTGTGGATGGTGGTAACTTACAGGCAGGGGCTGACTGTTGATAGGATTACTGTAACAGTCCCTGCCTGCATTTTTAACTGTTTCACCTCATCGGTTCCCACTCCTCTCTGGCTTTGGGAAGCTTTGGGACCCGGGTAAGCTGCAGAAGCTGACACAGGCTGTGTCCAGCCAAGCAGTAAATCAGCTGGGGTTAGGCCTTTCTAAGCATGACTCATGTGCAGGTCATATGCTCACGTGTTAGGGATTTATAGTCTTCAAGACTTTCTGTGTTTAGGAAGAAATTCTAACGTGAAATTTTTGTTTCCTGAGTAAAGGAACAGCAGACAGGTTTCTGGTTTTATTTGGCTCCTGACTTCCCAGTGAGTCCTCTCTTCAGGACCTTAGCAATTCTTATAAGAGCTTCTGAACCATTCTGTCCAGATTTTAAACACTGCTAAGGAGCTTAAGAGTAATAATAATATTCTTCAAAAGACTTATTTCTAGACATATACATAATGAAACCATTTTTAATTAACAAAATAAAATCTCAGCAGCCTGAGGCATAAATCAAGATGTGGCTCCTCTTAAAAGACGTGACAAGCATTTGACATGTGGTAGAAACAAGCAACTTAGTATCTTTGGAGTACTGAAAACTGCAAGTGCACACTGTGCGTTCATGCTTGCCTCCAGCCTTGGGAAACTAGCTGTAAACTAGCTTGTGGACTCTACTGTAAGCACCTACTGTGAGCAGCACTGTAAGCTAGCTGTGGCTTAGGGCGTCTCTGAGGCTCCATTAAACTGAGATGATGGATTTCATGGCATCCCTTCCCTCTGTCTGTAGCCACACAGTCTCACCAGTGGTACTCCTGGGGCCCGCCTAATATGCAGTGTAGACTCTGCGCGACCTGCTGGCTGTATTGGAAAAAGTACGGAGGTCTGAAAATGCCTACCCAGTCAGACGAAGAGAAGTCTCCCAGCCCTGCTGCAGAGGTATGTGAATGATATCTCTGCAGGTTGAAAACTTGCCTGCCTGTGGGCTTCTTCCTTGGAAATGCAACACAGGACAGCTCACAAATGAACAAAGCTGGGCTTTAGTGTTACACATAGCGCTGTATATTCATGGTGGGTGTGAACACGGAAGCTGGGAGATGTGGGATTTCTCAGGTATTCAAAATATTGGTCTTTTGAGATTATTCAGGAAAAAAAAAAGAATAATGTGTGTGGGAGGTATTTGCCTGAGAGGAGAGCTTACAAATAGTCTTGTTTTTAAAAACAAGTTGTAACCTTTAGATACTGTTGAGAACATCTTATTACATAAAATAGCAAACACAAATTAAACCTTTTCCTTCCTTGGTTATTGTGGAGGGACAAGAGCCCAGTCTTGAGTGAACGGTAGAAGGATGAGCTTGGTAAACCCGCATAGGTGGAGGACGTCTACCAGAGGGAGGCAAGTCCCTCTCAGAGCTGACGGTATCTCCGGATTCCTCACAGATAATAAACAGTCCACAGGGCCGCTCTGGCTTCTCCTTGGTGGCGCCTGTGATCTGGGACTGAGGTCCACCCCTGCCCTGCACGCTTCCTGCATTCTTACTGCGTTTCCCTCGAGGGGCAGGTTCCTGAGTTACAGATGCTTCCAAGTGGCCATATGCTTTGGCGAGTTCTCTTCTGAAAATTCCATTGTTTTCCGCAATTGCAGGACCCACGCGTGAGAAGCCACCTATCCCGGCAGGCCTTGCAGGGCATGCCGGTCCGGAACACTGGGAGCCCCAAGTCTGCAGTGAAGACCCGCCAAGCATTCTTCCTTCATACTACGTATTTCACAAAAATTGCTCGTCAGGTCTGCAAAAACACCCTGCGGCTGCGGCAGGCAGCGAGACGGCCGTTTGTTGCTATTAATTATGCTGCCATTAGGGCAGAATGTAAGACGCTTTTCAATTCTTAACCTTACACGTTCTGCTCCTTGCCATCCTCTCTTTCCCTCGCTCTCTCTTTTTGTTTGTTTGTTTGCAATAAACATAAGTTCTTGTGTACAGCCTTTGTTTTTTTTTAAACATTGTTCTTGTCTGCTGCCATTTATATCATGCCACCCTGAGAAACAACATTGAAATCCCTGTAAAATTTCAGAGTAGCACTAATCAGAAGGTGGAAGAGGTGATCTTACCCAGCAGGCTTTTGTGACACAGTTGCCCAGAGGGACCTTAAGTGAAGCACACCTACCTATTTGGTAGTGTGGCAATATAAACCCAAAGGATGATAAAAGCCCCCAAAAAGCCCCCAAGGAGACAGAACAACCCAGTCTTAAGGATTCATTAGGTTTTAATAAAATTTACTAATTTATACTAGTGAGGAGTTATGTCTTGACAAAGCTTTCGTCTTCCCAGGAGCCTTTGGTATTCATCATACAGACTTCAGGAGACACAGTGCTTCCTAACCAAGCCTGTATTTGTGAGGGTAATGAGTTTTAAGTCCCTGTAAGAACCCTCCTTAAGAACACCCCCTGAGCATTCACGTGTGGTTTTCACCAGTCGGCGCCTGTTGAGGTTGAGCGCTCGCTCTGTCCCTGTGATTTCCATTTCATGGTCATGCATTACCAGTCAGCGTCTCTGTGGCTCACGCTCTTGTTTCTGACACATCTAGTCTCGCTTATGTTTCCTTTTTGTTGCTGATGTTAGAACTAAGGTTATCTGCTCCAGGGACCTGGGGCTCTTATTACCATATGTCTGAAAACTTGCACATAATTTGTGTTAGTTGTACATGGCTGGTAGCACCATACAATTTCTCCTTAAAAGGTTTTTAAAAAAGAGGGCAAATTAGAAAATCTTAAAAGATATTTGGGTGCTTTCTCTTTCTTTTCTTCTTTGTTTTCCTTTCTTTCTTTTTTGTTTTGGTTGGTTGGTTTTTTTGTCTTCCTTCTTTCCTTCCTTCCTTCCTTCCTTCCTTCCTTCCTTCCTTCCTTCCTTCCTTCCTTCCTTCCTTTCTTTCTTTCTTTCTTTCTTTCTTTCTTTCTTTCTTTCTTTTTCGAGACAGGGTTTCTCTGTGTATCCCTGGCTGTCCTGGAACTCACTCTGTAGACCAGGCTGTCCCCGAACTCAGAAATCCGCCTGTCTCTGCCTCCCAAGTGCTGGGATTAAAGGTGTGCGCCACCACTGCCCAGCTCAGGTGCTTTTTCTATGAAATAAAAACTGTTTATGAAGCACAGTACCTGTAACCCTGGGGAGATAGGGGCAGGAGAATTAGTTGAAAATCATCCTCAGCTACACAGAGAATTCAAGACCAGCTTTGGTGACATGAGACCTTGTTTCAAAACAACAAAAATATAAAAGTGTATTATGAGATGTCCACTTTGATTCAAAGAGGACATCCATAAAAGAAATGATGACTGAAAGAGAATTTCTTATTTATAAAAATAATTTTCAGCAGAAAATTGAAAGTTGAAAGATTTTTAAGCTTAACGGCCAAAAGCCTATAAGAAGAGTGAAAATTGGCGACTGTTCAGTCTCCCGAGTGGAGGGAGTCAGCTGTGTCACGTCACTATAGTTGAGAATTCAGGCTTATCTTTGGTTCTGTCCTGGCATTTCTGAGGTTAGGGACTTGCTATTTTTTTTCACCCATTTTAAGGACCTAGAAAATAAACATATCCACCCAAACTGTTTAGATGATTTAAAACACATTATTATATACTTTCTTAGGAATAATTGAAACATTTCAGACAGAAAATTAATGATTGGCCAGGGCCCAGTATAATCTTTGTTTCTAGTGAATGCTAAGAGAAGCCGTGAGCAGAGGGACCGGCCTCTAGGCGGGCTGCTTTGCCTTTGGCTCTCAGCAGATTTCCGGTGTGTTTGCACGCCATCTTTCCTCTGAGTAGTCTCAGTGAAATGAGTTTGTGTCACTTCATTCCAGTCTGGTCTCTTGAAAGTTCATGTCACTAAAAAAAGATTTAGGGTTAAACTGTCTATATTCTATTTGTTCAAGTGCATGGGCAGTAATAAGGGAAGAACAATCGTTTGTTTCAATGAACTTAAAAAAAATCCCTTATTTTCTTCTTTATCTTCATTGAAGTACACAGAGAATCAGACATTTAGAACAATTTTTACCGTACAACTTACAAGGTCAGTGTTGCTCACTGGGACTTCTGAAGTCCTTTCCTAGCATCGAGCTGATTCTTACCTTATCCTTTCTCCTCTGTCTGTACATTCTTATAACCTCTCCAGTAGACACTTTTATCTCAGCTCTGGAGTAACCTAAGGTCCACAGGCAACTGAGTATCTGATTCATTGGAAATGCTGTATGTGTGTGGTGTGTGTGGTGTGTGTATGGTGTGTGTGTGGTGTATGTGTGATGTGTTTGTGATGTGAAGTGTATCTGTGTGTGGTGTGTATGTGTAGGGTGTGTGTGGAGTGTGTGTGTGGTGTGTGTGGTATGTGTGTGTGGTGTGTGTGTGTGTGTGTGTGTGTGTGGTGTGTTCCTCCATAAGCTTCCCTTGATTTCTTAAAGGCAGTGTTGACTGCCCCATCTCTATAAAATGCAGGGTTTACTGATATAGTGTGATGTACTTTCAGACAAGGTGGAAGCTTGTAATTCTAAAGAACTGAAGAAGAGGGCTGGAGAGATGGCTCAGCAGTTAAGAGCACTGACAACTCTTCCAGAGGTCCTGAGTTCAAATCCCAGCAACCACATGGTGGCTCACAACCATCTGTAATGGGATCTGATGCCCTCTTCTGGTGTGTCTGAAGAGAGCAATGGTGTACTCATATACATAAAATAAAAAAATAAATCTTTAAGAACTGAAGAATAGAATTGTAGTGAATACATCTGGAATAATCAGTAGTGTTAGGAAAGGAGCGTAGTTCCCTCAGCACAGCACAGAGCCAGTGTTGGAGAGATTACAGGGAATTCGGGGCGGGAGAGGGAAGCCACCAAGCTTGCAGTCCCAGGAAAGCATGACCAGCACCTAAGAACTTGCCTCAGTAGGTAGTCCCTGGTTGGAGAGAGCATTTCAGGTTTGTTATGGAAGTAGCAATCCCATAACCGTTTACGTTCACTGAGGACCATGTACTAAGGCTTGCAATGTTGTAAATGGGGGGTTTGCAAGAATTAATAACTGCAGGAAAGGGAGGTGGGGGGCTAGGAGAAAAACGGGGAGAGTTTTTTCCGTTGTTCATTTTTTACAGGAATGCTTTTCCTATTAAAGAAAGAAATTATAAACCTCCCAGGAGGTGCCTGTAATCTCAACACTGAGGAGGCATAGGCAGAAGGATTGCCACTCCTTTGAGGCCAGCCTGGGCTACATAGTGAGTTTAATACCAGACCCTATCTCAGAACAAAAACACAAGTATATAGAATATATATGTGATAGGTATGTAACAGAACTTTTTAAACTTGAGCACAGATATTTGATATTCAGAATTCTCACACTGAAGCTAATTTAAGGGGCACATCAGCCACACCTCAGAGACAGCTAATCTCCCTGGTCGAGCAGGTGGGGACTTGCCTGCCACCTTGCTAGCTTGCAGACAAGTAGCAAGGAATCCATAGACCAGCAGTAATCCCATCAGGAAGGTACTTGTGTCCCCTCAAGAGATTTTGCTGTTTGAAGATGTGAATTCAACTTTGCAAGTAGCCAAGACCCCCTGCAGAGGTTTGGGGTTGGTTTTTGTTTTGTTTTGTTTAGATTTCCAAACAAAAGTCATTGTTAGCAACTGCACACACTTTCCTGAAGTTTTCAACTCTAAAGCAGCAGGAGGGAACCATATAGGGTTGCTTCTCTTGCCAGATTTTTAATAGTGTTTGTCTTTAAGAGGAAATTGTTCTTCAGTGGTTACTTAAATTTTTTAAATTTATTTTATTTTACATATATGAGTATTTTGCCTGCATGTATGTATGTGTACCATATGTATGTGTGACACATGGAAGTAAAAAAAGGGGGGTCAGATCCCATTGGGCCTAGAGTCACAGGTGGTTGTGAGCAGCAGTACGGGCGCTGGGAACCTACCCTGGGTCTGCATGGCTCACAGGTGCTTGTAACTGCTTGCTTCAAACTTGTAATGGCTCTGCCCCTTCCATGTTTTTCTTTTAAGTTATGCAAGTGGTTTCAAATCACATAACCTTTTTCCTTCCTGATGAATGTTCTTCAGGGGTAACTGTCATACATTTTGAATTGTAATAGCCATTACCCATTGTCTCCTAGAAACCCAGTCTATATTCTCAACTACGGTCTTGAGTGAATGAATGCCCAACTCTGAAGAGTTTTGGCAGAGCTGTTCCCCGACTTCGACAGCTGTATGCAGCTAGCTGATGGCTGAGACATAGCTGCTAGCTTCCATTTTGTTACTAGTGACACAGAAATCATTGCAAAGATCTGAAAGGCATTTACATTTCTGGTCAATTATTTTTGCTCCTTTCTGTTTTCTATTAGCAGTCTTCCTGAACTCTGGACACCTTACTGTAGCAAGGTTACTTCCGGATCTGCCTTGCCAACACATTCCTGCTGCTTTGTCTATGCTGTATTCTCTTACCATCTCTCTCTGTCCCTCTCCCTCTCCCTCCTTCCCTCTGTCCCTCCCTCTCCCTCTTCATCCCTCCCTTCCCTCCCTCTCCCTTTTCCTCCCTCCCTCTCCCTCCCTCTCCTTCCCCATTCTCATCTCCCCCCTCCCCTCCCCTTCCTCCATCCCTCCCCCCCCTCTGGGTTGGTTGGGGGTAGAACATAGAACAGTTTCTATGTAGACCAGGCTGACCTCAAATTCGCAAAGATCTGCCTGCCTCTGCCTCCAAAGGGCTGAGATTAAAGGCATGTACCACTACGCTGGGCTAAACATTTCTTTTTTCCTTTTTTCTTTTTTCTTTTTTCCTTTTTTTTCTTTTTTTTTTT
>NW_021604607.1:10145701-10163969 GCF_004785775.1 Grammomys surdaster | reverse complement strand
TTTTGGTTTTTTGAGACAGGGTTTCTCTGTGTAGCCCTGGCTGTCCTGGAACTCACTCTGTAGACCAGGCTGGCCTCGAACTCAGAAATCCTCCTGCCTCTGCAAAAACTGTTTTATAGTACCTGAGTCTTCTGTTTTGTTTCTATTGCTCATTTTGTTTGACAGATCTGGAAAGACTGTGTCAGGGTTTGGTTTTTTATTTTTTGGTTTTTTTGAATGTGTGTGTGGTTACTCATGTGGAGAGCGAGGTGCAGAAGCACACATGCTGGAGTGTGTTTGTGAAGCTCACAGGACAGCTGTTGGTCCTTGCCTGACTTGTTCGATGCAGCCTTTCATAAACCAGGTTAGAGGGCCTGTGAGCTTCTGGAGGTTCTGCCTGTGTCTCCCGTCTTCCCCAGAAGCACGCTTAGATTGCAGAACCCAAATTTCAGTTCCACTTGTGCCTGAGCCCTTTTACCCACTGAGCCATCTTCCCAGCCCTTGTTTGTGCATTTTAATCAATCCTGTATATTTCAAAGCTTTTCTATTTTATGATCTCCCTCCACCCCCAGTATTTCCAATACGTCAGAGAAAAGCTCAGAGGTTAACATGAACGTGTCAATATTCAATGCTTGCCCTGATAAAAGAAGCTCAAGAAATGGGCTTAGTGCCCGGTCAGTGACATGAGTGAGACGCTGCCATACCACCCTCTCTGGGCAGTTTTGGTTCTCTCTGGCATCTGTGGTCAGTCCTCAGTTGCTTCTTTTGTCCACACTCTTGTAGTGGCTTCCTCCCTGTTGAGCTAGAGATGGTGAGTAGTTTGGGGATTAAGGACCGGACCGACAAAGCTTGGTGTAGCCTGGTCTGTAGACCAGGGTGTAACAATATTGATCACACAGTGAGGTTTGCAAGCGTTCCTGTGAGCCGAATGTGGTTTTCCTACTGGATTGCTCCTGTTTTTCTCATGTTAAAGCCAGGCCAGGCCATCTTAGCACTTTTCAACCTGATTTCTTTTTAATTGATAACTCTCAATGCCAACTACTCTCTTTAAAATAGACTTATTAGTGAAATACGGATCCTGCTAGAGAGCTTTGATCCCCAGAAGGAGACTTGAAACTTTCCCCAAGGAATATGACGTAATGGTGAGACTAGTCTGAGAAACTACCGACAGTTTGCTGCAGTTCAAAGCGGAAACCTGATTGGTGTGGCAATGACCATCTTTGGGTTTGGTGACTCTTGTCAAAGTGATGATTGCATCTGGTATCAGTCAGTTGTAGCCACTTGTAGTTTTCCTTGTATTCTTGCAGACTAAAGGGCAAAGTGTATCTTGTTACTAGGACTATAGAGAGTGCCTTTGTCCAAATGCTGAGGAATTTACCCAGACAATTCACTCAAGCTACTTGACTTAATGGAGAAGAAAACAAAAAACAAATGTGTTTCTGCTTGTCTCTTTCCCAAACATGACCAGAATTTTAGGCAAAGTAGACATAGGAAGAAGGAACATTGTGTCAGTGCGTGGTGGGTCAACTAGTGTCGTCCTTGCACGGTATTTCTAAGTACGCTTGCTGACGACGGGCTTGCTTCTGTCTCTGCATTCATTACTATTCAGTAACAGGTGAAAAGCTTCACAACTTAGTGCCTCTTGTAGAGGTGATCATCTGAGTGAAGGGGAAACAGGCTCATTTACAGATGTCAGTGGTTGCAGCATAGGTCAACAGTGCTTGTGGCACTGGCTTAGATTCCTGGGGTTTCTATTTTAATGTTTTTTAAATGCTATTTCCTCCATCTGCTTAATAGTTTGTCATGTCCTTGGTGAAAAAGGAGTAGTGTTCACAGCAAGCTCAATCTTTAAGTTATTTGAGGTTCCAAATTGGATTGTATGTTTTGACGCTAAATGCAAAGAATGCCTATGGGTGTCAAAGGCAACTTCCATCTGTGTGCCTAGAACTGGTCTCAGCTTGCAAAAGGAAAAGATCCCTACTAGGCTCAAAACCTTGAGGAGACGTTTGTCATACATTTGGAGATGGGGCAAAGCATAGACATAATAGCTCTATAGCAGCTGAAGCAATTGATGAGCTTATGACAATGTCTAATTTAAAAAGCTTTCCATATACCTTTTTTTGGTTCCTTCAAACTATGTTGACCTCAACTCTTTGGTATGGTAGCGTTACACTGACGCCATCTTGATGACAGCTCCTTTAAAGTACAGTGTTTGTGTTATATGTTTTATTTCCTTTTCTGAAATATTTTATGATATGGTATGAGGTGAGGAAAACTTCTTGGTCAGTGTCCACTTTCACATTGTGACTGTTGGGTGCACATAGGGACCTTTAAAGCCTCAGCCCAAGTATCATTGTATGGTGATAGAACCGAGGGCAGTAATAGAACCAAATGACTTTGCCAGGCCGCCATGTTATGCAGATGAGTTTCCTTAAGATAGGCCAAGGCTTCTGAGTGCAGCCCACTCCAGCTAAGCTGAGGGGTGGCTGAATGTGTTGCCCTGCCAACCGTTGGTTTGTTTTGTTTCAAGCCATATTAATCTTACACTAGGATCTGACCCACCTTGCCTGTACTCTATCATAATGTAGAAATGTCACAACTAAGAAGGAAGCCTGTTTCCATCACTTTTCAGGTGAGCACACATGGTATGTGTGAGACCTACACTCAATTGGCTTTAGTGTGAGCGTTGGTGTGAGCCCCTCATTCAGTACAGGGATCTGAAACTCAAGACAATTTTCTCTACCCGGAGGAAGTCGTGGGAACAGGGTGGGCGCTCTGCATCTCCCTCCCCACCCACTCCCTTTATTCCTGTGTTGTATGTTAAAGGTAGAAGAAACCACCTCACTGGTGTCTCCATGTTTCTTTCTCTCCTCAGATGCAGACAGACATGCTGAACTTTCTGGAAGCCCACTGAAAAGCAAAAGCACCAGGAAACCTTTGTCGTGTATCATTGGGTATTTAGGTGGGTACTGTCTCACACAGGAAGGACTCAGGAGACACCTTTTATGTGCTGTAGTCCTCCTGTCTTTAGAAATGGGTGAAATTGGGTTTCTATATCTAGTCTTAGAAATTCTTATCAATTGCACAGAGTTAAATATATTTGTTTACTTCTAAAAAATTGCTGAATTAAATGTGGATTAATTGTAATAGATATAGGCTAAGAAAAAGAAAAAGTCAACTATGGTGGCTCCTGCCTATAATCCCAGCACTTGGGAGGCTGGGGCAGGAGGATTGCTGTGAGCTCCAAAGCAGCTTAGCTACCTAGCATGACCCTATCTGAAAACAAGAACGAAACCAAGCAAACTAATGGGCATAGAGGTTGGCATTTTAAAGTTATTCAATAATACAGGGTGAATATCCTTAATTTTAATTTTTCTTAAGATCCTTATACTATCTCTAATTTGCCTTTCCCTTTAAGTAGAGGACTACTTTAAAACAGATTTAAACAGGTTTTTCAGCTTTAGGAAAAAAATAGATTTTTCAACATTAGGGGGGAAAAATCAGGCATAGTGACTAAGGCCTATAAATCCCAGCACTCAACAGAGACAAGAAGATCCATAAACCTGAGGCCATCCAGGCTACCCAGCAAGCCCTGTCTCAAAACCCAAAAGCAGTGAAGAGTGTTGGCATACCCCTGCATCTTAGCATTCTGGAAGTGGAGGCAGAAGGATCAGGAGTTCGAAGTCAACCTTGGCTACATAGTGAGTTGAGGGTCTGTTTGGACTACACTAGATCTTGCGGTCTTGCTTCAAAGGGAAGAAAACTCCAAAGCAAACTTATCCTTTTCAAAAACAAAAAAGCAAACAACCTAAAAATAAGTAAAAAATAAAACCCCCACAGTAACAAAACAGCTCCACCCCCACAAAGGTAAGTGTATAGCTTAGTGGTAGAGCATGTGCCTAAAATGCACAGTGCCCTGGGTTCCATTCCCAGGTGCCTCAGAAACACTAGGGTTATAGTTTTGATGTACTAGCTGTGTGGAAAGGAAACTTTTCTATTGTTTTCTGTTTCTATATCTATTATGCCACATGACTCAGAAATCTCCGATGATGGCTCCGCTTACACAATGACAACTAGAGCAGTGTTAAGAATCACTAAGCAGTGACAGTCTCCTACAGTTGTAAGATGAATGGAGTAGAACACAATGTGTTCCCTTCCTGAAGCAAGGAGACCGTGTGTTTTGCGATGCCAATATTTCCTTTTCATTTCTCAGTAAAGGTGAAATACTCCTGAGTTAACACGGAGCCTCATTTCGCTGCCAGGAATACTTATGTGTTTGAAGTGTTCAGACTTCAGGCATCTGATCTTTGAAAAATCAAAGTGTAGCCTTGAACTTGATGTGTTTTCTGTCTCAGAAGCCCAGAGCGCCAACGTTGATGCTGCTGTGATACCTTAGCTCCTGCTTTAGTTCTCAAAGACTAAAGAGCTTGACGTCTCAGCTACATAGAGAGTTTCAGGTCAGCCTGGCCTACACAAGACCCTGACAAAATAAAATAAAATGAAATGAAATAACCATAGAAAACATGTCTAGTCCCAGCACTTGGGAAGATCAGGGGTTCAAGGTCAGCTTCAGTTACTTGAGATCCTGCCTCAAAACAGTTAAAGAACAGAAGCAAGGCTTGCTCTCATGTCTTCCCACATATCACATGGTTATGGGCGTGTCCTGGGTAATAAGGCCGTAGTCTCTTCTAGGACCAACTCCTGGAGGCCCCTTCCCACCTGACGAGAAAAGAGTTTAACATTGCAGAGCAGGGGCCACCTTCTGTGCATTTCTCCTGTGGGCAAACCTCCCCCTGTCCCTACCAGTTAAGTCCTGACTGTTCTGTCCTTAGATGCGCTGAGCTGAGCCCTGTCTCCATGTGTGTGAGTGTGTGTGTGTGTGTGTGTTTGTGTGTGTGTGTTACTCTACACACTGTAGAATATAATGTGGGGGACACCAAATAAATAAAACCATGTCTTCAAAACTTTTAGTCAAGCGGGGAAAGCATGCAGTAAAAGCAATCGCCTAAAACTTTAGGTGTAATAAATTACGGATTTTAATGTGCACTGGGCACTTGGAGTAAGGACTTGTGTGTGTGGTGAGAGGTTTGCGGAACTGAGCTCAGGCTTCAGGTACAACAGGTACAATGGGTGCTGGACTGCCGAGCACCGCAGCCCTGGGAGTGGTTAACTCTCTTGTGTGCTAGGTCTACCTTCTTGGCAACAGTAGCAGTTGATCTTAGCCTTGAAAGCTTTGTAGGTTTTGAAGGGATGGAAAACATAGCAGCAGTATTTTCTTACAGCCCAAGGTTGAGAGAACTAGAGAGAGGAAGGGTCAGTGCATCTAAGGTCTTAAAGGGTTAAAGGAGCTCACTGCCTCACTTAGGTCAGGGCCTGGAGGTTATAATGAAGAGGGAGGCTGACAAACCATCAGTGCTGTGCTGGAAGACATCATTAGCTCACATGGCGCTGCTGAGCAATGCCTACATTTTAAGAAGTATAAGATTTTGATCAGACCAAGTTGTATAGTCGTAACAGCCAGAGTGTCTTTTCCTATATTTCATCAAATTTTGCTATTTTGGCTCTCACACTGGGCAGGTGAACATACAGGTGACATGCTAGGTGACAACTCTGAGGAACATTGAATGGGTGGGGCTTTGGAGCAAAGGCATTCATACTAATTATGGCCAGAGATCTTTAAATCCACTTCCACTAGGATTTTGCAGTTTCTGCAGAAGAACAGGTGGTGTCAGGTTATGTGGTGCTCAGCAAAGACCTTTAACCATGGACCACATACACATCACAGTTTTATGACATTGCCTTGGTCACAGTGTGCCATCTACATTTTGACTACAATGTTTGTACTCAAGTTTCAAATTTCATCATCATGAAAATGTTCTGGGCTTAGAGTATCCGGTGCTGGTCCCAGACCTGCACAGCCAGAGGAGGAATCTTGTTTTTCCCAGCGCTGCACACCAGATGTGCTGTGAGCTTTCCTGGTGGACAGAACACAGAGGCACATTTTTCCGAGGCTGCCTCTGCAGATGCTCTTTAGATTTCTAATGTGTTGAAGAAGCCTTGTGCTTTATTCCCTTGGCAAATCTCATGTTACAAGTGACCTTCTGAAGTGGCTTTCTGAGTGTTTGCCTTCCCAACCTGAGGCTCAGAGCTCCAGCGAGCAGGGGAGGAGCCAGTTTCCTTGATAAGCAGAGCCATGGTAACAACACTTGAAGCTACCTCATTATGCAAGTCCTCGGCTGGCTCAGAAGGGCCGGACTCTAAGGTCATTAGGAAAGAAGATGTGTGCCTATTAGCTGTGTTAGAGTCCTCACAGATTTCCAATACCATGTTCTGAGTTGATAAACCCTTTTCCCTCTCTCAGAGATCCATCCTGCAAAGAAACCTAATGTAATTCGATCTCCACCGAGCCTGCAAACTCCAACTACCAAGAGGATGCTCACCACTCCGAATCACACGTCTCTGAGCATTCTGGGGAAAAGAAACTACAGCCACCACAATGGGCTAGATGGTATGTAAACCTGGGAACCCTTCTCTGACTGGCCAGGACCACTCTGTCCTTGCCTGCTTATGGGTATCCTCAGCTGATGTGATGCCATAACCCCGGCACTATAGAGGCAGAGGCAGGAGGATCAGGAGTTTAAGGCCAATTCCAGCTACAAAATGAGTTTGAAGCTAACCTGGGCTATATGAGCTCATGTTCCAAAAAAAGCCTGAAGAGCCTTCCACAGCCAGCAAGAGCTGAGCTTGGAGGGCAGTCTGTATTTAACTGATGCCTGTGCTGAGGAATCAATCCTCTTGCTGCTTGGGCTCGCTGCTCAACTTACGTCTCCCTGCCTAGGAAGGATTGTGTTGCCTCACGTTGAGTCTGCAGTGATCTCATGGCTTCCTCTGTATTCTGTGGATCACGTTGGATTTGGCATCCTGCCCCTAACTTCTTTCATCATATCAATGTTTTTAATTGCCCAAGAGGGCTACATATCACAAAAGGAATTGCCTGGATGATATCCTAAATACAGAAATAATTTGTTTGAAATGGAAAACCTGAGAAATATCGCCTCTTACCCAGAGTGCATCTCTTAGGCTCGGCCATATAATGACTCTTCAGGAGGAATTGACTTATCTCACCATTTGGACCCTAAACACTGCCATAATAAATAACCCAGGCGGTATATATTGTTCATTTCGGACGTCCTGGAGTTTGAGGCTGTCGTTACTGTTTAAGTGTTGGCATTTATTTATGAATAAAGCTCTCCCCAGGCTTTTCCTGCCTTAGGAACTCCACATTTTTCAGTGACAGTAAATTACTTATAACAAGGCCCTCGAGCACGGACATGGAATAGACCTCCTAATAATAATTTCCATGACCAACTTCTTTTCTGTGGCATTTGATAGCCATAATCATGCCAAGATGAGTAAAATACTGGGGGTGAAGAGTTTAGTTTGTATTTGTAAGGTATCACATGCTATAAATGTGTCTCGCAAAAGTTTGGCTACAGAGCACGTTTACACAAACCCTGTCAGAGCAGTAAGAACATCGGCTCCTGTCCCTCGTGTGCCTGACAAGGAGGCAATAAGAGACCAAGCAAAGAGCAGGTCAGAGGTAGAAATGGGATGTCGGTCCAGCTTTTTCTCACCTTCAGCACGGGCCTTTGGGTTCAGACTTAAATAGAATATTGACTCTTTTCATCTCATCATGCCCTTTGCTCTTCTTGAAGCCTGCTGCAGAAACATAAAGTAGCTTGTGATTCCTCCTCCTCATCTTCCTGTTCCTCCTCCTGCTCCTCCTTCTCCTGCTTCTGCTCCTCCTTCTCCTCCTACTCCTCCTGCTGCTTCTCTTCCTCTTCCTCCTCTTCCTCTTCTGGTTTTTTCTCTTCTTCCTTCTCCTCTTCCTCCCCATCCTCTTCCTCTTCTTCCTCCTTTCTGAGATAGACTGGTCTTAAACTTACTATGTAGTTAAAGACTAATCTTGAGCATCTGTTCTTCTGCCCCTCCCTCCCAGGTCCTGGCGACAGGTGTGTGTCATCATGCCCATTTTATGTGGTGTTGGGGGCTGGAACCCAGGGTTCTATATCTGCTGACTGTCTGTGTTGATTATCTCCCTCTCTGCTATGTCAGAAATACCTACCGAGAAGCAACTTAAGGGTTGGTTAGATGGCCCAGTCAGTACAGGGCCTAGCACATATGTATGAGAACATGAGTTGGATCCCAGCACCCACCTAAAAGCCAGGGCTCATGTGTCTGCGCAGCTTAGGTGGACAGGTGGGTGGGTGTGTAGACAGGTAGATCCCTAAAGCTCAATAACCAGTCAATTAGCGGAATCAACTGAGCTTCTGATTCCAAGAGAGACCACGTCTCAAAATAAACCAAGGTGGATAGCGACAGGGAGACTTCCACACACACCTGCACATCCATGTGTAGGTACACACATGAACATGTACATCCACATACTCATACCCACAAAAACCAACTTTTAAAGGAAGGGACTTAAGAAAGGGAGGGTTTATTTTGGTTTACAGATCTAGGGAATATAGTCCAGCATGATGACGAAGGCCTGAGGACAGGACTGAGTGGCATCTGGTCACATAGCATCTGGGGTCAGGAAATGGAGTGAACAGAAAATGGGGCCAGGTTATAAAACCTCAAGGTCTGCCCCAGTGGTCTGCTTCCCTCGCCTGCTAACGCTTCCGCAGCCTCCCAGATAGGGCCGCTATGTGGGGACCAAGTGTTGAAGTGTATAACTTGTGGGGGACATTTCACATTCAAACCACAGCATCAGGCAGGCACTCCACCAGTGAACAACACCTCCACTCATCACCAGTCTTTACAGTAACTGATGCTGGAATAGCCTCCTTCGAAAGTCTCCTTCACACCTCACTATGGCGTCTCTGGAGCCAGGTCCAGACCTATGCAGCAGCCTAGGTCATCTCTTCAGCACCTGGTGCTCAGTGTCATGGTCCCATCTCCTTGGGTTTTCGCCTCCAGAACAGCTTGTCCTGTTTCTCTCTGAATGAACGCAGGCCTCTGCACTTTGAAGAGCACACATGAACACACCACACATGAGTTCCTGATGCTGTACTGACCAGGCCAGCAGCTCGCCAGAGGGCGACACCTGCCTCGTTTCCCAAGGACACCCAGTTATTGAAAACTCCTCTTTCTTCAAAACTCTTTGATCCACTGTCACAGTTCCAAAAGAAGGCTAGTGACAACGTGCGTTGCAATGTGCTAGCCCAACCTAACCAGTGTCTTCTCATTCAGTTCACACAAGAAGGTTGGGGTGGGCTTGTTAGGCCACACAACTGTATCTATGTGCCCAGAGCCAGATACTTAGGTGCACAATATAAATTATACAAAGGAAAGTGTTGAGGAAAATGGACCTAGCAGAGTGAATTGTTATTTCCCAGACTACCAAATATGGCTACACAGATGGACTTCAAGTCAAGAACAACGAGTTTCAGGATCAGTTTCTAGTAACTGTTACAGCAAGCAGAGTGTGGTGGCGCACATCCAGAACTCCCTAGTGCTCACACCCTAGTGCTCAGGAGGAAGCGGTGGGAGGAGTCTTAAGCTCCAGACCTGACCAGGTTAGATACCCAGACTCTTATCTTTTTTTTTTTTTTTTTAAATATTTATTTATTTATTGTATTAATGAGTACACTGTAGCTGTCTTCAGACACACCAGAAGAGGGCATCCAATCTCATTACGGATGGTTGTGAGCCACCATGTGGTTGCTGGGATTTGAACTCAGGACCTCTGGAAGAGCAGTCAGTGCTCTTAACCGCTGAGCCATCTCTCCAGCCCCCCAGACTCTTATCTTAAAGCAGAGGGAGCTGGCTGAGACTGCTCAGAGTTAAAGCCACACTCTCCTTGCAGAAGGCACAGCACACGTGCCTGGTGGCTCACGGGAGCCTTTAGCTCTAGCCTCCTCTTCCGGCCTTACTGCATTCATGTGCACACAGCCCCTTGCACATGATTAAAAATAAGATAAAAACTTTTAAACGTGCTTTTTTTTATTTTTGGTTGTGAGCCCAGCCGAACCATCTCTCCAGCCCGGAAATGTTTTTTAAAAGCAATATGAGCACTATTTAGAATAGAAACTATATAAACTGTTTTAGCAGCTAAGTTATTATAAGACATCAATAGAACAACAGCTGGATGGTAGAACAGACCAACTAACATGGTGAGATGCAGGAAACAGACGTGAATGTCCTTGGGTTCAAAGAGCACAAGAAACTGGAAGTTTCTCAATTTAGAAGCTTCAGAGGAAATGGCGGCTGGGGTGGCCCAGCACTCGGGAGGCAGAGGCAGGCAGATCTCTGAGTTCAAGGCCAGCCTGGTCTACAGAGCTAGTTTCAGGACAGTCAGGGCTATTCAGGGGGGCTAGAGCAGAACAGGCAGCTAGTGCTGCCAGGGTGTGGTTGACTGGAACAGGAAAGAGCCTGTAGCTCTCTAGCGCCCCCGTCTGGGAGAAGAGGAAGCTGGTAGTAAGAAAGGTTTTTTTAGAGACTTGGTCTTGAGTGTCAGGAAGCCATCAGATGGATAAATTTGGTGCCTAGAGGCCAGACTGATATAGAAACAAATTCCTAGTGGGCCCTTTCCTCGGAATAATGACCCTGTTTCTTATTCTCTCAGGATACAGGTCCTGACTAACCTCGGTGCTGGATAGTATCTGGTTAGTGTAGTAAGTTTTCATGGTATAGTTAGTACTATTAAATACCAAAGTAGTTACAGATTCATGGGAAAAAGCCTTACCCTGTGGGATACAATAGTGAAACCAATTAGCACAGCCGCTTAATTACCACGGCCAACAGAAGAGCAGACTGTGAAGGCTATTGATAGGTGAAACTAATCTGGTTGCACACAAGCTGCTCCTACTGCATGTTCCCGCCTCCCAGCTTCCTGTCTCTTCCCTGTCACTCATCTCCCCTCCTTGCCTTTCAGGCGTCTTCTTTTCTTTTAGGCAGGAAAACGTTGTTTAGCCTATGATTCCACAAGGTTCTGTATTTCTGGGTCTGTGGTGAGGTCAGAACATCATAGCAGCAGAAACGTAAGCCAGCATTGTGGACTACAGTGGTAGGCCACAAGCACGGGTGCGCTTCCAGTTCCCGATGGTGGGAACTCAAGATATTTGTGAAAAGAAAGAATTTTTTCAGACATTAAAAAAAAAAGTTATTTATTTCTTTTGAGACAAGATGTCACATATCCCAGGCTTCCCTCAAACTCCAGATGTAGAGAAGGTGCCGGCATGCCTGGTGTCTACAATACTGGGGTCTAACCTAGGACATTGCACTAATACTTTCCGTGTCTATGTCACTACTCTCATTTCTGGGGACAGTCTACAACTGAGCTACATTCTAGACCATCTGACACTTCTATTTCTCTCCACCCCCTGCCCTAATAAACAGTTTCATGCTGCTTTCCTGAAAGTTTCTGTCTTTTACCTGGCCCCGGTGTAGACTAGGGGCAGAGAACAAGCATGTGAGTGTGGATTAAGCCACTGTGGGTAAGGCATTGACCACAGATAGTACCCACCCAATGGAACTAAAGATGGACTCATGTATCCGATGCCTTGGCAAGAGGAACAGGAAAGGCAGGGTTGGTTTGAAAGTCATATGCCTGCAGGTACGTTGTCAGTGTGGTGTGTCCTAGTGTCGGGCCCTGTGCCATCACCTCATTCACTGACTTACATAGAGGTGCTTTAATGTCATTTGCATTGTTGGCAGACTGAGAACCTGCCACAGGGGTTCCACTCAGCTAATGCCCAGTTATCAGGGATAGCCCCTTTAAGGGAAGCTCTCTGTGTCTCTGAGAGCCCAAGAGAGGGCAGAGAGGGAGATGGATGCATCTGTGTCACGTGCAGTGGAGACAGGCAACCAAGTGTCTGCAGGAGCTGCAATGAATCTCCGATTTCTCCCTCCTGCTCCCATGAGGCCCTGGGTGACTCCCTTGGCTTCTTTGCACCTGTAAAGTAGAGATGGCACCCACCTTACAGAGCTGTTCTCACGATGACATATTTTATACTTCATGTCATTTAATCATCCCAACACTTGATGTAAGTGTTAAGCTTGCATTTTAGTAGTGGGAAAAAAATCAACAGCTCAGAGAGGTTAAGTGACTTGCCCAAAGTCACATTGCCAACAGGTAGCCTTAGCAGGATTTGAACTTCCAATCTTGTGTGGTCTTCCAGATGAATAAGGACCCTGGGGTGTATGTTCTCAGTGAAGCATGTTCTTGGGAGATGTTCGTGTTTCTTGGGTATAAGAGTTGAGTGTCTGTTTGCAAACACACAGGAAAATGCATGGGTCTTCGGGAATCTTTTGGTTTCATTTTGTTTGTCTCTTGCTCAGACTGTGAAGTGTCTAACAGAAACCTGTGGGATCCACTCCCTGGCTCTCAAAGCTTCTCCGTCCACGTCTGGCCCCTGTAGCATTTCTTTTCCAGCTTTCAGAAGGAAAAGGGAAAAAAGAGAAAATGCAGAGAATCACTTGAAGGTAGAAGGTGTATAAACGGAAACCTACTGCCTTTGACTCACAGTAGGTGCTCTGTAAGTGTTATGATGCTATCTCCAGCACGGACCTGTAGCTCAGCTAGAAGAAGTACAAGTCCTGCCAGCATAAGGGACAGTGTTTGATCTACAGAACCCACTTTTGAAAGGAGGGGTGCGCCGGGCAGTGGTGGCCCACGCCTTTAATCCCAGCACTTAGGAGGCTGAGGCAGGCGGATTTCTGAGTTCGAGGCCAGCCTGGTCTACACAGAGAAACCTTGTCTCGAAAAACCAAAAAAAAGAAAAAAGAAAAAAAAGAAAAAAGAAAGGAGGGGTGCGATAGAGAAAGCTGGGCATGGTGGCGCACGCCTTTGATCCCAGCACTTAGGAGGCAGGCGGATCTCTGAATTCATGGCCAACCTGGTCTACAGAGTGAGTTCCAGGAAAGCCATAGCTATCCAGAAGTATTGTCTCTGAAAACCAGAACTCGGGTGTGAGACACACACTGGACCTCTCCCCTTCTACTGAATCCCCTTCCTACTGAATCCCCTCCCCTTCCCCCTGAATCCTCCCCCTTCCACTGATCCCTCCCACTGAATCCCCTCCCCTTCCCGCTGAATCCCCTCCCCTTCCTACTGAATCCCCTCCCCTTCCTACTGAGTCCCCTCCCCTTCCCGCTAAATCCTTCCCCTTCCACTGATCCCTCTCACTGAATCCCCTCCCCTCCCACTGAATCCCCGCCCCTTCCTACTGAATCCCCTCCCCTCCACCTACTTGTTCCCCTCCCCTTCCCACTCAATCCTTCCCCTTCCACTGATCCCTCCCCCTCCCACTGAATCCCCTCCCACTCTCTCTCCTACTTTTTTGTCTTTTGTATTTTTGTGACCCAGTAAGTTTAATTAGCAATGTCTACAAGAGCATGAATGGGGGATTGTTAAATGGGACATGGCCCCATCTTATGCAGGTAACCAAAGCTACTCTGAGTTCATGAGTGTGGTGACCATGTCATATGTACATATATGGATCGAACTTGGGCACTGTACATGCTACGCAAGTGCTCAGCCTCAAGCTACAAGCCCAGCTACCTTTATTTCTTACCTCCGAATGTGACTCTCCTAACATGACTCCGGGACTCAGTGCTCTTTACTTACAGGCCCAGCTACTGAGGAAGCTGAGGTAGATCGTGTTATGTTCCCATGTATATTTGCACATTAAGGGGTGTGATATCTTTACAAAGAAATTGCCTTTGATTACTTAATTCCAAGGAACAGTAAAGACAGGAATTCCATTTCTAGAAAGAGCTTACTTGCTTGCAGGCTTGTATAATTAGAAGTCGACAGCAGAGGGATGGGACATCGAGATCTTCAGACAGCAGAGTATTTCTCACAGTGAAGACTAAATTTGAAAAATAAAATAAAATCCAGCAAGGAGAGAGCAGATGGGCTGAGTACACCTCCCCTGACCTCCTCAGCAGACTCCTCCCACCCGCGTCAGCTGCTGGCGGCTCGGTTGGCCCGCTGACCTTTCATTACATCGCCATGATTGCAGGCTGTTGGCTCCATGGGGACCTGGAGGAAAAGTCCTGCTGTGGACTGATACTGCCCAAGGGGGAACAGCTGGAGGTGCCTGAATCTTTGTCTAGAATGGCATGGCTATTGTCTCAGGGGTAGTCAATAAGACTCGGTATGTCAAGAAAACCACAGCAGTAGCTTGCGCGCGCGCACACACACACACACACCAAGAGAAGTGGGGCGGAGCCAGGGTCGCTAGGCAGGAAAAGTGATGGATTGTGCAATAGCCCCGTTTTAATCCTCTCTCTGGTTTATTTCCCCTGGGACATGCTGGTATGCTGTAGATTGCTCTTTATCTCCGAATTGAGTGATGTCATTTCCCTGACTCTCCCATGGAGAGGGCATCTACTGCCAATGGCTCTCCAAGTACAATATTATGGTCTGGGATGTGAAGAGTGTTCTTCAGATGATTTGTTTCTGGCATCAGGGATCCAACAAGTCCAACTGTTGGTATCTGAGCTCTGGGAACCAGGTTCTGGTGAGGGCCACTGTACCAGTGTTGGCGCTCTGGGGCTGCATCTGCTGTCTTTACAAATGCCAATAAAAATAGACTGCCAGGGACAGTGGATGGCACGCCCAGGCATGCTTGGACCCCACTGCCTTCTGTCAGCAATTTTACATCATTTCCAAAGTCCACAGTTTTCCTTTTGAATGTTCTAAAACATTATTTATGGAAGAAAATCACGTTTCTTTAGATTCACGCCTGGTTTCCTAGTCTCAAATGTAGTGCCATAACTTGGATGGAGATATATATATTATACTCTGTATTTAAAAAGCATTATTTTGGACTAGGGATATAGCTCAGTTGTTGTTGGAGGACTTACAGACCCTGGAGTTGTTCCCTATCACTGAGTGGTGGCATACACCTGTAATCCCAGACTTGGGGGACAGAGGCAGAAGGATCAGGAATTCATTGACTATACAGCAATTTAGAAGGCAGGGCACGTCTGTTAGTGTGACACAGTGGTACTTGCCTGACGTGCACATGGCCCCGGGTTGCAGCTCGGGCCACATGGGCTGTTAAATGTGAAGCAGTGCAGAGGAATGTCTGGTGAGTGGAGAGGGCTCGAAGGCTACTCCTTCACTGTCTGAGGACCATAGATGGTTCCTCAGCCTAAGAAGCCACAGGGGTAGGAGTTGTATAGGGAGATAGACCCAAGTGCATTAGGCATGATTAATCAGCAACCTGGTATTTTAGAATATCTGGAAGGATCCCAGATTGGCCGTCCCTGGACTAATAGCACATTTTCTTGTCTGTCTCTGGAGGAAATGCTAGCGTGTTCCCAAGAGACCTAACTGGAGACCAGCCATGTGGAGGTCCCATGGAGTGACAGACGCCCATGGTAGTTAGTGGAGTCATTAGCTGTGAGGGCCCATGCTGACTTCTTCAGTTAAGTGTTGTTTACCTGCAGACATCCTTTTCAGAGCCCTTAAAACCCATCTGTCTCTGGATTTCCCCATCTTAGTGACGCATAGAGGGTAAATTCCTGAAGGTAAAGTAAATCTCTGGCTAGAGAGATGAGCCTCAAGTCTGAGAGAAGCTTAGATGGTTGGAAATGCAAAGACAAGGGAAGGGAAGGGGTTTAGTTTATTTGAAGGTTTACCAGGTTAGCCTCAATATCAAAGATTAGGTAAAAATGTCCAAGGAGTCTTCAGGATATCAGTACTGGATCATTTTGGGGTTGTTTTTGTTTTTGTTGTTGTTGTTTTAAGGCAGGGTGTCTCTGTGTAGCCCTGGCTGTCCTGGAATTTGATATGTAGACTGGCCTCAAACTCAGAGATCCACCTGCATCTGCCTCACAAGTGCTGGGATTAAAAGTGTGCATCACCATGCCTGGCTTATTTATTTTTATCTTCTTATGTGTATGAGTATTTTGCTTTCATGTGTGTATGTGCACCATGTGAGTGGAGTTAGAGATGGTTAAGTCACTGTGTATGTGCAGGGAACTCAACTGGGGTTCTTTACAGGGGCAGCATTTGTGAGCTTTCTCAGCCTCTCAGTTTTGAATCTAGATGCTTTGGTAAATAAAGACCCTACCTCAGAAACCATTGTATAAAGGCTCTTCCTCAGAGATCTCCCAGGCTCTAGCAAGAAAATGGGGAAAGCTTTCTGCCTTAGTTTCTTTTTCTGTTACTTCACTAAAATACCTGACATCCCTTCCCCCTCCAAAAAAAAAACATAAGGGAGAAAAAGGTTTATTTGGCTCACAGTTCAAGGGTACAGTCCACCATGGAGGTCAAAGTGAATGCTCAGTCCCCTTTCTCCAATTATATAGTCTGGGATCCCAGTCAGGGGAATGATGCCGCCCACAGTGGGCAGGTCTTCTTATCTCAGTTAACAAAATCCTACAACCCCTGACAGGTGCATGCCCGAGGTCCTCCTCTTTCTGGAAAACTGTCTCAACTTAACTTTCCAGTCAGATTTGTTTGTCTTCCAATTAGTGTGTCATTTTGTGTTTCATGTATTTTTAAATTCTGTTGCTACATGTGTGTGTAAATGCATATATGATTTTTATGTCTTTTTCACTGTGAAGTGACCCTCTTTATCAGAGTTAATACTTCTTATCTACATTTTCTAATATCAGTATGACCACATCACTTTTCTTTCTTTTTTCATCTCTTTTCTAAAAATTGTTTTTAGGGCCAGAACGATGGCTAAGCAGGTAAAGGCGCTGCCACCAAGCCTGTGACCCGAGTTTGATCCCTGGGACCCTCATGGTGAAAGGAGAGAACCGACTCCTACAAGTGCCCTCTGACTTCCACACGTGCACTGTGGTACGCACATGCCTACACACACACACACACACACACACACGCACACATGCACACACACACAAGTTAATAAAATGTAATGAAATTTTATAAAAATATAAAAAATATTTAAAAATAATAAAATATAATGAAAATTGTCTGTAGGTGTTTGCTTTGTTTTTGCACCATTAGAAATCAAACCCAGGACCTCGTGCATGCTAGACCACTGAACTAGTCCAGCCCCTGGCTTGAGTTTCTTGTGCTTTTCAGTTCTCAGGGTTGAACCCAAGTCCTTCTGCATGCTAGGCAGGTGCTCGTGTCCTCTTTCTCTTCCTCTTGCATGCTCTTTTTCTTTTTCAGACAGTCTCACTATGTGGCCCAGGTTGGCCTCTGTCTCAATCCTCTTGCTCAGATTTCTGAATGCTGGAATCACAGGCCTGTGCTTTTAAATGAGCCTTTTCTTATTAATTTCAAAGTGAAATGATTCAAACAGCATTTCTAAAGTCAGTGTGCATTGCTCCATCACAGACTTGAAAATCCCATAAAGTGATATTCTATTCCATTTTAATTAGTAAACTAACTAATTAATTAATTTTTAAGGCAGGGTCTCTGTAGTCTTGGCTGGTCTCAAACTCACAGAGGACCACCTGCCTCTGCCTCCTGAGTGCTGGGATCAAAGGTGTGTACCACACTTGGCTGTCTAGTCTTTTTATATTGCTTTATATATTTCTTTATTTTTTAGACAGGATCTCACTGTGTAGCCCTGGCTGGCCTAGACTGGGCTGGAGAGATGGAGAGATGCTGGCCTGAATTCACAGAGATCTGATTGCTTTTGCCTCTCAAGTACTGGAATCAAGGGCATGTCCTTTCATATTTCTTAAACATAACATAGGGGCAGCCATGCCTGTGATCCCAGCACTCAAGAGTCTGAGACCGATGGATCATGAGTTCAGGGTGGGTCTGTGCGAATGTCAAGTTCAAGGCCTGTTTGCATTGTAGTGAGACCCTGTCTCTGTTAAAAAACGAAGCATACCACACTGGCACCCACTCTGGCTCCTCCTCTATAGCCTCTTTAACATATTTGCAGGAGATAGTTTGATTCTATGTGTGCTCCTTCTGACAGCTTAGTCTCACCTTTATGTCCTGCTGACATTTTTCTTTTGATTACTGGTTCCACCTTCCTGTCTCTCCTCTCTGAAACTTAAAATATAAGTCACTGTGAATGACAGGCCACAGAGACTGACTTCCATTTCCCCTGCCATGTCCTGAGCTTTGCTCTAGCAAGTGGTTAATTTGGAAAATCACTTTGATCCTTATTTCTTTTTCCATTTCTGTGTGGCAGGGGGAGGAGGTGCACGTGTCTATGTCCATGCTTGTATATGTGGGGACTTACCAGTGCATGTTTGCATGCATCTGTGTGCATGCTTGCATGTGTCTGTGTATGTTTGCATGTGTCTATACATGTTTGCATGTGTCTGTGTGCAT
>NW_021604607.1:10138044-10145691 GCF_004785775.1 Grammomys surdaster | reverse complement strand
CATGTTTGCATGTGTCTATACATGTTTGTATGTGTCTGCGCATGTTTTCATGTGTCTATACATGTTTGTATGTGTCTGTGGGCATGTTTGCATGTGTCTGTGTGCATGTTTGCATGTGTCTGTGTATGTTTGCATGTGTCTGTGCATGTTTGCATGTGTCTGTGTGCATGCTTGCATGTGTCTATACATGTTTGCATGTGTCTGTGTGCATGCTTGCATGTGTCTGCAAGTATGTTTCCATGTGTGGTGAGTTACCAGTGCATGTGGTATCTCCATAGAGGTTGGTGTTGAGAATCATGACCACTCTTCCACCTGAGGAGGGGGTCTCTCAGTCCAGCCCACTGTGACTAGTCTTGCTAACCAGCTTGCTCTGGGAATCTTTATCTCCCCATTCCAAGGCAGGGATTACAGGCAGGCCACCATGGCTGCCTGGCATTTTGTGTGAGTTCTGGAGATCCAAACTCTGATCCTCATGCAGGAGTGGTAAGCACTTTAACCGCGAACTATCCCTCCTGATCACTGATCCTGTGCAGGCTTAGTTTAAAGTAGCAGTTCTCAAACTGTGTCACAATCCCTGTGAAGGGCAATCAGAAAGCACAGATGTTTGCATTATGATTCATAACAGTAGTAAAATGACAGTTATGAAGGAATAAGTAAAATAATGTTATATCTGGGGGTCACCACACCATGAGAAGTTGTATTATGGGATTGCAGCATTAGGAAGGTTGATAACCACTGGTTTAAAGATTTGAGGTTTTCTGATTTGCTTAGCTTCATGGGTTTTCAGTAGAAAAATCATGTTGACTCAGCCCTTGTAAAGTGGTAGAAATTAAACTCCAAGTTATGCCTTCCCAGCACAGATGGTCACTACCGTCCCTCTTTTGTCACTGACCCACCCTGATGGTTCCAGGCTTTTGGAGCTTCCTTTGTCCTTACCAGTCAGAAATGAGCTTATGATTTGAGGGGCAGGGTAAGAATGTCTGAGGAGCCCTGAGTCGTCTTCCTTTTCAAGGTCTCCTTGGTTTCCAACTCTATTGACAACCTGAGAGCCTTAGGCTCCTCCTCCAATGGCCCATCAGAGTCAGACCACAGCTTCCTGCCCCAGTGGGTTCCTGTCTTCCATTGCTCTCAAGAAAGGCAATGGCTGAGTAGCTCTCACTTGGTCCCTCCCACTTTGTCCTAGGGTGGCAGCCTCTCCATTACCTCCAAACAGTTGTTTGTTTGTGTTTGTTTTAATGCTTTGCCCAGAGTTGATTGGCTGGAGAGTTAGTCTAATATAAATTAATGTAGCATTGCAGGAACCAGAGCTCCACGCTTCCATACCTCTCCACCTTGGTTTTCCTGGTTTTAAAAAGAGAAAGAAAGAAAGAAGGAAAGAAAATAAAATCTTGCTATTTATGCTTATGTAAACTCTTACTTCTCAGAGGACACTGATAATATTTTGGTTTTAATGTTTGATCTCTAGCATTTGTTAGAGATTTTTCACCTCGTGACCTTTATTCAAGTACACTGAGGGCTGATAGAGGGCTTGCTAAGCCTGGGTAAGACTCTGGGTTCAGTCTACAATACTACAGGAAACAACAGCAACACGTTGGTGTGGTGAGTCGGAGCCATTGCTGGGCGGCTCCAGAGGCCAGTACCCTGATGATCTGTGCCCTGAGTTCCCTAGAGAATCTTCTTCCTGTGACTTCCTCAGAGGGCATGTTCTTAGCTGCCTGCATTCTGGAAGCTCACTGGGAAGATGGCTGGCTAGAGGGTCAGAACACACACCCACTTGATCTCTGAGATGTGCTTGATACCTGGTGGGAAGCGGACAGTAGCCCATGGACCTGGGCTGGGGAGAGCTCTGGGCCTCTGGGGATGTCTGGGCCAGACACCTGCAACTCACCTCCTTTGCTTCAGTCTTCCCTCTCCGATTCCTGCTATCCTTTGAGGAGCCTTTGGACAAACTGGGCTCTCAGCCTCCCGGCTAGCCTCAACTCTAGCTTTCAGACATGTGTATAAGTGTGTGTGTGTGTGTGTGTGTATGTACACGTGTGTGTTTATGCACTCATGCATACATACATGTCCGACCACACATATGAAGGTCAGGACAAATCCTCCCACTGTCTTGGGATCTAGGGTTCGAACTCGGGTCGCCAGGCTTGTACGCAAGCGCCCTTTACCTCCTGAACCAGCTCACAGGCCCAAGTCTAGTTTTCTTACACGCATAGTCTCACTCACCATCTGCTTTCCAGCCTCCAAGATTCGGATGGTGAATTCTCTGATTTTCGGAAGGGGAGGACATGAACTCAGAAGCCTGCAACTAGAAACTGTAAAAGAGATTGCTCTTGTGGCACCGGTTGATCAGAGGGCAGAGTCTCCAAGTCCACGGGCTTCAAGTACTTCTGAGTAGTCAAACCAATAGGGAACATTTTGCAGAAAACAAAGTAAGTGCTTGTGATTCAGAGTTAGTGACGACAAAAGTAGCCAGAGTAGAGGAACACATTTGCGCATGAGCAAAAAAGATAAATGGCATTTGCGCATGAGCAAAAAAGATGAACAGCTCAGGCTGCCTCTGGTCTTAGGAAGAGACCTGGGACTTAGACCTTTTCCTGGGGCCAGGCGCCGGCGCCGCCGCTGCTGCTGCTATGAAGTCCTTCCTGAAGATGCCCGTTGTTCTCGCTTCAGTGAAGTGCAGTGGGGCTGGGGAAGGTCTGGGCAGGGAAAGAGTGAAGTGACAGGCTTTTGAGGGCCAATGTGAGAACTGGGACTCTGATACTCGGATACAGAGAAGCAGCCCGTCTCAGAGCCAGTGTGGGGAAAGCAGGTATGAGCCTGGACTCCAGATCCCGAGCTACCATCAGGGCAGGGTTGCTCTGAAACCTGAGCAAGTAAATTTGGCAAAACTTTACCATGGTAGATCAGAAACATGGCCCTGTTTACTGTGTTCAAGCAGAATAACAGTCCCTTACTTCCCACCAGAGGTGGGGGAACAGACTTCTGAAAAGTATTGGCACACTCGTAACTCTGACATTGAAAGAAGGCATTATACTTTTAATGGACAGTTAATAGAATACGGGGCTGGATGGAGAATGGGAGGCTCAGTGGAACGGGAAAAACTTGATCTGAGTTAAGATCTGAGTTCAAATCTTGCCTCTGTGGTGTCCTCACTGCGAGACCTTAAGCAAGCCCTCAACCTTTCTGATCTCCCTATGGTTCTGTCAAAACAGAACATACAAGAGGACCAGTAAAGCAGCTGTTGATTGACTCCTGAACTAAATTTGAGCCTTTAACACATTTGACGAGCCCCCATTGGATACCAGTCTGTGCATACATGCCTTCTGTGTTCTCAAAAGTCTCATGAAGATGCTCCAGCTCAGCCCCATCCTCTGTCCCTCGGGATGGACCAGGCCTGTATAGGTGGACATTTTGGTCCTGTCTAGGCTGCAGTGGATTCTGGGAGAGAATGTCTGAGCGTTTTATCCCATCCCAGCATCCTCCATATCCTGCTGTGTAATGGAAGACAGCAGTGACAATGTTGGCAGCCATGTTTGCTGTCCTGTCCAGATGCAGAGTTGACAGTGTGGGAAGGAGAGGAGACTGGCACCAGTTCTGTCCCTGTGACACTGGGAGTTAAGGCTCACTCTCCTATAGAGTGAGCCTGTGAGTGTCAGCATCATGATCATTGCAACCGCTGGAGGCAGTGTGGACCACTCCTCCCAGCTCCGTGTGCTCCTCATTCCTCCAAATCAGCTGCAAGTTCTGAGAGATCTGTGGACAATCACAGAGGCACTGGCCGGGCTGCAGTGCCTCACCAGCAGCCACTGCACCTGCATCCAAATCCTGACTTTGATGCTTTGGTGTCTCTCAGACATTTTCTTGACCTATGTGAACTTTCCCTCTGGTCTATCCCTAAACTACACTGTGAGCCTTCCTTTCTCTGCCAGACACCATGTTGGTGGGAGGCTTCTACCCCTAACTGACCCTCTCAACTCTCAGTTTGTTTCCAATGTTAGAAACCATTTAGCTTTGATCTTGTTTCTTCCCTTTTCCAGAACTTACCTGCTGTGTGTCAGACTGAGCAATCTCTACTCCATCCTGTTCTTCAAGACCTGCTACTGTCCCGCTGGTGATCACAGCCATGCCTGGAAAGGAGGCAGCCCCTTCAGTGGGAGAGCTCCATGTACACCCCAAAGGGGCAAGGAAGAAACTAGGAGCACACAGTCTGGATCTGTGACTCCATTGTGACCAGTGGCACCTAGCTTCCTTCCCAAAGACCTTACCGTTCCAGAGTGGACCTGTCTGCGAACTGAGGCAGGAAGCTTCTAGCCTCCTGGCTTCCCAGTTCCCAGTTCCTAGATGCAGCTGGCTCAGCCATGGATGCTGCTGAGAGCCCAGAGCCCCACTGCCCTGCATGTGTGCACCCTACTGTTTCATGCTGTGAAATTATGTACAGGAGAGACACAGCATCTTTCTGAGTGAATTCTCCTTCAGAATGTGCCAGTGTTTCTGCAGTTCATAGTATGTCCCTGTCCTTGCTACTGTATCTCTCAGCTTTTTCTCAGTAGGCTGCCTTTCTTTCCTCACTGGGGAAATTATACTTTTCATTCTGCATCCTGTACAGGGTTTGCTCCCGCACTCTGGGGAGCCGGAGGGTCTGGGGAGCAGAAGGTTCTTGACTTCAGGCAGCCTGTGAATGACTCTCAGCATCTGTTTAGTCACTGGCGAGAAGCTGGGGTGGGATTGGTTTGCCTTCAGTCCTGTAGAGCTCCCCAGAGAACAGGTGTTGATCGTGCCAAGTGTGTGCATCACGGTGACAAGCTGTTGGCTTACCGCCCTCTTCCCTTATAGCTAAACCTGCTGACAAAGACCTGTAGCTGGGTGGATGGTTCCTATAGTGTCACAGATCCCCTTGTTTTATTTTAAGTAGTCTTCAGGCCTGAGGGGTGAGGTAAAAGGTGGAAATCTTATTTGTAGATATAAGTCTGTGTAGATGGCTCTGTGTTCCCTTGCTCTTCCAGCTCAGCATCTTTGTGAGAGTCTGTGTTGAGGCCCCTGGAGACCTGCCTATTTTACTGCCCTGAATACCAGCCTTCGGTGACATCCCAGATGGCCCCTATGCCAGCCTCTACACTTAGCTGCAGTCACCAAAGTAACTCCCTAAGCAAGCAGAGGACATGACCACCTCTCCATTAGCAGGGACAAGCTGTGGAGCACAGAATCCCAGGACTGTGATGACTAAAGTCTGACCTTGCAACCACCTTGGGGCCTGTGTCTTAAAGCAGCTGGTGGCTGATAGCAAGCACTCCAAATAGATTGTTGCAAGACAGAGTGGCCACAGCTGGAACTGAACCCCCAAGAAGGGTAAATTGTCACAAGAATAATGACATCTGGAAGTCTGGTTTCCATGCAGTGGAAAGGAGGGAATCTGTGGTTGAGGACATTGGTCAGGGTATCTGCTGCCTTGTCCTTTCTCAGAGTTCTCTGGGGGAGGAGGTCCCTTTCATCATATGCCTTTACACAGCTATGACAAGTCTCCACCACTGCTTGGTCATGGCTTGAGGCCCTGCAGGTGGGGCCTGGGTCAGTGGTGCCCCATGAAACAGGTATGGGTGGCTAGCATTTCACTATAGTACTCCCATCAGCAAAGACCCAAAGGGGGAGCAACTGGCCTTTGGGGGATTGCCTTAGTTAGGGTTTTATTACTGTGAAGAGACACCATGACCAAGGCAACCCTTATAAAGGCAAACATTTATCTGGGGCAGGCTTACAGTTTCAGAGGTTTAGTCTATTGTCATAGAGGGAAGCATGACAGTGATCAGGCAGACATGGTGCTAGAGAAGGAGCTGAGAGTTCTACATCTTGATCTGCAGGCAGCAGGAGACTTTGAGCCACACTGGGCATAGCTTGAGCATAGGAGACTTCAAAGCCCGCCCCTACAGTGGCATACTCCCTCCATCAAGGCCACACCTCCTAATAGTGCCACTCCCTATGGCGCAAGTATTCAAACACATGAGTTGATGGGGCCATACTTATTCAAACCACCATAGGTATTCTCTTAAAAAAGAGAAGAGATAACACAATTGTCTCTGACCCTGTCCTGGGTTTATGTGGCACATAAACACAGGGAGAAATGCTTGCCTCCCTGTTTACTCTCCTCTTTACCCTGGCACATCACGAGTGACAGCTAATCACGCTAACAATCAGCCACCCTGACTGCTGAGGTCTCAGTCTCTCTACCAGGTCCAGGAGATCTGGGGAAGGGCTTCGCCAGAGATGGGAGCGGCACAGGAGGCCTGCCCTAGCTTGCATCACAGTTAGCTTTGGGAAAAGCACAGCTCATTTTGAGCCCCATGTATCCAGAATGTTCTTTCTCACCTTGCTTGTGAGAGCTGGCTCTTGCGGCCTCGCCCTCCCCAACACATAACTTAAGTATTTTAGCTCCACCTGATTACTAGGAAACCCAGAACACTGCAGGAATGTTCCAGGGTAAGTACGATAGGTTCCAAGGGACCTGGTCTCTTGTCTTTGCCTTTGTGAGCACTTGATGTTGAGAGCGTGTCTCACCACAGCCTTTCTGGGCCCATGTTGTTGCTGTTATGGGAGTCCATGCAGGTCCCCGTTGATCAGTGAGCAGAGTAGTTAAGCTCGGGCTCTCTCTGCAGGCATACGGTCATGCCAGGTCCCCTGGGAGAACCCAAGAAACTGCTAGGCACCCCTTCTGTCCTCAGACGTTGCCACTACTCTGATGAACTGAGCATGTGCAACGTGGGGAACTGAAGAAGGTTGCTGGAAGCCCCCACAGTTCTGCCTTGTCTACAGCCCAGTGTCTATCACTCAGGGCCCAGCCAGGAGAGCAAAACTTGTTTTTAGGGTTCAGAACTGAAGCAAGAATAGCAGGAGTGGAGAGCATGGGCCAGTTGTACATAGTGAGGAGGCCGTGGCCAGGGCCACTGCAAAGGAGCCAAAGCCAGGAGGCGTCGGAGTGGGGAGAAAGAACTTGGCCTCTTCCTCCAGCCCTCTGGATTCCTGTGGGTGCCTCCCACCAGCTGGCTCCAGCCAGAAGTCTGTAGACTTAGCATGCAGCAGGGGAGAGGAGGAGGGGAGGGCTGATGAAGAGCAGCCCTGGGGCAGGGGTACCCCTGTTGCTCTGTCTTTGGAGCATCGCAATTCCATTGCAATGCTAAGACCTTGGGGAAGGAGGCAGAGGAGTGGCCTGCTTGGGCTTGTAGATTGTTTTCATTTTTCTGGTGAGGAAAGCCTTTCTTCACAGTTGACCCTGCTCGTCTTTGGAGGAGTTTGCCCAGTAAAGCACCCTGCCTTGTGCTCCCCTCTAGAAAGCCATGTCCTAGTTTCTGTGTACACCCCTGCCTGTTCCTCTCCTCCCAGTCTCTGGTTTCCCCTCGCCATGAGCACTAACCAGAGCTGGCCTCTGCTCGGGAAAGTTCTCTCCCATGCCATGCCAGTATGGCCTGTCTGTCTGCAGGAGAGGCCATCTATCTGTCAGTTTGTATTGTGTTTCCAATAAATTTTTGGAAATCATGCCTAGTGTCACAATATCCTTCCCAGGGCTAGGGGGCTCTGTGCTCTCTCTGTCTCCCTCTCCCTCTCCCTCTCCCTCTCTCTCTCTCTCTCTCTCTCTCTCTCTCTCTCTCTCTCTCTCTC
>NW_021604607.1:10085307-10136665 GCF_004785775.1 Grammomys surdaster | reverse complement strand
TATATATATATATATATATTTCTGAATGAAAACTATAACAAAGACATCATTCCACCTAAAATAACTGTCTCAAATACAACCACAAACATACTACCCCTCCCCCATCCCAGAATAATTGCCAAGGTCCCATAACTTAGGTACAGTGATACATATTTACAGCACTTACATGTGACTATCATCTCAGTGTCATACTACATGAGGAAGTGAAACAATAAATATCTGCTTAATAAATGCACATTTTATGCAAGTATCTTACCTATTCATCCAGAGTTTCATATATGTATACAATGTAATTTTATATCCAACTCCTTCTGGACACTGTCCTCAACTTCATATCCTCTTTTTCTCCTGCTGAATCCGATCTGTGGTGCCCACATGTGCACAGGGATGGGACTTCCCACTGGAGCAACGGTAACCTGCCAGCAGCCACACTCCCAAAGAGAAATGACGTTCTGGGACCTGGAGGGATGGCTCAAGGGTTAAGAGCCCTGACTGTTCTTGCAAAGAACTCAAAGGGAAGAGCCAGTTCCTTGGGTTCCTTGGCTTCTGGCTGGAGCCAGCTAGTGGGAAGCACCCACAGAAATCCAGGGGCAGGAGTAAGCAGCCAGTTGATTCCCAACACTCAATGGCCACTAACAACCATCTCTAACTCCAGTTCCAGGGGGTCTGGCACCCCTGCTGGTCTCTGTAGACAATGAACGTACATGATGCACTGATACACACCCAGGCAAGAGACTTATACACCGAAAAAAATAAAATATTTCTTTTTTTAAAAAAGATTTACTTATTCATTTTATGTATACGAGTACACTGCAGCTGTCTTTAGACACACCAGAAGAGAATATCAGATCCCATTACAGATGACTGTGAGCCACCATGTGGGAATTGAACTCAGGACCTCTGGAAGAGCAGTCAATGCTCTTAACCAGTGAGCCATCTCTCACCCCTTAAAACATTTCTTTAAAAAAGAATAGAAAAACTACTTTCTCTTCCTTAGCTTCCATCAACTGCCACGTAGCTCCTCAGGGGCTCATCATGAGTCCCTGACCCCACCCATGCAGGAGTTTTGGCCTGTGTGAGTAACCACAGACACTGTGAGTTCATGTGTACAATGGCCATGTTGGTCCAAACGGTACCATTTCACAGTGCCACATTTCACAGGGCCACCATCTGGCCCTTACACACTTGTAATACATTGCTGTGTCCTATTTAGGACAGTCACTTTCCCTTAGCATTCTGTCCAGTTAGTTCTGCACCTCCGTATTACCCACTGCCCACTCACTGCAAAATGAAACTTCTCTGAGCAAGGCTGACGGCAGGCACACAAACCTATGGATATAATAATACATATTATTGGCTTAGAATTTTCAAAACCTACTTTAATAATGCGGTTTTTTAACCGCTTCAACCTCCCTTCTAGCCCACCACCCACCAGGGGTAATGGAAAAGAAAGGTTACTAGGAAATGGGGGTTGTGAAGTAGTTTAGAAGTAGTTCTTTGGGGACTATTCCAATCTCCATTGTCAGAAGTCTAGTCCTCTACCAAAACACCAACATGAGTCAGCAGCAGCAGCAGTCCAGTCCAGCCGGCAATCACCACTCGTGAATCAGCAATGGCAGGTCAATCAGGAAGAAACCAGCCAATAAGCCCAAGTCCTCGGAAGCAGCAAGAAGCCGCAGGAATATCACGAGTTCTTGGCTGAGTTACTCTATAAGATGTCACAACAGGCGAAGATCAGTAACACGATGTAAGGTAAGCCAATACAAGAGCCTTGTCAGCGAAGACTGGCAAGGCAGAGCAAGGTGAACCAATGCCAGAGCCTCCTCCCACTATCTGTGGGGGTCATATTTAGTTTCTTTCTAAACATCACATGTCCTCTCACCTGTGTCTGCTTCAGCAAAACATCCTTTCATGTAACTGCTTCAGCAACACATTCCTTCATGTATCTGCTTCAGCAAAACATCCTCTCACCTGTGTATCTGCCTCATAAAACATAACTGAGTTTCCAAAGAAACCAGAAATTTCCACGTCAAAATATTTAGAAGGTAATATGATAACATACACAACCATTTGGCAAGACAACTGCAATAGGACCTGCTCTAGAGCTTCTGACACACTGGTCCAGACACAGCTTCTGACCAGGTTTACAGCAGGCATGAATCCCCTTCTCTCTTAAACACACTCCTTCCTGCTGTAGACAGGCTGAATTCACACACCTACTCCCTTTAGTTTGCAGTAGAGTATACAAACTCAAGCCAGACTACCACTTACAAACCTTGGGAAGTCAACCAACCTCTCTGTGCCTCAGAATTCTCATCTGTGAAATGGGATAACAGTATCTATCTTGGGGCTAAAGAAATTAGCACATGTCTGATGCTTAGACCAGAGCCAGGCACACAGTGTTTATTACGATTAGCTCATTCTCCTTCCTATTTCTGTTCTCTCTCTCTCTGTTCTCTCCTCTCCCTGCTCCTGAAACTATATTTGATTTTTTTTTCTGTTCTGTTCACGAGATGACAGAACACTCAAATCACCAAAACCTCAGTCCTCTGCCTTCTTCACCTTGTTTCCCTTTACTGGCAGAAGAGCTGAAGGAGGAGGAGAAGTGTGTCTCCATTCCTTTCCACCCATTAGTGTCTCAACCCACTACAGTGCTCTATGGTTTCCTTTCTGCTCTGCTCTATGGTTTCCTTTCTGCTCTGGCCCAACCACTCCGAGAACTTGCTATCAATAAAGTCACTAATGACTGTCTAAAGCACCCAAACTCTGTCATCCAGTCTGAGCAGCTTGAGCACTCAGAGCTGTGGTCACCTCCCCCCCCACCCCCCACCCTCTGCATTGACCTCCCTATCATCTATTCAGAGACACACTTAGACATAATTCCTAGCTGTGTCTCCCCACAGGTTGGCCTTGAACCCCATATCTTCCTGGGTGCTGGGATTATGGGCATGTGCCACCTCACCAAGCTTACAACTTATGTCCTGAAAAGCATTTAAAAAAAATAGTGCAGGTCAGGGCATTGTTGGGTGCACGTCCCAGATGCTGGACACAGCAGGGTTGCCTGTGCACTTGGCCCTGTGGACTGGCTTCCCTGCAGCATGCAGTTAGGAGGCACTGTTGAGAATGCTCTGTTCCTGCACGAGGCACTTTCCCTTCGTAAATGGTGGTTTTAGTCCATCTTTTCTAATGGAAATAGCTTTACTTGGGCAAAGAGACTGCCTTCCCTAATGTTCTCTTTTCCTTGCTACAGCCCGCATTTTCTATTTAAAGCTTCCTTCTGAGCATTTTTCTGGATCTTTCTTTGTGTATGCCCACTACCTGCAGGGACTTTTAAAGAGGCGAATCGTGGTTCACGTTACTCTCTTTCTGAGAATTTCATCCATTTTCGTTGACTCTGCCTTCCTGTTCCAGCTTGAGGATATTCCTGGGTCTTGTTTCCCTGGAGGCTTTCCATACCATGTACCAAGGCTCGACCCCTGCCCTGTAAACCCGCTTATCCACCAGAGTGGTCATGAGTCACTGCCCATCCATCACCAGCCATTATCTTGGCTCAGCCCACCAGTGCCTGTGACCTCTGTGCTCTTTGCTACGGTCTGTGTTCAGGCCTTTGCCAGGAATCGCAGCCTGAGGTCAAGGAGAGCTCTCTGCCTCCACCTACATGAGGCCGGTGGGAGGCTCAGTAAACACTTGGTGAGCATTAGTGACTACTGACCCCTCGCTTACCAGTTCCACTCACCCGCTTACATAGGAGTCCTTGGAGGAAAGCAATGGCTGCTGCTGCATTGTGCCCTGGAGAGGACCAGGTTACACTGGGAGAAAGAAAGAGAAGCTACAGAGTGCTGGTCTACATTTGCATCGTGTGGGCCAGAGCCCCAACATCCCCAATTTGCCTTGCACCCCCACACTGCTCCTCTCCTCATTGTACAAAGAGGGTGTTCTCCCTTCTTCCTCTCCTCTCTCACGAGTCCCCTTCCTGCTCCCCGTATGTACTTTCCTCCTCAGTCCTCTGATGGTGACTTATTTCTCTCCTGTAGTTGGCAAGGGTCAAGGGTCATGGTTTCCATTCCTTAAAATGGAGGAGCAAGCCCAGAGAAAGGTACACCGGGCCAGACCAAGGGAGCCCTACTTTCCTTGGGTACTATAATGGCAGCCTAATGTCCAGCCTCGGGTGGTTAAGGGTCCTTCAGAGAAATCAGGCCTGGGGAAATTGAGGCAAGCAGCAGCGGGGCTGGCAAGTTCAGTGACAAGAGAGTGTAGCCAGAACCACAGGGAAGCTCTAGACCTCCCCAGGAGCCCTTCAAGGGAAGCCTCATGGCTGTCCTAGATGGACATGTCCTGTGAAGCCATGAGGGCATCCAGACATTTCTCTCACGTTAGTTTGGGCTGGAGCAGCCAACTAATTGTGGAGATGTTGACAGAAAGGTCTCCAGAAGAAGGGGATGGAGGGAGGCAGTGACCTGTGATCCCCCTCCCGCACCAGGGCCGCTGTAATCCTGTAGAGCACACATCTGGGTAGACACCTGGATGACAGGCACTCTGGGTGGCCAGCAATGACAGTTTCTCAGACGTGAATCCCCAGCGGCATCAGCTGTTCCATAAAGGGAGAGGCTGTTCCATAAAAGGAGAGGCAGCTGACCTGGAAATGTTCAATTTCAGACTGAGGTTGGTTGGACTAGGCTTGACCTTCTGCTCCCTGGTAGGAGAGCTGTGGAGACTGTCTCTACCAGGATGGAAAAGCTACAGTGAAAGCCAAGGGAGTGGAGGAAAAGCAGTACAGACAGAAAGGCAGACAGGGACAGACGAGGGTGACCTGGAGGATGGGCAGGGGCCCATGGTCCTTCCTGCCACCTGGCTTTCCTCTGAGGTCACTGGTGAGTTTTCAGGAAAGGGAAGTGGGTAGAGGCACCATGCACACTGGTTTCAAACCATCTGCATCCACTGCTTCTTGGCTGGCCTCCATCCTGCCTGTGCTTTCCTTCCTTCCACTCCACTATGCCTCCCTCCTGGGCTTCTGCCCTGCTCCAACCCTGAGACCGGTGTGATTCAAGCATGTCTAACTTGGACTGACCCCTACCCTAGGGGACTATGGAGAAGGAATTAGGTTCCATGTGAAAGACTCAGAACCCTGGAGAGTGGAGGCCCCCACCCAGGCACCCCGATCATCAGTGTCACAGAAGCAGTAACAGCCATTAAGGGGAAATTATTTCCTTCTGGTCAAGAAAATGAACTTTCTGGCCTGGGGAAGACCTAGTACTCTAGCTGGGCAGGTCAATTAATCCCTTGGCTAACATGACTAGGAAGGTAGATATTCTTTAAGCCATGCAAAGGGGACAGGAGGAACGTGTATCCTGTTGATAACATGATGCTGTTTTCTTCCCAGAATTCCCACCCCCTAGTGCAGCTGCCTTTGGAGCTGCAGCCAGATCACCCCGTTAAAGTCTTTCCTTTGGGAAAGCTTGGCACTCCTTTCCTCTTCCTACCACTGTTCTAAGAAACTCCCAGGTTCTTAAAGCCCAGGCCTCCTCACTCTGTCTCTGAAGCATAACTCTTCCTTCCTCTTTGCCATCCGGCTACACGGCTGGCCCAACTCAAATGGCAGCTGCTGAGATTTACAGCTTGCTTGCTTTGGGGTTTTCTTTTCAATGCTAATAAAATTGTCCTCTTTGAAATCAGATGCTGTCACCTTCACGGATAGCATTGATGAGACATGAGGAAGCCTGGCTGTCCCCTCCTCACAGATGGAGCCATCCATTCCGTGTTCTGACCCTACAACATCTCTACACATGTTCCCTTCCCAGGTCTGGGACAGAGATGCATGCTGGTGCCACCAAACAGGGACCAGGTCACCCTGAAGAGTGGACATTTGAAGGCACCAGGGTAGTCCTTCTTTGCTTACAGGAAAGATTTCAGAGTAGGAAGACAGGCGGTGATGTCATATCCTTCACGGACAGAAAGCCCCTCAGCAAAGTCAGGTCCCTTTGCCCTTCAGCGGAGTGTGTCAGAGTAGTGAGCCACCAGGCTAGGGTGGGGAGACAGGGCTCGAGTTCTCCTTTCTTTAGGGAGCTCTGCCTCTAAGCCTAGGCTTGCTTTGTGCGGATGCAGGTTCAGTATTGTCAGCTTCTTGCTGAAGTCCCTCCCTGAGCCCAGGCTGCCCAGGAAGGCTGTGTATGCCACGGATGTCCCACTTGCCATTCCTCCACTTGTAGAAGCTGTGACAGTGGTTACCTCTGGGTGTGAGGAAGTCTATGTTTTAGGTATTTCTGTTTTCTATGATTAGCATACATGACTTCTGTGGTTGAGAAAGAAACTCAACAGAGTCGGGTTTGTTGTTATTTTTAAGTATGTTAACAACTAAATGAATGAATGGGGAACAGAGAGAGACAAAGAAGCACTCGGCTCCACAACCACAGCAGGACACAGCATGTATGGACCAGGGTTGCGTGCACAGCGAGAACCGCCCATCCACAAGAGGTGGTGACACACATTAACAGGCCCTCTAACTCCCTAAGGTCACTGGTATCCCTAAGCAACATATGACAGGGGAACACAGGTCTGCCACCTAAAACTCGCAAGCACTTGTTCAGCAGGATGCCTTTATTGAGAGATTTCTTAGTGTCAGGCTGGCGGGCACATGGGCACAGTTCACACCTAGCTGACAGTGTAGGGCTATGGCTGTTAGAAGAGAGGGAACTACTGGTGTCCTAGGAGTCTGGCATCCTGGGCTGAGCATGGCAGGGGTGTGAATGCCAGTGACAACCCATGGCCACGCAAGGGGCCTGCTGATGTCCACAGAGACACAATGAGGGTGAAAGCACTGTCTGGAAAGGGCAGCTGCTGGGACAGCACTCAGGCACCCGGGGCTGTTTGGGGTCACAGGAGGGTCACCCCAGTGGCTTCTTACAGGCAGGGTCTTGTGTCACAGACAGAGCCACAGAGCCTTGTGCTCGCTCCCACACGTACCTGTGGGAACACAGATAAGGCAAGAGTCAGGCAAGGCCAAAGCCCGAAGGTTCCAGGGAAAGGGGGTCAGTCTCATGGTTTCAGAATGTCCTGACATATACTCACGAGGTCCCAGTGGGTACCAGCAGGCTGTCATCTGGGGCTAGGGCCACACACTGCCCTCCCATTGTCACCTTAGAGGAACCCTCCTATGAGAAAACAGCAGAACCAACTCAGGCTGAGCTCAAGGCCAGCCTGAGTGAGTTAGCAAAACCTTGTCTTGTAATAAGAAAAAGTGTGTGTGTGTGTGTGTGTGTGTGTGTGTGTGTGTATGCATTCATGTGTGTGCATGTGTGGATAGGGAAAGTTGGGGAAGCAGGGAGTGTTTGATGGTAGAAATCTTGTCTTGCAGGAGGCCCTAAGTTGGATCCCTAACACCACAAAAACAAAACATAACCACAAAAGAGGGTGAGGGACCTCAGGCCTCAACTCCTAGTCTGCCTTGCAAGAGGCCCTAAGGGTAGGTCTCAGTCTGGGAGCCTGCGGTCCAGGAACAGCCGATCTCCACGGACAGGAAGTGGTGCCACCCTGTCCTGGGGTCCCACTTGCCAGTTGCCACAGCCACACATCCACATCCTGTCTCGGGCCTTTGCTGCTGCCTTGTCCGTGGGCGATGACCTGGAGGGAGACAAAGCAGAGTATTTTGGGGTTGTGCCCCGTTTGGGAGACAGTCACAACCCTGACCCTCAACCACTATGACCTTCAAGGGGCAAGATGTGCCCACTGCCACAGCCTCATCCCAAGTGACAAGCCTTTACTTGTCAGGGATCGGAAAGGAAGGCTTCAGGCCGCAGGGCTGCAGCATGTGCTGCCTGCTCGTTATTTACACACACACACACACACACACACACACACACACACACACACGCACGCGCGCGCGCGCGCGGGCCCTTATGAGGATTACCAGCTCACAAACACACCCACCCCAGCTCTCCAGATTTCCGTTGCCCTTCCTGTGGAGTGTTCAGAGTCTGACTTAAGGAGAGAGGGAGGCTGGGGCCTGTCAGCCTTATGATCATGGAGGGCCTGTGCTCCTGCAGGCTGTAAGGAGGGGTTAATGGAAATTGGCAATGGAGAACTAGAGCAGATCAGGGAAGCCATTGGCTACCTGTGGTGGGTGGAAGGAGCTTCAGGCTTTGTGGCTCATCACAGCCCTACATAAGCATTGGGTGCCCCTAGACTGAAAGAGCAGTCCAAGCCTCCTGACCTGAAGTGACCACTGGTGGTTTTGTTGTTGTTGTTTGTTTTAAATTTTCCTCTTCTTCCTTGCCCTCCTCCCTTTTCTTCTTCTTCTTCTCCTTCTTCTTCTTCTTCTTCTTCTTCTTCTTCTTCTTCTTCTTCTTCTTCTTCTTCTTCCTCCTCCTCCTCCTCCTTCTCTTCCTCCTCCTCTTCTTCCTCCTCCTCTTCCTCCTCCTCCTCTTCTTCCTCCTCTTCCTCCTCCTCCCCTCCTCCTCCTCCTCCTCCTCCTCTTTCTCTTCTTTTTCATCATCATGATCTTCATCAGCAGCACCGTCATCATCATATGAATGTATGATGTGTGTACATGTGGTCAAACATGCATGACTTGTGGAATCAATTCTCTTTCCACCTTTATCTGGGTCTCAAGGATCAAACCCAGATTGCCAGGTTTACACAGTAAGCACCTTTACCCAGTGAGCCATCTGTCTGACTCCTGGTGACAGGCTGTGCCATTGGAAAGCTGTCCCACATGTGAATAGCAGCACCCTTGTAGATGTCTCTGCAACACCTTGACCCAGTCTCACAAAGAAAGGCTGATGGCTCTGAACTAGACTTCTCCCTCCACACCTGGGTGAAGCCCCGCTGTCTCTAGGACATGTTCTCTCCCTTAGTCTAGGGCAGCTGAGTTCTAGGAGCAGTTAGCAATTCAGCCTTCATTCTGGCCTCTCCACCTAGATCTGGCCAGCCTCGGCTGCTTGCGGGGTTAGGCTGTTTCAGCTCTTCCAGCCTTTACGCCTCTTCCTCCTCTGGACTGCTCCACCACCTCCCTTTCTACCTCCTGCAAACCCTTACACTGGCTTTACCATTCTACCCGGGGCTGGAGAGATGGCTCTGTGGTTAAGATCACAAAGGACCCAGATTCAGTTCCCAGGACCCATATGGTCATTCTTAAGCATCTGTAACTCCAGTTCCAGAGGGTCTAATACCCTCTTCTCACCTCCATAAGCACCAGGCAAGCACACACACGCAGGTCAACACCGATAAACACAAAATAAACCAATCTAAAAATTTTAATTAAAACATTCTATGTCCTCCAGGAGCTCTCTGGTTATTCTCCTATGACTTTCTGTGTTTTCTCTAGTAAATGAACTGTCACATGACTGGCAGTTGTGGGTTAACTTGTCCATAGCAACTGTCTTGTTCTTACCAAAGCCTGAGGCAGCAGGAATACTAGATGAAAGGCTTGTAGGGGCTCTACACATTGCTGCCCAGCCTTCTGCCAAAAACTTTCCCTTCAGCTTCCAAGCTCCCATGTGCCAAAAGCCCAGGGGAAGTAAGGATGCTCAGGAAGCCGACAGTGGACAAAGAACCTCCCACTCTGAACTCAAAGTATCCTTGGGACCATGAAGGTACCCAGAGAATTTCAGTCACAGCAACACTGTTAATCTCTGAGATAGAAAGGGAACAAGAAGGCCTTTCTCGTGCCTCTGAAGTCAGTCAGTCTGTCTGTCTGTCTGTCGTGTGTGTATGAGAGAGAGAGACAGACAGACAGAGACAGAGATAGAGACAGAGATAGAGACAGAGACAGACAGAGACAGAGACAGAGACAGAGAGACTGAGATTGAGTGATTCCCATTTCTCAGGTGCTGGCTGGCTGACTGCTGAGTGACCTGAGCTATATTACCTGGGTCTCATAGGTGTCCCCAAACAGGCTTAGGGACGTGCCTGTCTGAAGCTCCCTGGAGTGGCCATCCAGCCAGGCCTTCAGTGACATGGGCTTCATGATGGATCGTTTACTCAGCGGGAATGGTGGCTCCTTGAGCAGCTGGTCTGTGCCAGAGACACGGTGATGAAAAGTGACTTCCAGGCTCCGCCCACCCAGCCCCAGTGTCCCAGAAGCTTTAACTCATATCCAGTACGGGACTTGGGTGCAGCCTAATGACTGAGCAGCCATACGGGGTGCTACTTGGTGTTGTCTGCTCAGTATTTTAATTACTAGGTAGAGGATTCAGTAAGAGGCTCCTGGGACCAAGTCAAGACCAAGACCCTTCCCACTAGAGAGAGGGAGGGGCCTCACCAGGGTTGGGCTTTCCTGTTCGGTACTGCTCAGAGTGGAAGAACCTGCAGGGACAAGCAGAGGGCACGGAATGATGGTGTTCCCGTTATGATTCCAGTGAGGTATATACCACACACAAGAAGCAGTGTACATTCACAGTCCCTCACAGGACTTCATTACCCATCATGCTCCCCTCCCAACCCTGCAGAACATCTGGTCTCATCCTGGAAGTGGGAGGTTCCTTTCAACTCCTACCCCTGATGGCTCCAGGCCACCGGGCGTTGAGGGAGGAGCCCAAGTGAGGACTTACTCTTGGATGATGGGGGCTAACTGCGTCCCAAGGTCCTTACAGTGGAACCATTTCTCGAAGAGGACGTCCTCAGTGTCCCCAACATAGTACCTGCCAAAACAGAGGTCAAGGGAGCCGGCTCTCCATCTGGGCAGCTTTGGAGCAGCCTGGTCCAGGCTGGGTTCTGCTTGAGGGCCCCTTACTGAGCCCAGGCACTGCATAGTGAAGCCGTGTTTGTTACTCTCTGTTGACACAGCCTAGGGATCACACTTACACCGGGCGTGTGCAAACCAGGTAGAACTCGGCTTGGAAACAGAATGACTCCGCAGGGATGACACAGCCTAGGTATGTGGTGGAGCAGGCTACACTTAAGACAGAAGCTTGGAGAGCATCGGAGAACATCTAATCCAAGCGTGTTTGTTTTCAACAAAGGAAGCTGAAGCTCAGCCTGAATCTTGGACGGGCAGCTGGAAGGGCTATTGTCTGCTCTTTGGGTTCTGGGTCACTGTACACAGAAACGTCAGCAGCCAATGCAGCACACCCCAACCCTCTATCCCCACCCCCACCCCCCACTCCCCAGCCTCCACTTCCCACTCCCTGACCCTCTACAGCTCCCACCCCATGAGGGATTCTTGTTTTGGACGTTGAAGGTCACCTCTGCTGCTTAGAACTTGAGCACATCTCTGGCCTTCCCTGGCACACACAACCTTCAGTCACACTGCCACCCGTGTCCCCACGGGCAGGGAGCACCTGGACAGGCACCTCTGACCCTTCCTTACGCAAGTAGCACGAAGCAGGCGCTGGGAGCAACCATCACCAGAACGCCTAACCCCAAATCAGTTTCAGATCAGCCAAGTTCTTTCCGATTCTCACCAGAAAGGTCTATGGAGACAGAGGCTGTGGGCATATCCACTCGCTTCTAACCTGAGACAGGGCTGGCTACCTTCATTATGGGGCTGCAGTGCCCTCAGGAATGGTCTTCAGGGTGGCATTTTAATGCTGAGTTCCTGGCTTTTATTAAAGGTCAAAAGCAGCCAGATGAAATCTGTTATTGAATTTGCTGTAAAATGTTATGGGGACACCAATAACTCACCAGAGTCTCCTCCAAAGAGCACCTCAGAGAGACTCCTGTTAGAAGTGAAGTCCCGCTATCTGCCTATTCAACGGGTCATTATGCCGTAGACTGGGGCAGCCAGCAGCAGCAAAACACACACACACACACACACACACACACACACACACACACACACACACCACGGAATTTTTAACAATATGAGAAATGCTTGTGAGTTTTCCAGTAGGCACTGGCTTCAGTTATGCAAACTGGGTAAACTGTAGAACTCTACAGTACCTTACAATTATGGTTTCTCTTATGTTTATCTATTTGGGGAGGGGGTATGCGTGCCATCACATGGGGTGGAGGTCAGAAGACAATTTTCAAAAGTTCACACCTTCCACCATGTGGCTCCCCAGGCTCAAACCCAGGCCCCCAGGCTTGGCAGTCAGTGCAGTGGTTTCGTTGGCTCCAACATCACTTTTTTTTTTTTTAAAACTAAAGACAGCAAAATTTAAACCAATGCATGTGACAAGACTGGAGGGTTGTGAGGGGAAGGTAAGGACAGCAAAGGTCTTCCTGAGTAACTGGAGCCTGACAAAGGACTTTTGTTTCTGCGTTTTAATTACTTGTTTGCTTGGGAGGCACGAGAGGAATAAAATTAAATTCACAAACCATAAAAATCCTCCCTTAAGTGGCAGGTAATTTTGATTTAGTTCACTTTGGATTCTTATGTTTCTAGACTTTGAGAGGGAGTATGTGTGATTTCGACTCATTAAAAAATGAGTGTTTATGCCCATTATAACTGAAGGTGTCGGGCAAAGAATTTTGATTCTGGTAACTTACTGAGAAATTAAAGTTTTCTTTGAAAACTCAAAGCATAGTTGCAGAAAAATCTTTTGGTTTGGAGCTTCAAGGATTTCCTCTTCTCAGAGCTTAATAGTCTAGCCCAGTGGTTCTCAGCCTTCCTAACACCACTGCTCTTTAACACAGTTCCTCATGTTGTGGTGACCCTCAGTCATAAAATTATTTCATTGCTACTTCATGACTGGAATTTTGCTACTGTTATGAATTGTAATGTAAATGCTTCCTATGGTCTTAGGTGACCCCTGGGAAAGGGTTGAGAACTGCTGGTCTAGAGACTGATGGGGGTGGGGAGCTCCCGGGATGGGGTCTGACTTTACCATCCAGGGCTAGTTCTTCCGCCCTGCTGATCCAGCGTGTGCGCTGGCTCTGCGTTTCTCTGTAATGCCACATCTAGCAAGCTTCTTTACCTGGGCCTAGTTTCTCCTCCAGTAACTATCAGAGCACAGCTCTAGCACGTGCAAGACCCCAGGTTCAGTCCCCAGAGTTTCAAAAAGAGCAGATAGTGAGAGCACCTAGCCCCTAGCCAGCATCAGGGGTGAATATAGGGTAATAAACACACACGGCAATTCCTAGCCGGTGCCTTGAAAACAGATGTTGCTGGCCAGATGTCCGTGCTTGTTGTGATCTGCAGTAGAGACACAGGTACAGAGGCACTGGCGAAGGACAACTGCAGGCCCGGGCTGCTAGCAGCCGAATGTGCCCATATCAGGACACGTGGCTTTTGGGTTCCTCCAGTCTCCCTGTCTGCAGTCACCCCTCCCCACCACAAGGTTCCCAGAAGACCTGCAGAATGCACAAAAGCCAGGTCCAGCTGGAGTCTTCATGAGCACCACAGAGACCACCCCCTCCCCTTGTCATCAAACCCACTCTCCCCTCTCTGGTCAGTCAGCAAATCCAGGGTCTCCATTGCCTCCTGTTGCCAAGCCCTCTAGTCTCTTGGTGGCCAGGAAGTACTTTCTTGAGTCTATCATTGATCCTTCCTGCTATACTTTTGAACAATACCCTCTGCTGTTAGCTCCCTGATCTCCCATGCCCCACCACACACAAGCAGTTAATTACCTCAGCCCATCCAGCTCATTCTCCAGCCGCCTTCGCTCAATCACCAGCCCCATGGTGTTGGCAAACCTCTGCGGGGAGTGGGGCACCCTAGCAGGCAGGAGGAATATCTGCAGGGGTAAAGAAGAGTCCAGCGAGGCTGCAGTCTCTCAAGATGACTAGGTGCCCCCAGCACAGTGGTTGACCCACAGGGAGCTCTGCCTGTCCACCCTGGAGCCCACTCTCTGCCAGCCTCTACCCTAAGACCATGGGAAACCTGAGGGAATGTTAACCTGTACTCAGAAAGGGGAGCCCTGAGGATGGGCAGGGAAAACAACCCGGGGTGGGTTTCTGCTCTGACGCCCTTCGCCTTTCTTTGGGGTCAGCCTCACCTCTCCCTGCCGTATAACCACGTCGCGGTGTTCTCCCTGCTCCAGGACTCGGAGCGTCATGTCTCCTTCCAGCTGGTAAAACACCTGTGGGAAAACCAAGAACCCAAGACTAACCTGCTCCATTCTTTAGATCCTTAACCTCTGCCCAGGACCTGAACTCTGACCAGAAAACCGGAAAAGCTTCCTGAAGGCCTCGGGGTCCAGCACCTCTGCTCTGAAGCCCCTGGGCCCCCTGGCCCAAACCACAGACAAGAAAGTTGGAGATGTACAGGGGTCTGTATGTCTGGAATTGTAAATCTGGAACATGTGGGTGGTCATCAGATTACCCAGGGTGCAACAGCAGGTGTCTGGCTAAAAGGAGGTATGCAGAAGGCTGGGTAAGACGCTCCTGGAAGACCTCAGCAACACAGCAGTGGAGATATCCCTTCACTTAGACCCGGCTTTTTCATGCACATCAGAAGTCTTACAAGCCCAGCACCAACATTATTAGCCCCGTTTTGAAGAAAAGAAAGCTGAGGCTCAAAGAAGCTGGGCTAAGATGATGAGTCTTGGAGTTGCAGTTGAGATCCTAGCCTGGGTAGCTCAGGGGCCCTGTGCATCCTCCAGCCACTAAGATGCTCTGGCACTGGGCTGTGGCAGTTGACAGCCTAGGCAGACAGACTTGGTGGCTGGGCTCTCTCTAGGGGCTCCTTCTAAATTTTCTATTCTATCCTAAAATCGTAACCAGTACCTTATGAGCTGGACCTTTATGAGCTGGACATATGACTCATGTCCCAATTGACAGAAAGAGTGCCTTGAGTTTGAGGCCAGCCTGGGTTATAGAGTGAGACCTTGTCTCAAAAACAAACAAACAAACAAACAAACACAACAACCCTGAAACAAACAAAAAATTATTCCCAGAGGATCCTGATTACAGAATAGTCCATATATATCGTAGGTGACAGTGTTCATGGTTATGAATGAGGGAAAGCTTGCTACACTTCCTGTTTTCTACAATGAATGGTATTTACTTTCATTATTAAAAACAAGCCGTATAATTAAAGATGCAGCTCCACGGCAGGATGCTTGTTATGTAGTATGTTTGAGTCTCTGAGTCTAATCTCCTAGAACACACACACACACACACAACACACCTTATATGTTATTTAAAACAAATCATGAAAACCTACTAGATTTCGTCATAGGAAGCAATTGAGCGTGTGTGTCTCTGTGTGTGATCAGTCCTCAGTATAAATCTTGGGTCTTTTCATGGTGGAAGAGAAGAGGAGGGGCCCCGAAGTTATGGGGAGGGGCTGCAAATATCAACTTGAGAGAAAGGGGCCAGATTCAAACCTTTTCCAGGCTAACAATAAGATATTAACAGCTATTGATCAAAACCAGAAGGCAACAGTGGGACTTTCCTGACTTGTCCCTGCCCAGAGGCCTTCTCTGTGATGAGGGGCGGGCCTGGACTGCAGCAGAGGACATACTCCTGACAGCAGAAAATCACCAGTAGTAACCCTGGGCAATCCAAAAGGAATTATGCTTCTTGGGAAGTAAATGATGTTTGAGACCTAGGGCTAGCTGGAAGATTAAGTGTACTGGCTCACAGATATTAAATTGAGTCTGGCTTCTGTGACCTGGAAAGGACTCACAGGTAGGAAAGCCAGCAACAGGTAAGGACCATAGCTATTAAGTAACTACTCTGTGCACACTGTATTTCTCCATAGGCAGAGCCATAGTCCCCTGTGCTACAAGAGAAGGCTCAGACCAAGGGCACAGGATATGCATCTGTCTAGTCACACGACTAGTCAGAGGAACATCTCCTTCTCAGCCAATTGTCTTCATTCTTGGCAACCACCAGAGAAAGTGGGTTTGAGTGGTGAGTTGGTCCAGGGCATCTGTGGGTTATCGCAGAGACCAGCGCTCAGCCAGAAGGGAAATCCAGTGCAGCCAGTGCCAGATATGCTTTAACCATCACCCAGAATGACTGCTCAGGAGCTGGGTAAGGACAGGCAAGGACAAAGAGGACACTGACCCTCTATTTTGCTCTAAAGCTGCTCAGGGACTCGGAAGACCAAACCTTGCCCTCATATCACAAACCTACCTCCATCCAGACTTCTCTGAGCTACCAAGTATCCCTCATCATCAAAGCCAGCCTGCCTCATCTCTTAGCCACCAGCTGAATCACAGTATGGAGTCCCAGTATGTACTGGTCCAGAACTCACGGACATGGTTATACTTAGGGTTACCAATGTTTTCATAGCAGGGAAGAAACCTGGAGGAAAACCTGATGCAGAGGCCATGGAGGGGTGCTGCTTACTGGCTTGCTTTTCATGGCTTACTCAGCCTGCTTTCTTATAGAACCTAGGACCACCAGCCTAGGGATGGCACCACCCATAGTGGGCTGGGCCAGCTTTTCAGATCTTACGGAGGCTCTACTTCAATCGAGGCTCCCTCCTCTCTGATGACTCTAACTTGTGTCAAGATAACATAAAAGCCAGCTGGCACAGACACATATGCACCTGAACAGTGCGGAGGAGAGACAGACCCTGAGTTGAGCAAGGGCAAAGAAGAAGGAACTAGACAATGGGGGACAGGCAGGGTGGACACTGACAACAGGCCTAACTGTTGAGTGGAGATGAGCCTGCTTGTCAAGCAGTAAAGGGTACCTGGGCCTCAGTCACTGCAGCCATTCAGCTCTAACCGCCCCCCACCCCCATCTCTCTGTAGTTTAGATTTTCATATAGTTTTCCATCATAGGAAACCAGTTGTAGGGAGGTGTTCAATGGCCAGGAGAGGGTCAAGGTGTGTGGAACTGGTTCTGCTCAGCTCTGGCCACTGCTGTAGGCCCATTTCACTCTGCCTGCAGTTCTTGTGCCCTTAGTATTTGCTGACAGAGCCGTTCTCAAGGCTTCACAGTGAGCAGTCCTAAGTTGGTGTTGGGGATGTCAGTGACAGGGTTGGAGGCTCAAACCCCAGAACCAGGTCTTCCAGGGAATAAGGGGGCACGTTACAGTGGTCCTTTCCCAGCACAGCACATCCTGATATATGTATACTGTATCTGTGTCATTCAGGAGGATCGGGGTCTTCTCTTCTTCTTCTTCTTCTTTTCCTTCTCCTCTTCTTCCCTTCCTTCTCCTTTTTCTTATTCTTCTCCTTCTGCCTTTCTTCCTCATCTTACTTTTTCTACTTCTTCCTCTTCCTTCCAGACAAATTTCCATTTTTCAGCCTAGTTCTCCTTGAACTCCTGACCCTCTTTGCCTCCACTCCTGGTGCAGGATTACAGATGTGCACCATTACAGATGTGCACCATCACACACAATTTTTGACTTTTTAAGTATAGCTTCAGTACATATGTGTAGATGTACAGAATTCAGTCTCCAGACTGGGGCTTGCTGCCTCTAGTAGTAAAAAGGGCCCACCCAGTCCCAACCCCTTCTTCAGCATTGCCACGCTTGACCTCCCGAGTTGCCTCCATTTCTCCTCCACCTCCTTGTGTCCTCAGACAATTTTCTCCTTGTATGAAGGAGAGGGAGAACCTGATTCTGGGATCAAAGGTCAATGGACTCCTTCAGAGTTCGTGTCCCATATGGAAGACCAATCCTATATTCAGGCTGAAGGAGAGGGACCACCACATGTGGATGAAGTGGAGATCCTACAGTCTCCTCAGTGAGTTCCCCAGGCACAAGGCAGGTACCCCAATTCTAAGGCAACAATTTTCCCTTCTCCTGAGAGTCAGATTTGCTTTTCTCTGGGCCACTCACTCTAACCCTAATCTAGAAGTGTCTAGACCCCCTACCCTCCAAGTGGCAGCAGGTGGCAGGGATGGGCAGCATGGCCTACCTCCTCACCCTCTTCAATGTGGTAATCCTTCCTGGTATTGGGGCCTCCAACGAACATGATTTTGAGCTGCTCCTGGTGCCTGCAATGGAGAGGCAAGAAGAGGACCTGAATCAACTTCTGGGAAGGGGGAGGGGGCAGAGGGAAGCAGGGACTGTGGGGACAGGAAGAGGTCTGGTACATGTATCTGAGAGAACGTCTCTTCCACCTACACTGTTCCACATGCATTAACGTGTCTCTGTGTATGGTTGTCTGCATGTCTTCAGACCAACAAAGACACAGCATGGCCGAGCATAGCTCTGTGAACCCTGGGCCATGCTCAGTGACCAGAGAACAAAGAGGAGCTCTCAGCCTGACTTCTGTGACACTCTCCACCACTGGGGATCATCCATACTCTGGGGACTCAGGGGACAACGACGTCTAAGAGGGCAAGGAGATATGTGTCTGGCATGTGTTCACAAGCACAGAACACCTCCAAAGACTGATTTAGCTTTATTACAATCTTGGGCATGCTAGTTGACTTTAGTTTTCTCATCCAGCAAGACAGCTTTGACTTATAAGGTTTTTAAAAATTTATATATATATATATTTTTTTTTCTAGATAGTTTTATGTTATTTGGGAAGTTGAGAAAATGCCCCCACCAGATTGGCCTATGAGCCAGATTGATGATTTTCTTGATTGATGGGGGAGGGCCTGGCTCAATGTGGGTGGTGCCATCCCTGGGCTGGTGGTCCTGGGTTCTATAAGATAGCAGGCTAAGCAAGCTATGGAAAGCAAGCCAGCGAGCAGCACCCTTCCATGGCTCCTGCCTCCAGGCTCCCGCCTCCAGGCTCCTGCCTTGGCTTCTTTCGGGCTCCTGCCTTGGCTTCTTTCAGGCTCCTGCCTTGGCTTCTTTCAGTGATGCTTTTATAAGCAGTAAGTGTGGAGGTCAGAGGACAACTTTTGGGAATCAATTCAGGTCTTCAGGTCTGTGATGGAAAGTGCCCTGCCCATTGGTCCACCCCTTCAGCCAATTCTTTTTGGGTCCTTTATTAATAGACTTAACTGAGATATACTTAGAACACATACAGAAAGTTCTTGAACAAGCCTATTTGAAAACTATACCCCATATACACCCTTCAGCCAGAATTCACAAGCCAGACGATGTTCCTCCTGTGCTCAGAGCCCTCCAGAAGCTTCTCATCTTCTACATCTTCTAACAGTGAGATTGTTATGGTTTGAATCCCGGCACTGGTCCAAACTCTTGTGTTGGAGTCCTAACCCCCAGGGCCTCAGAGGGTGAACTTATTCAGAAACAGGGCTGTTGCAGTTACAGGAAAGTTATAATGGAGTGATATATTTCCGTACATGGTCATAGCATATGAGAGCTGAATGTAAACCTCAGAACCTGCCTCTGTGCATCATGTTGTTGTGGGAGGGGTGCAGTCTTGATGGGACGAGAGAGGAGAGAGAGAGAGAGAGAGAGAGAGAGAGAGAGAGAGAGAGAGAGGATATGCCTTGAGGAAACAGGAGTCTGACAAGGAAGGATCAACAGTCCCAGCTGCCTTATGCTTTGCTCAGTGCAGTGTGAGGTTTTACGAGTGGGAATTTGGACATGGAGACTCACAGCAGGAGAGCGTCTCTGAGGATGAAAGCAACACTGGGGGTTCATGTGTTTGAAACCAAAGAACATCACTGATACCAGCGAAGTACCAGAGAAGTTAGGGCCAGGCATGGCACAGACTCACCATGAAAACTGTCCTCTCACGGACGAAGGGTTCTCTCCACAGGCTAGTTCATGCCGATTGGCATCTCGTCTCAACAGTTCTACAGGGAAGGTGTTTTGTCAGTTTGCCTCCTGCCATATGCCAATGTCCAGAGCATCGTGGTGCTCAGCAAATACCGGCTGACTGAATAAAGGGAGGGCCTATACGATCGTGATGGTGAACGTTAGGCGTTCTAGAGGACTGGATGGCTGGGGAGGCAGAGGTGGGAAGCAGGGCTGGAGGCAAGGCAGTCATTGCTGACCAGGCTGATGTGGATGGAATCAGAGATGCCTACGGGATTGAAAGGAGGAAGACTGGGAGGAGTGAGAATGAGAGACCGCAGACAGGGAAGAAGTGGAGAAAAGAGGCAAAAATGATAAAGCTCCAAACTGAGGAAAGCAGCAATGGCAGATGAGAAGAGGCTTCGAGGGGCCGTCATGGTTAGCTGCGGGAGTGTTGCGCACCAGAGGCCGTCATGGTTAGCTATGGGGGAGGGGGCGTGTTGCTCGGTGACCAAGAGCATGTGCGGACTTTGTAGTCAAACTGTTCCTGGGCTTCCATGTGGACTCTGTCCCCCACTAGCTCTGTGACATTGGGAAAGTTACTTATTAAATCCCACCTCATGGGGGCTACAGTGAGAAGTCAAGGACTCGATGAGATATACTTGGCCAATTCCTCCTGTTGGAGGGTAGGTGGCTGTAGCCTGCTGGGCTGCGACACTGCCTACTGGAAATGACTTATAGCCACACAGACATGGGGACTTCCGGTCTGCAGAGGTGATGCAAGAAGCTCGGCTGTGGAGCTGAGGGGGCGGGGTGATGGAGGCAGCATGGACAAGCCAGTCCGTGCTGTGGGTAGAGGAGACCTGGGAGGGTCTGGTGTGTGTGTGGCCTTGAGTCCTAGGTTAAGAATCCTCACGGCTAGGGATGCAGCTCGGTTTGGAGAACTGTGTGCCTAGCATTCACTGACTTCCACACTCAGCACCTCAGACACAGGGGGTGGTGCTACACATCCGTCATTCTAGCACTTGGGAGGTAGAAGCTGGAAGACTGGTAATTAAAGCCCAACCTTAGCTACATTGTGAGTTAAGCCAGGGCTATAGAAACACACACACACACACACACACACACACACACACTCACCATCCAAAGAATTGTTCATCTGACTCAGCTTCAGGGTTTGCCAAGGTTGAGGTGTGTGGTTTGGAGTCTCCAGGCCCTAAGTTCTAGTCTGGGACAATGAAAACCAGGCTTTCCCCAAGGTGCATGGGGCCATTGGGTTGGAAAGCTGCTTTCAGCCATGAAAGGAATGTCACACCCTGCCACCTCATCTCTCACGGCCTCAGAGACACTCAAGCAGATCTCAGAAGTCAAGGCCACCATCTCCACTGTGGTCTCCAGAAAGAGGAACAGACTGAGGTAGTGAAAGAAGAAACAGATAGTTTTCACCCTCCCCAGAAGAGCACCAAGTGGATGGAACTCAAGGGGGAGGGGATGGCTGAGGGAGGAGGAAGAGGAATAAGAAAGGGGGTGGGTTGTAGTCACCGGGTGCTGGGGACTCACATAAGTTTGTTGCAAACCGGAGGCTGAAAGGAGGCCCGATTCTCTTCTACCCAAGAGTTGACTCTCACACAGCGCTCCATGGCTGGCCAGCAGGACCCTTCTGCCCACAACGTGGTCGCCAGGTAATCCGGCGGTTGGAGAGGTGCGATCTGCTCAGTCTCCGGGCGGCCACCTCATTAATTAGCTTACCAGAGGTCAAAGAGTTGAGCAATCTCCAGCCACCCTGTGGTGCGGCTCTGGGGTCTGAGCCTGTTTGCCTTGCCCCTGCTCATAGGGCGGGCCCTCCGGGGCGGGGATCAAAAACCCAAGAACAGACCCGCCTCCTAGGTCATGGCCAGCATCCTCCCAGTACCTAACTACTTCGGTCTGAGGCTGGACTCTGATACCTACTAGGCCCACGTAAGATGCAGGATACTGGGCTTTCTGCTTTCCTAGAGGCCCCGCCCCTAAAGAAACATTGTGATGGGAGAATAAAGGTTTGAAAATCGGAGACTTTGAGCACGAGGAGAACTGAAGGCGACAGGAGCACACAGAGGCCATCACAGGAGGCAATTAACACAGTATCCAGTCTCCTCCGGAGTACGGAGGTCTGGCCGGGTCCTGCAGATATGATTGGCTAGACCCGAGATACCTTGTCCTCTCCTTGTGGGCGGGAATGAGGTGCCCAGCACTGTTCTGAGTGAGCTTTTTACTCCTCCACTGGAAATCGAACCAGGGTCTTTAGTTTGCTAGGGAAACTCTGACATGGAGCTTCGCTATATCCCCTTCCCTTGTGTCTTGTTTATATTTTGTTATTTGGTTTTGATTTTTGAGACAAGAAATCACTTTGTAATCCAAGATGTTGGGCAAGTTGCTATGTAGCTCAGGCTAGCCTCAAACTCTATCCTTCTGCCTCAGTGCTGGGATTACAGATGGATGCCACCATAAATCTACAATCCCCACTCTTGTATGTTTTAAGCCACACACCTGTGAAGAACTTTACAGGTGAAGATGGCCCTGGGTGTCTGTCTTAGTCAGGGTTTCATTGCTATGAAGAGACACCATGATCAAGGCAACTCTTACATAGAACAAGAGGGCTGGCTTACAGGTTCAGAGGTTCAGTCCATTATCATCATGGCAGGAAGCATGGCAGCATGCAGGTAGACACGATGGTGAAGGAGCTGAGAGTTCTACGTCTAGATCCAAAGGCAGCAGGAGAAAACTGTCTTCCAGGCAACTAGGAGGAGGGTCTCAAAGCCCACCCCACCCCCACAGTGACACGCCTACTCCAACAAGGCCACACCTACTCCATTAAGGCCACGCCTACTCCAACAAGGCCACACCTACTCCATTAAGGCCACGCCTACTCCAACAAGGCCACACCTACTCCATTAAGGCCATACCTCCTAATAGCACCACTGCCTGGGCTATGCATATACAAACCACCTCAGTGTCCTAGCCTGCCAGACTAGAGGCTCCTCAGCCCAGGTTGCCCTGGGGCAGGAAATGTAGATCTACATGTGGGAATGAGGAAGAGGATGAGGGCAATGACCACCTTTCCTCAGGACTCAGAATTCTTGGGAGAACTGAAATGGAGTGGACTATAGAATCAGTGTGTGGGAGAAGAACCGGTTTCAGGCCTCTGAGCCCAGAATACAGACTTCGGAATAGAAGAATTGCTAGTGTCTCCCTCGTGGCTCTCATGATCACCCACCCTTGTCTGCAGCCTGACGTGGGCAGCGTCTCTGCCTCTCAGAGTTAAAAGCTCTGAGGGTGTAAGTTAAATGTGGACGGGCACTCAGCAAGAGTCTTGCCCTCCTGGTAAGGACTTTCTCGTTTCCTCTGCACCACCCTCACCCCTTTCTACAGCTTTACTTTTTGATTATTCATTTAGCACATTTCAGCTAAGTATTTATGGAAGCATTTCCTCTTAGAACGTTGTCTGGTACCTGAATAAATCAAACCTTCTTTATATTTCCCATCTCCAAGTAGTCAGAGGGGTGTAAACAAAACCCTGGATGACCTATGGTCACGTGTCAGGCTTCTTTCAGGTGCTGTTAAATGGGGGTGGGGAGGGTGAGGAGGTGGGCAAGTGAAGTCACCTAAGGGGAGGGGCTACCCGCAACCCAGCAGATGCTCTGTTACTTACTGCAGAGGACAGAGTGGTACTTCTCCTGTACTTTAATTGATGCAATTAAACAATGTGAGGCTGTGAGTAGAGTTTGGGGACATGAATGCTCAAGACTCAAGCTAAGATACATTTGTATCACTGTGGGAGATGATCTCTACTTTGGCCTGTGTGGATAAAACACTGTTCTAGGGTACCACAGGCAAGCCTCATTATTCAGATGGCTTCAGTCAAGAAAACCCCAACATTTGTATTAGTTACTTTGCCTATTGTGGGAACAAAAGGGATTAATTTTGGCTCCCAGTCTGAGGGTACCCTCAAATGATGGGGAAGTCATGGCGGTGGGAGCCTGAGGCAGCCAGTTATATGGCATCAACAGGCAGGAGGCAAGCGAGCTGGACGCTGACCAATGCTGGTGCTCAGCTCCCAGTCTCCCTCTTCCTCAGCCTGAACTGCAGCTCACAAACTATCGCCACCCACAGTTAGTGTGGGCCTTCCCAGCCCAATTAACTAGCAACTCCCTCACAGACAAGTCAGGAAGCTTGTTTCCATGGTGATTGTAAATCCCATCAAGTTAATAATCAAGATCAAACATCAGGCTGCTCCCAGGTGCCACCTCTTTCCGCTGTATACAGGAGCTTATTTGTGCCATGGAATCAGAAGAAAACAGCATCTTCTCTGGGCTCCTAGCCCATCAAGGCCTTCTCGCTTGCTGGGTGGGGTCTTGCTCTACCCTCTGGATTGAGTAGCACATGAAGACCTTTAGATGCCTCTGTGTTTGACTGAACATGGCTGTTGATAACTAGCTGATCCTTCAGTCCCTCAATAGATTGAGCTAGTGTGTTGGCAGCTCAGAGCTGTTTGCTCTGTCTGTCTCCCTTTCTCTCCATATACCCCCTTTCATACACTCATCAAATATTTAAGAACAAATAGATTTCTATGAATAAAAGAAATGCTTCATGAACTGTGCTGGTGAAAAGGGGGAAGACGCAAGCCAAGCCCACAGTCCTCTATTGGACTCTCTCAACACAGTTCAGTTCTGTAATCCTAAGTGTAGGGGGTGTTTCTCCCAACTAACACACAGGCAATCAGACTAAGCAGTGCCTGGGGGACATCAATCTTATCCTGTCTGCATGGATGTAGCATTAGACCCCACAGGATGAGGGCTCAGTCCCATAAGACCCTCCCCAACTTCAGGCCAGTTGCAAAGAAGGAAATCAGCTACAAACTGGAATTTTGTTTTCTTTCTTTCTTTTCAGGTGCATTCTGTTTAATTTTTCTAAACTTTCTTTTCCTTTTTATTTCTTCTCTCACACAATTGATGGAGACTGCAGTTTTCCCTCCCTCCACTCCTCCCAGTTCCCACCACCATCTTCTCTCTACCCCAGATCCACTGCTCTTCTGTTTCCCTTCAGAAAAGAGCAGGCCTCCCAGGGCTATCAACTGAACATGGCTTACCAAGAGGCAATAAGACCAGGCACAAACCCTCCAATCAAGGCTGGACAAGGCAACTCAGTAGGAGGAAAAGGGTCCCAAGTGCAGGCAAAATAGTCAGAGACACCCCCAACTTTCACTGGTACAAGTCCCACAAATTCCCAAGCGTAACACATATGCAGAGGACCCAGCACAGACCCATGAAGGTTCCATGCTTGCTGCTTCAGTCTCTGTGAGCCCTTTTGAGCCCTGCTTAGTTGATCCCGTGGGCCACCTTCTCCTGGTGTCCTTGACCTCTCCGACTCCTACAATCAGCAACTTGTGTTTTCTGAGGCTGGTTCTTGGAAGAGTTGAGCAGTTTGCTGAGCCTCTCCCTGGCACGCTGCTGCCCCCCTGTGCAGAAAGCTGGGCTAGCATCCTTGGGGATGAGAGGATGAACGGCAGAAGTGGCCAGAGGCCTGCTGTGTTAAGTCTACTTAGATACCCCAGTGGAGATGGCTGAATGCAGTTCAAATCAATGCCCTGGTGCATCAGGAGCAAGTGAAATGGCCACGACTGTGGGTCACTGAGGAGGTGGCGTGTTACACTCCAGTGAACCGAGACGCAGGCATTAAGGGTTCCCAGAGTCATTTAGTGTTGTTCTGTTTTAAGTGTACTGAAACAGGCCTGAGACCGTAGCACACCTGATGCCATGTGAGCGTCACCATTCTGTCCTTAGAACCTAACAAGTAGGCCCCCACAGCTGCCAAAGAACTAGTCCCCCGAAGACCTAGTCTGTAGTGTCAGGATCTGGGAAAGTCCCTAAATGTTCTAACCTTGCTTTTTGGCTTCTATAGTCCCACTTTTCACTAACTGTTCTTGCTAACTGAAGTATGTCAACCAGGATGTGATTTCTGCTCGTAAAAGGCAAAGAACAGAATGGCTTGGGCTGTTAGGATTTGGGCTAGTTCCCCTGCAGTCGCTGGCTGCCAATACTTCTATTGTGCTTTAAGAGTGTCTGTGTGGGCTGGACCTAGGCCTCCCTGCACATGTGGAGCAGATGTGCAGCTTGACCTTCATGTGGGTCCTGAACAACCGGAGCAGGGGCTATCCCAAAAGCTGTTGTCTGTACGTGGGATGTGCTCTTCTGCTGGGCTGCCTTGTCTGGCTGCTCAGTGGGAGAGAATGTGCCTAGCCCCGAAGAAACTTGATATGCCCGGGTGAGGGGGATACCCAGGGGTGTTCCACTCACTCAGAGGAGAAGGGTATGGGGGAAAGGATTGCAGGAGGGAATGATCAGGAGGGTTGCAGTGAGCAGGATGTAAAATGAATTAAAAAAAAAATCCCACTCTCTGTGTGTTCTCTGGTGGAATTACCTCAGAACAATACCTCTCATGAATGGTACAAATCTGGTCTGACATGTCTGGTATTTAGTAGCTGGCTCCACAATTATTGATATAATTGTGTTGATGAAAGGAAGAATTCCTTAGCTCTATTGTAGGAAGTAGAGTTTAATTGAACAAAGAAAACAATACATCAATTGAGGCAGCTCCAAGAACAGAGCAGGTTCTGAGGATGGCAACCAGAGTTGAATTCTGAAGGTGTCTGCAGAGCAAGGGAACTTACACACACACAAAACTTAACAGTTAGCTGCTCAGTCCATTTCAGGGCCTCCAAGCAGCCAATGATTCGCAGGTTCTGCCTTTGAACTCTACCTACATTTGCTTGGTATATTGGGCCAAATGCTGGACTCCTTTCCAAGCCCATGGTCTTCTGCAGATATTACTGGTAGTACTTATGGTGACATCTTGTTTTGGGTTTTCCAATGACTACACTGAGCTGGTTTTCTATTAATGCTATGACACAAAATTAGAGGCATAAAAATAAAGCTAGTAAGCCAGACCCGGTGGCAACAGCCTATAATCCTAGCTACTGGGAGCTGAGGCAGGATAGAAAATTCAAGGCTATTTGTGCTACAGAGGAAGTTCAAGGGCCTGGGCAACTATGGGAGACAATGTCTCAAAAAAAGAATGGTAAGAAGAAGGTGCATTAGGGTTCTCTAGAGCAGAACTTATAGAATGAATCTCTCTCTCTTTCCTTTATCTATCTATATATCTACTATCTATCTATCTATCTATCTATCTATCTATCTATCTATCTATCTCATATATATACAGGCTGCTGTCCAGCTAATTAAACAATGATTGGCTGTGAACATAAAGTCCAAGAATTCAGTAGTTGCTCAGTCCACAAGGCTGGTCTTCTGTATACTCTGGAATCCCGTAGAACTAGGCTCTAATACCAGTGAAGGGATGGATGTGCTAAAAAGGCAAGGGCAAGCAGGCAAAGAGCAAAAGCTTCCTTCTTCTATCTCAGCGTTTCTTAACCTGCGGGGTGCAGCCCCTTTGGGGATCAAACCACCCAGAGATCAATTATCAGATATTCTTAATATCAGATATTGACATATGATTCATAATAGTAGCAAAATTACAGTTATGAAGTAGCAATAAAAATAATTTTATGGTCGGGGAGGGGTCATCACAACATAGGAAACTGTACCAAAGGGCCACAGCATTAGGGAGGTTGAGAACCACTGCTCTATTTCCTTACATAGACTTCCAGCAGAAGGCTTGTCTTCCCACCTCAAGATCCAAATAAAATGCATGCGTCTTCCCACCTCAAAGATCAAGTCTAGAAGTGGACCCATCCACTTCAAACCAAGCAAGGCAATCTCTCACAGGTGTGCCCTCCATTGCTGGATTGTAGTTCATTCCAGACGTCATCAAGCTGACAAACAGGAACAACTATCAAAACCTGCCAGGGCGAGATGGATTAGCAGGCACAGATACTTGTCACTGAGCCTGACGACCTACATTCCATCCCTGGGATCAACACTGATGGAAGGAAAGAACTGACTCCCGACAATCGTCATCCTACCTCCAAACACACTGTGGGCAAAAATAAAAAACAAATTAAATTAATGTATTTTTTAATTTAAAATGGCGGGGGATATAGTTCAATGATAGAACACTTGGCTATTATTCACAATGCTTTAGAGTTAACCCCTTGTCCCGAGAAACAAAACAAAACAAAACAAGACAAGACAACCCAACGCCCCATCACATACACCAGTCTATCATCTTTAGTTCTGGAAGTCTTAATGGGGCTCGAAGGTGAAAATCCTGGTGTATTTTTTAAAAGTCATATTTATCTTATGTTCATTGGTGTTTTGCCTGCATGTATGTCTATGTCAGATCTCCTGGAACTGAAGTTACAGACTGTTTAGAGCTGCCATGTGGGTGCTGGGAATTGAACCCAGAGCCTCTGGAAGAGCAGCAAGTGTTCCTAACCACTGAGCCATCTCTTCAGCCTTGGTTCTTGTGGGGTTTTTTTTTGTTTTTGTTTTTGTTTGTTTGGTTGGTTGGTTTGGTTTTTCGAGACAGGGTTTCTCTGTGTAGCCCTGGCTGTCCTGGAACTCACTCTGTAGACCAGGCTAGCCTCGAACTCTCGAACTCAGAAATCCACCTGCCTCTGCCTCCCAAGTGCTGGGATTAAAGGCGTGCACCACCACTGCCCGGCGGTTCTTGTGTTCTTAAAGAGTTCTGGTAAGAGGCATAGTTTAAGTAAAATTTTATTAAATTTTGTATGAATCTTTATGAGGCAGGTGTTATGATCCTGGGAAAACATGACCATTTCCTTCTCAAACCACAGAGGACTCCCTTTGTGATTATTCTCTTCGAGTTCTTCTAGAAAAATCCTCAAAGATAGATGGAGGCAGGGGGTGGGGGCATGCATCAAAGGCCACAACTCGATAAATCTACATTGAAGTCAGAATCTTTGATAGATGCAGATCCGTCATTAGCCCACATGTGCGAAAAAGAAAATGCCCTGGTGCATTGTTTTCTGACCCAACAGAACAACCTGACTCTGCTTCAAGGACTTTTTCATCCAAAGCGGCACTGTGAGAGCCGAGCATGCAGCTCCCAAGATGCAGTTGCAGCTATTCTTGCTTCTCTCCTCCCCAGCTCCCTGCCCTACACTGCCCTGGGAAGACTCGCCTCATCCTCAGCCACATTACCACTCCTGGGACTCCTCCTCCCCCTCTCCAGCACGAGTCTATCCGACCCACTCAGATGGACCAGCACCATTTCCCCATGCTGTGTCCTCAGTGTGCTTGCGGATTCTAGGGTTGGGACATGGACCTCAAGGGCAGAGGAAGATAGAAGGTGTCATGGTGAAATGGTTGTCAACTTGACAGAATCTAAAGTCTCTTAGATGGTAAGCTTTCAGGCACATCTGTGAGGTGTGTTTAAATTAAGTTTAGCTCTAAAACTGTGTGATGGATAGCTTTTGGTTTATTTGTTGTTTTTTGTTCTTTCAACTTGGCACTAGTTACAGTCATCTGGGAAGAGGGGATGTCAACTGATGGTTTGCCTCTATCAGATTGGTTTGTAGGCAGTGTTTGTGGGGCATTTTCTTGATTAATGATTGATATAGGAGGACCCAGGCCACTATGGGAGGTGTCATCCCTAGGCAAGTGATTCTGGGTTGTATAATAAACTAAATTGAGCAAGCCATGGAGGAAAAAGCCAGTAAGCAACATTCCTCCATGGCTTCTGCATCAGTTCCTGATTCCAGGTCCCTGCCTTGAGTTCCTTCCTGTCCTTTGTTCAAAGATGGACTGTAACCAAGATGTGTAAACTAAGTAAACCTTTTTCTTCCCAGGTTGCTTTTGGTCATGGTCTTTATCACAATAATAGAAATCAAGCTAAGACTGAATGTTGGAGATTATTTTGATGAGGGAAGTTACACCCACTATTGGTGGCACCAATTCCCTAGGCTACCCTGAAATGTATAAAAGGAGAAAGTGAGCTGAACACAAGCATCCGTTGCTTTCTGCTTCTAGTTTGTGGATGCATTGTGATCAGCTGCCGCCCTGACTTGTTCACCAAAAACTGTGACACAAAGCCCTTTTTTTTTTCTTTTCAGCTGTCTTTGTCAAAGTATTTTATCACAACAGGAAGAGGGTAATACTCTATGTACCACACATGCTTTGTTACTTCTTTTCTAATCTATCAGGTTCCTCATAGTTGCAAGTAACCAAGACTCCAAATAACCCATAACTTAAGGGATGCTGAGTTGGTTCTGTGGGTATGGGAGCTTGCTAAAAAGATCTGAGTTTGGTCACTGGGATTCACATGCTAGGTGACAAGCAAGCACACCCCTCTCCCCCCACTAAATAAAAATGCAGTTTAAACAATTTAGAGACATGGGTCTAGAAAGATGGCTTAGCCATTGAGAGCACTTGCTACTCTTGTAGAGGGTCCAAATTTGGTTCCCAGTATCTACATGGCTGCTCACAATTGTCTGGACCTCCAGATCCAGGGGATCTGATGCCATCTTCTGGCCTTTAATGGTATCAGACACACACGGTGAACAAACATACATACAGGCAAACACTTATAACTAAATAAATCTAAAAAATATAAAAATGAAACAAAAAAAACAAGCAAAAAAAAACCCTTCAGTTAATGAGAAGGTTAAAGGCTCATACAACGAGGTACCTGTCTTGGTCAGGGTTTCTATTGCTGTGAAGAGACACCATGACCATGGCAACTCTTATAACAGAAAACATACTTGGGGATGGCTTAGTTTCAGAGATTTAGTTCATGATCACATGGTGGGAAGCATAGCAGTGTGTAGGCACACACGGTGCTGGAGAAGGAGGTGTATCTGTATCTGGATCCGAAAGCAGCAGGAAGAGACCTTGAGCCACTAAGTCCAGCTTGAGCGGCTGAGACCTCAAAGCCCATCCCCTTCAGCAAAGCCACACCCACTCTAACAAGGCCACGTCTCTTTAGTGCCATTCTTTTTTTTTTTTTTTTTAAAGATTTATTTATTTATTTTATTTATGAGTACACTGTCGCTGTCTTCGGACACACCAGAATAGGGCATCCAATCTCATTACGGATGGTTGTGAGCCACCATGTGGTTGCTGGGATTTGAACTCGGGACCTCTGGAAGAACAGTCAGTGCTCTTAACCGCTGAGCCATCTCTCCAGCCCCATCTTTAGTGCCATTCTTATGCTGGCTACCTTCATTCAGACCACCACAGTAGCTACAGGGGATTTGCAGGAAATGTAACTGAGGAGACCCTCCCTGAATGTTGCTCACGTCAGGTTCTTGTGACAGCGATGAGAAAAGTGACTAACACATGTCCTATTCCTGGTGTCTGAGGAGAGCTGATTACACATAGCATTTCCTTCTGACCATGCCCTGCAGGTGCTTGATCTGCTGTGGGGGCTGCAGAGAGGGTTGACTCATGTTAGCAGCATCCTTCCATTCTTCCTACTAAACAAACGTTGTTGAAATTTTTAATCCCAGTCTGGGGTTTCTATATTACCTTGATCATTCAGTTCCCGGATAAAAGACACACAACCTTTATATTTACAGTAAGCCTTAAACAGCACAAGAGCTGGGCAGACATCTATCCTCCATGCTATTAGAATCTACTTTCCTATTGATAAGCCAGAGTTATTACTTACTATGTTTCATCTGAGCTGTTCTTAACTCCAATTGGCCAGCCCAGGACCATGTTTTCTTGGCTACTAATCCCTGGCACCTCTCTCTCCTTCCTTCACCTTCTTTTCCTTGTGGGTCTCCTCCCACCCTCAGCCCTGGAATCCTAAACCTCGCCTATGTCTCTTCTGCCCAACTATTGGTTTCCAGCATCTTCATTTACCAATCAGAAATAACTTGGGGGCACGGTCATGTGGCTCTACATTCAGACTCTCTCGGGGAACCAGGTCTGGGCCACACTTAGCTTTACAATACACAGCAAAAGACAAAATCCTCAAAAGGCTTAGATAATTCCACATTTCTGGGAGATCAAATTGCCACCAAGTAAGAACCAGGTGTGTGTGCTGGCCACGAGAGGCTCACATGTCTGTACCTGCACCCATTACTGGTAACCAGTAGATGTTGCTTGGATCTGGTGTTTTCAGGTTCCTAGACTTTCAATCAAGAAAACTGAAATAAAGGCAGAAATGAATTGCAAAGAAGCAAAGGAGTTTTATTTCAAGGCAAAGCAATAGTACAGACCAGAAATACCCTGTCAAGATTGACAGAGGCTATCTATCTATCTATCTATCTATCAATCATCTACCTATATATCTATAAGGCACCTAAGATCTATCTATTATCTATGATCTATCTATATATCTATCACCTATCTATGATATATCATCTATCTATCTTATATGTAAGTGTTTTGCCTTCATGCATGTATATACACTATCTGCCTGCCCAGTTTCCTCATCATGATTCCTTGGGACTGGAGTAGCAGATGGCTGTAAGCCATCATGCAGGTGCTGGGAACTGAACCCCAATCTTCTGCAAGAACAGCAAGTATATTTAACCATCTTCAGAGAGACGACCCATCTCTTCAGAACACATCCCCCCCCCCATATCTTATCATTCCTGACTCTTCACGACATGGTTTCAAATGATCTGGCTGAGAGTGGATGTGTGGATCCTGGGGTCCACGGCACCCTGAGGACTGTCAGCACTGGCATACGGCACCCTGAGGACTGTCAGCACTGGCATACCTTCGTAGCCCAGGTGTCATAGATGAATTTATATTTGTTACCTACAATGAAGAAAACAGAATATCTGTGAGTTTCCCAAAGTCATTTAGTCTGTCTGTCTCTCTGTCTGTCTGTCTCTCTCCCTGTCTCTCTCACTCTCTCTGTCTCTCTCTCACACGTGTGCATGCACACACACACACACACACACACATATACTACTAATAATACTAAAAGAATTTCTCATAAATCTGATGAAAAGACCCAAACATATCAAAGACTGTAAATGAACAGAAGAAACTTAAGACATCTGAAGAAGCTCTTACTCTGAAGCATGCATAGAGGCTGGAGTGTAGCTTAGAAGTAGCACTTCCCTAGCACGAGCAAAAGCCCCTTGGTTCCACCCTCATTATCAGCATCGAAAGAAATGCAAATGGGCAAAAAGGACAGCCATCAGAAATGCTCAGCACCCTTAAATCTGCTTCCTTTTTGACCCTGGCAGCATAGCTTCTTCTGCATACAAAACAGCAGGCACTGCAAGCAGAATCCCAGCTCAGGGCCTGTGAGCACGGTGCTTGTGGATAACCTTGGGAATTCATTCTTGACTTCACAAAGATTTCTTGTATTTTTTTGATAGTTTCAAAATTCCTAGCTCCTATCAGTGGGAGGGTAAGATAGAAACGGTCACAATAGGATAGATAACAAGAAAACTATCATACACTCAGAGGAAGTGACAATACGAAGGTCTAACAGCAAGTATTGGTGAGGAGGCAGAGCAACCGAAACTCAGTCTTACTGGCAGGAGTGGACGCTCCCTTCGGCATCTTTTGAGATCCAGAGCTCACAGGTAAAGGTGGCCCACTGGGTGGCAGGCAAGTTGACAAAAGGGCTTCAGGCTAAAGTTGCTAGCACGTGGGCAAATGTGCTATCCAGTCTCAAGTGGGAATGCATCTACTGGCTGCTGAGCTGTGGGAGCCAGAAGAAAAGCATTGAGCAGAGGGATAACAGCCCCTTCGGTGGCCTCTAGCCCCTTCACTGACAGGGCCAGACAGTGGCAGCGGATGATGGAGGACCAGTGTCATGGGGTCCAGTTCCAGGGCTACAGAGCAGAGGAGGAGCACAGGAAGGAGAAATTCCTGCCACTCCCATCGTCAGTGTGACCAGTGATTGATTTTAGGGTGACCAGTGACTAGGGTTCAGGTTGTCTGGGAAGATCACAATTGGTGCTAGCTGCTCTTTCGCCCTCAGAATGGTCCCCTTTTGAAGACTGTCAATGTTGTCAAACCGGCCAGACGTACCGGTTTCTGTCAAATCCTCCCACTGACAGGAGCTAGGGATTTTGTATCAAAATGAAACAAAACAAAAATACAAGAAATGTTTGTGAAGTCAAGAATGAGCTTCCAAGGTTATCCGCTGTGCTCACAGGCCCTGAGCTGGTTTTTCCCCTTGTAGATTCTGCTGTTTTGTATGCAGAAGAAACTATGTTGCTACCCCCCCAAAAAAAAAAGAAAAAAAGAGAGAAAGTAGGAACATCAAAGGAGATGCATTATTACAAACTGTTCATTTATCTAAAAGAACTACTTTAATAAGTAAAGATAAAAATTCTAAGGGACTTGTATCACAGTACTATGTTAAAAAGGTGCTATTTCTCTATTAACGATGTATGAAATAGTAATAGCTTTTACAATACAGCATAGTTTAGACTGGACAAGTCTATTTGTTCACAAGTATTTTGTCTCTACCAGACAGCACCAGCTATGCATCTGTTGGGTCAATGGCTGTGTGCATTTAAAACTTGGCTAGAGGAGCTGAAAGATGGGTCAATGGCTAAGAGCACTGGCTATTCCTCCAAAGAACCCACAACCACCACTGGGCTCACAACCATCTCTAAGTCCAACTCCAGAGAATCTGATGCCCTCTCTGGCCTCTGCAGGCCACACACCTATTTTATACAGACACCTACAGTCAAAATAACCATACATATAAAATAAAATAATCTAATAATTTTAAAAAACCAGAAGTATCCATTTTTCCATACTCCTGTCAACACTGGATGTTACTATCCTTTGAATTTGTTACCATCTGACTAACTCTCAGCAATTCTTCACGTTGGTTTCAAAAGAGAGAGAAGGGCTCCAGGATCCTTCAATCCACACCTCCTCCACTCTGGAATCTGCTCATCCCTTCATGAAACTTCCCTTAACTTGGGCGTTGTGCTCTCCATCTGTCTCAAGAAGATAAAGGGTCGTTTGCTCACCTGGCACTGTTGGAGCTCAGGAACCACGTGGGTAGGAGGGCACTTAGGCACAGACAAACACAGAGCACTGGAAAGGCTTCAAGATGGCTTCCCCTGTCACAGGTGGCTATAGCATCTTGTGATTTTCTTTGAAGAAATGTAGTATTTATTTTAAGTGGTTCATTCTATTTTTTAAATGTATTTTTTATCTATATGACCATGCGTGTGTCTCTGTGGGTACATGCCACATGTGTGTGAGTGTACATGGATGTCAGAAGACAGCATCAGGTCCTCTGCAGCTGGAGTTACAGGAGGTTGTGAGCTGCCCAGCGTAGGTGCTAGGAACTGAACTTGAGTGAGTTCTCTGAGAGAGCAAATGCTCTTAACCTCTGAGCCAATCTTCCAGCTCAAAAAAAAAAAAAAGATATTTAAAGGATGCTTAAAAACCAGGTGCTGTGCTGTATGCCTGTAATGCCAGCACTTGGGAGGCAGAGGCAGGAGGATCAGGAATTCAAGACTAGCCTCTGCTACATAGTAAGTCTGAGGCCAGCCTGGCTACCTTGAGACCTTGTCTCAAGAGAGCAACCAACTAACTAACAAAAACAAAAACCGGAAAATAATTTTGAAGACCTTCCAATTAAGACTGAATCATTCTGGAAGCCCCTTGGTGGGTGTGATTGGGACCCACAGCAAGTCTCCGACACCAGCTGTCTGTCCATGATGGCTGCTTTGGGGCTCCTTGTGCAGGATTTGGCTTATGTACAGCAACATTTATGCTTAATACATAACCATAATGAGACACTGGCTAAAAATAAGAACTATAAAAAAATTGATGAAATAAAGCGAATGAAATGGTAACTCCATAAATTGAAATCAAGATGATTTTCATTCACCAGCCTCACAGATTGCATCCCGTTAATCAAAACGTTTGTGTGGCTCATCACAATGCCCCTTGTGTAGCAGAGGCCAAAGCCAGGAAGAGAAATTACAGTGGCCAGTACATGCTATTTGGAGTTTCATTGTCGGGAATAAGGACAGTCATGGCCCCTCCTTGTAAGTTGCAGGATAGCACAGGCACACACGGCAATTGAAACCCTTCCAGTTCATCTCACCATTTAAACACAAAAACATAGGAGTTAAAAAAAAAACACAACTTTTTTTCAGTGCAAAGGCATTAAAATTCCAAACATTCATTTAAGAAACAGTTTTTGTCTATTTCTGTTGCCACAATGAGTCATTACATTTCATGCATTTTAATATACAGTACATTCATCCCTATGCCAAGATGACATGTTATTTTAGAACTTATCTATTAACCCAGCATGCTTTCTCCTTGCCTTACATAATTAAACATTTCATTATTTGGTATATGGAAAAGAGTGAGACTCTTTTTGCATTATAAGCATTACAAGGTCTAACTACCCTTGCACCTAGAGAAAGTTTTATTTAAAAAAAAAAACACTGCTTTATTATGTAACATATAACAACTCAAATTATTTCGAGGCAGTGGGGTAGGTGGCGTGGCCTGTAGAATCTGCTCTCCAGTCATGATTCCTGGATTTAGAGATAAGGAAACTCAAGAGACTTGAGCCTACTTAAGACGAATAAAGCCCAGTGAGAACCTTGGGTGAGATTCCTAGTTCCCTGCTCTCTGGAGGCAGTCTGAAAAGGGTAAACAGTCTCTGCGAGGCTCAGGAAGTTTTCTCCTGTGGTCCTGGCGCCCTCTCTCGGGCTCCTGTCTCAGTATCACCCCGTCTAGTTTCCTCCACGAGAACCTTAGTCTCTTTGGGACCTAAACTATGTATGTTCCCTTTATGAGGTACCACCTTTCCCTGTAAACATTGGGATCCCCACTATCTGTATACATATGTACACGCACTGGCTGATCCTCCACGATCTGGCGAGCTAATGAAACAGCAGATACACAACAGGGACTGGGGGAACAAAATTCTCCTTTACCACCCCTTCCTCCATTGGTCTCCTTTCCAAGCAGCCTTCCTAATTTTTTTTTCCTTTTTAAAGATTTATTTTTAAAATTATGTAGATGTGTCTGTGCATGCCGCAGATCCCCCTAGACTGGAGTTAAGGAGGATTGTGAGCCAAATCGAACCGCCTTTCCCCTAACCACTGAGGCATCTCGCCAGTCTCCTCGTATTTTCATGCAGTACCGTGTTTTTTACGTTCTCTAACGAGGAAAGGGACTCACGAAGTGCGTATGGATCAGAAGTAATAATCTGGGCTTCGGTCCAGTGTTCCGATTTTCTGGTTTTAAGAAAGAAACGAATATTCCGAGATTTCCAGCTCTTTTGGTTTTAAACACTGAAACTTAGGATGGAAGGAAAGGAAACACCTGCAGCTTGGACCTCGAGGCCCCTCAGGATGAGAAGCCCGCCCAGGTCCGGCTGCTGGCCCTCGAGCCATCGGAAGGGTGGCACAAGGATGCGGGTTCGCTTCCCGGAGCGGACGGCAGCCGCGCGGTCGCTCTGTTCGCCCCCGCCAGGCCCGTCTGCGCGTGCGGGGGGAGGGCCTGCCGGAGCGGAGCCTCGCGGAGGACGCCGCCCCTCCCCGGCGGGCTCGGCCGAGCGAGCCTGTCCCCGTAGACTCCTCCCGGATCCTTCGGTCCCCCGACTCCGGCTCGTCGCCCTGAGTCCGGTCCGAAGTTGAGGGAGGCTGGGGTTCGAGCGGCGCCTGCTGGCGGCGGATGCGCATGCTCCACCGACGCCTTGTTGGGTCTGATAGAGCCTTCGCAAGGCCGCCTCAGCGGAGCTCCAGTGGCGCAATCGGTTAGCGCGCGGTACTTATACAGCAGTACATGCAGAGCGATGCCGAGGTTGTGAGTTCGAGCCTCACCTGGAGCACGATACTTTTGGAGCCAAGCTTTACTGTTATTTTATATTTGTATAGGAAGGAGTTAGGTTCCCTTTAGTCCCCTCGCTTCCTGTCTCAGCCAAAGCGGAAAACAGCTCGCTGTGAAGCTTTGTACTCTGTTTCCGAGCTGCTCTGTAGCTACTGCGCAGCATCCAGCAGTGGAATCCAGTGGACCGCCTACTACCCTTCCTGGTTTTTAGGCCGCCGTTTAAACCGCATCAGGACCCCAGATGCAAACCGTGGTCCCCAAGACTCTGTGATGCCGGCGGCTTCCTGCGAGCGCGGAGACTACTCCGCAGCTCCCGCCGCTGCCCCCGCCGAGCCCGGATCCAACCCACTGCTTCCGGGTGGCTTCCCAGGACCAGATGGACTCAGAGTGTGGGACCCTGGGTGACCTGCTCCATTCCCTGGCACTAGCCCCCTCCCCACCCCGCCTGCAGCTGCCCCCCACCCCCGGTTCAAGGCACCCTGCCTTCCCCCTGCGTTTGCAGTTGGGGACAAATGTCTGGGAAATTTCCATTCTCTCTCCCTAAAGCTCTGCTGTCACTCTGGAATGGTGACCACTAGAGGAGCCTCTTGTCTTCTCGGCTAGCAGCCACCCTAGCTCTGCATCGAGCCTAGAGGGATGTCAGGAGTCCCTCAACTCACCTAATCCTCATGCTCAACGCCACACCCTCCCATACCTTCAGCTCACTGACACAAGTTCAGGAGGATGGAGGCTAGTTCCTCTCAAGAAATCCATTCCAAGTCTGAAAACAAATGTAAACGCTGTGGAAAATATAAAGCTTGCTTATTAAAACAAGCAAACAAACAAATGGGCTGGAGAAATGACTCGGTGTTTTAAACTGGGCGCTGCTCTTGTCTGCGAACCAGGAATTCAGTTCTCAGCAGCCGCATGGGGCAGCTCGTTGTAACTGACGACCTGAGCTTAATCCCTGAATTCAAGGTAGAAGAAGAAAACCCAGCTCCCAAAAGTCATCTTCTGAGCTCCATATGAACACCGAGGCACATGCATGCGTGGCACACACACACACACCTATACATACATACATACATACATACATACATACATACATACATACATACATACATAATGGTTTTTGAGACAGAATGGCAGTCTTTGAGACAGGAGGCGTGGCCTTGTTGGAATAGGTGTGGTCTGGTTGAGGGAAGTTTGTCACTGTAGGGGTGGGCTTTGAGGTCCCATGCTTAAGCTCCGCCCAGGGCAGAAGAGACCCTCCTCCTGGCTGCCTCCCAAAGTTTTCTGTTGACTGCCTTTGAATCAACCCTTAGAACTCTCAGCTTTTTCTCTAGTACCATGCCTGCCTGGATGCTGCCATGCTTCCCGCCATGACGATAATGGTCTAAACCTCTAAGACTGTAAGCCCACCCCAAATTAAATGTCATCCTTTACAAAAGTTGTCTTGGTCATGGTGTCTCTTCACAACAATGAAACCCTAAGACACAGGGTTTCTCTGTGTAGCCCTGGAACTCTGTGTACAGACCAGGCTGGCCTTGAACTCACAGAGATCCACATGCATCTGCCTCCCTAGTGTTAGGATTTATTTATTTTTTTATCTAGTAAAAATATCTATGGGAAAATGCTTAATAAACCCCAAATACCACGGCACAATTGTCACTAGACACGGATTGGGCCAGTGCAAGGTGGACAGTGGCTTCAAGGTGACTGAATCTGAGGTACACAAGAGCTATAGAGGAAGGGAACACCATAACTGAACAACTCCCAGCAGGACAGAATCCTTATGTACCCCAGGCTGGCCTCAGCTTAGTGGATGGCTCAGATGAAGATAAGCCCATCAATGCTCTGAGTGACACCCCAAGGGAGGGCAGATCTGGGAGAATCTGAAGGCAGAGTATAGTCAATCTCGGGACAGATCCTCCTGGCAAATGACAAGGTGTGCTTTAACGGATTGACGTGGTGTGCAGTTCAGAGTTTCGTGTGTTGGCAGCTGTTAGCATGGAGATCTGAGGGTTCAGTTGTGTGTGACCTCAGCTGTGACAGCAATTAAATGTCAGCTACTAATGTGTTACCATTGCATGGTGTGATGTCAGTGGGGCTCAGGACAGACAATCTGTATATAGAACAAATAGAACCTGGGGACAAGCTGCGTTTGGCTTGCTGGAACCAGCTTACAAAATATTTACATTTTAAAAGGACAATTTACCTTGATAGTGGGCATAATTCACAGAAATGAATCGTTCAGAAAGACCCTGCTTTCTAACTTCTAGTGAATACTTGGGAGCTCACTTGGGGCCCTTGTTTTCTTGACAGCTGCACTGGCTGTCTCTCTTAGGATGTCTCCATAGTCTTCTGTTCCCATTCCTGATGCCATGTCTTAGTCTCCACAGAGGTGGAGGCTAGCTGCCAGAGTCACCCTGACTCCTTTCACTCCCTCTAGCTACTGACTGAGGGCCTGTGCATGGTAGAGGGACGGGACGCTCCTGTTGAACTCCCAGTAGGTCAAACTGCAGCCAGAGGGCTGCAGTCTGCATGGAAAAACCCACTTAAAAGTGACAGCATGAAGCCAAAGCCCATTCTCTGCTATGGGAAAATTTCAAACATGCCCCAAAGTAGAGATTGGCACAGTTAAGCTCTGAGTGTCCATGGCTGTGTGCGGCACCAGTTCATCTCCCTGTCGGTGGCTGTGTACAACATTGTTTCACCTCCGTGTCAGTGGGCTGTGTGCAACATTGTTTCAGCCCTCTTGCCCTCTACTCCAGCACGTCCAAGGAAATGCAAACTGTGCAGTAGTTAAGCAACAGGCAAACACTTTCTATTTTTAATTTAATTTATTTACTAAACTTTAAAAAGTATTTATTTTATGTGTGTGTATTGCCTGCATGTATGTATATGTACCAAATGTGTGCCCGGTGCCCAGGGAAGTCAGAGAAGGCTTCAGATCCACGGGAACTGGAGTTTCAGATGGTTGTGAGCTGTTATTCACGTGCTGGGAACTGACCGAGGTAGGATTCTCTACAAGAACAGCAAGTGCTTAGACCATTCAGACATCTCTCTTGTTGTCGGGGGAAGCCTTGCTTATACAGCCTAAAATCTGCCGTAGGCCTGAGTCAGACATACATGCTTGCTAACACAAAGTCTTGGTCTCTGTGGGAAAACACTGACCCTAGAACCAATAGATATAGACCTTGTAGACAAGTAGCCTTAGTGGAAATTTACCAGCCTGGATAAGAACAAGTAGTCATAGGTCTTGTGAATAGGTGGCCTTGGTGGAGGGTACCAGCCTAGATAAGGACAAGTGAATCAGAGTCATAAGTGACCTGTTCCCTGCCTCTTCTCCCAGCTGATACTCTGTTCTGGAAGATATCTGTGCTCCCCCTGAGAACACCTACGCTCCTGCGTCATCCCCTTCCCCACATCCTGCCTTTATGTGTTTATAACCCTTGTGTGAAAAAGTAAAAATTGTGGTTTGATCAGCCTATAGACATGCAGTGGTTTTTTTGCGTTCACCTGTTTCCCCCATTCTCTCTTTCAGGTGATCTCCCCGGACCCTGTTCAATGCCCTGTTGGATAGGGCATCTAGTCCTGTTTATTTATTTATTCTTGATAAGGTCCCATGTAGTTCAGGCTAGCTTCAAACTTGCTATGAAGGTAAGGCTTGCCTTGACTTTTTGATCATATTGCCTTCATCTCCAAGTGCTGGAGATTATAGGCTTGTGCCACCATACCTGCCTCCCACCTTTACTTTTCTCCCTCTGCCTCTTTCTTTCTCTTTTGGACAAGGATTTGGTGAGTAACTTAGCCTAGGATGCCCACTGTAAGTCAGATATTCTCCCTCCCTCTCTATTACTCTCTCTCTCGCTCTCTCTGAAGTTCATTAAACACAAAACAATGCCCTCCATCTTTACTGAGGTGGCTGACCATATCTCCTTCTGAACTGGAAGGTTGGGCACATCCTTGTCTGCCAGCTCTGGGTGTTTGTGTACGAGGACATCCTTCTTGGCTTCTGTTCTAAAGAATCATCTACAACAAAAGTACTTTGGGTTTAAATGAGAGAGTTTATTAAATAGATAGTCGCAACTACAGAGAAACAATAGATAGATAGCAAAATATTATCAAATCAGATACTTAAAACCTCCAGCAGAGGAGAGCTGGGTCAGAGGCTAAGCACCTAATGCTTTCTGGGACAACCAGCACAATCCCCAGCACCACATTACCTCACAACCTCCTTAGCTTGGGTTCCAGTCGCCCTCTTCTGGCCTTCTTGGGTAACTGCATGCACGTGTACAGACCCACCATCCCCAACACATAATTTAAAATAAAAAAAAAAAAATCCATCTTAAAAATAATCCAGCAGAGACGATTGGAGAGCACGCAGTAACACCATGAAATCAGTTTACAAACATCCAGCAGAAACTGACTGGGGAAGAGGGTGCCAGGTGGAGCTGAGACAGAGTCCCAGATGGAGCAGACTCTCCTCTTAGGGGAGGCTTCCAAGGGAAAAAACCCAACCAACCGAATAGCAGCAGAAAGAAACAGCATCATTACATCAGGTGCTTACAGTCATCCAGGGGAAACCGAGGCAGCCAGTTGGCATTTCTAATGGAAAGGGCCCTCTGTGTCTTCTCCATGGCTGAACTGTCCATGCCTGAACTTCTGGCTCCATGTTCCCACTGCAGGCATTTTTATATCATGAGACCCTTTAGCAGGTCTCAAGGACACAGCATTTTTACTTTGGGTTTCTTTTGCTGCTCTCCCCTCTCTGATACAGAGACAGGGGAGTGGAGCACATCTCCAAACAAGGGGTCTTCTAGGACACTTTGAGACAAATGTGTTTATACCGAAATGGAGAAGCCCACCCTGCCGATAGAGCCAGCTTCTTGGTGACCCCCAACAACAGAAGGCAGGTTGCCAAAATAATGTATATTGCAGCCTTCATCACTTCTCTTTAAAAAAGACATCACAAAGGTTCTGCCATCTATCCTTGGGCATCAACATCATGGCAGCTATTGCAGGGACTGAGGCTGAGGTTGGAAAGGAAAGTGAGATTAATTCTTTTTAACATACACTAATTCTCTTTGATCTCACTTGTTGACTTGTAGACTTGGTTGGCCTGGATCTCAGCATGATCCTCCTGCCTCAGCCTCCTGAGTGCTGGGGTCCTGCCCTGCACCACCACACTTGACTGTTTCTCATATTTTGAAACATGTTAACAAATTCTTCTGCTAACCCAAGTACAACTGTGTTGATTCCTTGAAATCCAACCACGGCGAGTTCTTTCGTCACACTTCCTGTACACATATTTCATATGGAAATCATGCCTGCGGCAGGAGCAGGGGCAGCCTGGAGATATGGCTCGGTTGTTACCGTGTGTGTTTCGTGTGCACAGAGCCTTTGGTTTGACACCTCTAGCATCACAGAAAACAGGAGTGGTGGTGCTGTCATCACAGCACCTGAGAGGTCAAAGAGAATCAGAAGTTCAGGGTCTGAGTCAAAGGATTCAGTCTCAAAAAAAAAAAAAAATCCACGTGGGGAGGAGACATTGATTTCACCGTTGGACCAGAAGTCAATGCAAGGTTCCCACCAGGCCCTGGATTCTCTGGAGCTGAGCCCGGCAGGAAGGTGCTACACCATAAGCCCTCATCCTGGGCAGGCACAGTTGAAACGCCAGGGAGATCCAGGGGGAGAGAGGCTTGGAGAATGAAAGCCTCTGCTTCCTGAGTGCTAGGATTAAAAGCATGTGACATTACCACCTGTCCAAAGGCCCCGAGTGTCTAAGCTGGCCTCTGCCCACTTCCCTACCTATTACTCGGCCCTGACTGCAGTTGCACACAACACACCACCCTCGTTAGCTCTTGCTTCGTATACTCACGATCATTTCAAACTACCATGTTTGTGGTGCTGCAGACACAGCCCTTGAAAGGCTGAAGAAGGAGAACTGCCACATGTTTAAGGCCAGGCAGAGCTGCATAGTGAGTGAGTATCACACTATCCAAGGCTACCCCCCAAAACCCAGTCTCAACCAATGGAGGGCCCAGCTCACATTTATCCAGGTGCTAATGGTTCATCTTGCATAGTTCAGAGATTAGGGTCCATGATGCCAGTCCGTAAGTCCACAGCACATGGGGAATGAACAGAAGCATAAAATAGAAGCAACACGTGGCCACAAAGCCTAAAGCTAAGTAAAGAACTGTTGCTCAGTTTTCATGCACTGGGGTGAGCTGAGCATTGAACCATGGGGCTTACTGTCTTCCTGAAGAGTGTGGCTTACACTGGGCTCTAGGGAGGACCACGCTGAGGAGCATTGCAGTATACTTCCCAAACGCAGGGATACAGGAGACCTGCCTGTACGTGTGTGGCCATGCAGGCTCTCAGGCTGCAGTCCCTGAGCCTGTCGCTATACTCAGGAAGCTGGATGTGGAAGAGAGGTAAGGACTAGGTGACCAGTTCTGAGAAATCCCCTGAGCTCCACAAACCAGGCTGGCCTGTCACCCTAAACTGAATGAGTTCTGAGAGGAACTAGCAAACTGGTTTTTGGTGGGAGCTAAGGTAGGAAAGTTTCTTTTCCTAGGATTTGGATTTCAGCTTCTCTCAGCCCTGCCTTTGTACACTCTTGAGTTTCCTAGACACTCAGCCCAGAAGGAAGGAGAAAAAAATTCAGTTTAAAAAAGTTTCATCTGTAAGTCTGCAGTGTGCACATGTGTGTGGGCTGCCTGTGCCTGTGAGTGTGTAGAGACCAGAAGAAGGCATTAGACCCCTATGTGCTGGATTAGGGGTTTGGGCAGGACGTGAGCTTGTTATGTAGGTGCTGGGATCGAAACTCCAGTTGTCATGATGGTGTGACAGGTGTCACCTCTGGGCCATTTCTCCCTGGACGACGGCTCAAAGCCAACCACTACTTTCTGTTTTCCTGAAAATGTTTGCTGTTTCCGTTCTAGAGGAAGCACACTAAGACTCCATAAGCTTATATAGCTGCCCAAGCTCAGAGGGGAGCTGGGAGTGAAGGACTCTGCCTGACCGGAACAATAGGCTTTAGTTGGATAGGTGTTTCTTTGGGCCTTTGGAAAAGCTGTACCTAGCTAGTCAGACAGTCTTCTACCACACGGTGGCACTGCGTCCCTGCCCCAGAACAGGGCTTAGGCCATTGATTGGGATTTCATCCTCAGCTTGCAGGGCCTCCTAGGGCCCCTCTGTAGCTTTAACATGGACTGCAGGAAAGCAGAGAGCTGCTCCCCCACACTCCTTTAGCCAAGCATAGGCTTGGGCTAGAAGAACCAGGTCAGAACAGGAGAGTCCCAAGTCCCGAGAACCCAATTAGATGAAAAGACAGAGCGAGTGTCTCCGCCTGCTGACCACAGGCTGTCTTTTTGGGCCGCTGGAGCGGTCCCCATGTGTATTTTCATTGTACCTACCATTTGGGAGACCCGCTATTTGTTTTCTCTCCAGCTGTTTATATAGGAACGTCCAAGGGCCTAGGCTGGGGCCAGCCCTTTTAGATTCTCATCAAAATCAATTTCACAGCAATAAAACTTTAAGCCTTTTTCACAGCCCTGACCATATCTTCTTGTGACTTTAGCTGCTTAATGGTCGTCCTGGCCTGTGTGACATGAAGTTAGAACACAAAGCTGGGTGTGCAGCTGAGTGTAAGTGCTGTGTGCAAAGCCCCAGGTTTGATCCCTGGTACTGGAGGACGCGTGTGTAGGGATATGTATATCTGACTGCAAAGGCTACAGCTTAATTCTTGAGAACTTTCTAGAATAGGCCTCTCCAGGGTATCCTTAGCTCCTTAGCATGGAAGAGGTTGTCAAAGCACCCTGGAGAGCAGATGGTCATGGGAAAGAGAGATGAAGAAGGATAGAGGGGGCTTTGTGAAGGGTGACAGAGGACAGGGGATGCTAAGGATGCTTACTTGACTTTATAGCTCTGCCTTTCTCTAGTCTCTGGACTGAGGGCTGAGGCAGAAATTCCCCTTTGAACATTTTTTTCCCCTCCACAATCCTGAATTTTCATCTATAGCTGGGCCTGGTGGCTCATGCCTGTAAGTACTCAGTACTTAGGATGCTGAAGGCAGGAAGATTGCTGTGAGTTAGTTTAAAGCTACTCTGGGCTACTCAGTGAGTTCCAGATGAGCCTAGGTTAGAGGATGAGACCCTATTGCAAAAAAGCAAAGATAAATAAATAAACAAAATGTTTTGAATTCACCAACTGGTCACATAAAGTCAACTTAAATGCCACCTTGGCAATGGGCAGAGATACCTCGTTGGTGATGTTCTTGTATCCGTCAGGGGCAGAGCAGATGGCAGGCCTTTGTTCATCCTAGCTTGATGCCTGGCTTGGTGGCTGAAGCTGGCAATTTTTATGCCTAGGACTCATAAAAATCAAATCAAATCCAGGCAGCACAGCGTGAGAGGAGGAAGATGGACAGAGACCTAAGGACTGCCATGACACCTACAGACCTGCCCTCCTGCATACAGGACAGGTGGGCCATAGATACCCGCTTCCCCCCACGCTACACATTAAGGATGGAGAATATCACCCAGGGCCCAGCTTGCAGCAGGAGCCCCCACAATGTGTGGGTCTGTGGTGCTCAGATGGGAGAGAAGGAGAAGAGGAGAAGCTTGCACATTCTGAAGAGAGATGGAACTCAAGACTGGAGTGTGGAGAGGAGCAGCCTGTTGTGAGTGCCCAGCCCTTTACCTGGGGCCGTGGTGAGGTTCCAGCCTGGGCTGGTGCTGAGGGCCATGGCTAGATCTATGCAGCGGCATTAGAATGTCCCTGGTCTGGGCAGCCACCGGGGACCACATAGCTGTCCAGAGACTGTACATCACTGGCCCTAGTCCTCACTCCATGTAGCACTCTGGAGAGCTGACCCCATCTCCCATCTGTGGCAGCACTTGAGAGAGCAGGCCCTGAGCCTTTCCCAGGCCACACGGTGAAGCTGACCCTGGTGGCACTGGTGTAGGTGAACTAGCTTCCAAAGGCATAAGTACGGGAGAGCTGACCCCACCACTCATCTGCTGTGGGGTACTGAGGGCGCAGAGGTGATGCCTCCACCCCACTACCCACCCCTCAACAACTCCAGAAGTCAGGAAAGCTCCCCACAGGGTCATGAGCTCAGGAGAGCTGGCCCTGCCCCTCACCAGCTGCAACACTTGGGAGATTGGGCCCTGCTTCTTGGCCTCTCAGTTGATGTAGCACTTGGGAGAGCAAGCCCCATGTTTCTCCTGGGCAGCACAGAAGGGTTGACCCTGGTCAAGGGAACACAAGTGAGACAGACCCAAGGGTGAGAGCCCAGGAGAGCTGGCCCTGCTGTGACATGGCATGGGTAAGGCAGTGATGTCCCCCATCTGCCCGTAGCAGTCAGGAGAACTGGCCCTGAAGTCATGAGGGCGTCTCAGCTGGCCCTGTCCCTCACTGGCTGCAGCACTTAAGAGAATGGCCTTACATCTTGGCTGGGCAACACAGTGAAGCTGGCTCTGGAGGCGTGGGTGTGGACCAGCCAGCCCTGGGCTGTGAGAGCAGGAGAGCTGACCTCATCTCCTGAGGATGGGAGCTGGAAAGCCCATCCTGGTGATGTGGAGAAGGGATAGCCAGCGGGCTGACTAGCTCAGCTACCACCCAGGGCCAGATCCAGGGTTCTGAGTTGGCCCACCTCAAAACCTATATCATCTGTGAATGGTTTAGATGCATGAAGGGCCAGTGCTGCTGTCCAAAGCTGCAGGATCTCCATGACCCAGGGTAACAACAGGATAACTTGGAGGAGTCCCAGTGAGGATACAGTATTGATGTTGTCACAGAAGCCAGAGATCTTGAACCAGACCAATGATTCATTGCAGTGAACATTTGCAAGTGAAGCTGTGTGGACAAAGGGACATACTGTGGGACACACTGACACACTACAGCTTCCAGGATGAGATGGTTTTCTGCTTTGGCTTTGTTTTTGCTTGTTTGTTTGTGTTTTATTTGCCTGGTGTCGAGGTTGCAAGGACAAAGGCAGATATGAGGGGACAGGAAGGTGAGCAGGACAGGGGTGCATGATGTGAAACTCAGTGTGTCTATAAAAAGTTTTAAAAATCAATTTAAATGTTTGATTTATATTTAAGATGCCATTTTAGAAAGATTTGACTCTTATTTTCTTGTGTGAATGTTTTGCTTGCATGTATTTATCTGTACCATGTGTGTACAGTGTCTATAGACGTCCCCTGGAACTGGAGTTGCGGATGGTTATAAGCTACTGTGTGGGTGTTGGACACTGAACCTGGGCCTTCTGCAAGAATAGCAAGTACCTTGACTTCTGAGCCATCTCTTCTTGCCCTTAAAATGACATTTTCACTCACTAGGTAATGCAAAGACAGATTCAAAATTCAGTGTTTAAAATACATATCTTTAGTGTGTTTGGTTTTATTTTTGCGTTTATATGTAAACACGAAGGGCAGAGCTACATCTCAGTCGGTGGAGTCCGTGGATGCCGGCATAAGCCGGGGCGTGGTCGTATACACTTGTAATCTCAGTACTTAGAGTGGGTACTCAGACGGATGCAGGAAGATCAGAAGTTAAGGGTCAGGGTCAGTGAGAGGGCTCAGCAGGTAAATGTGGCGGCTGCCAAGACTCATGATCTGAATTTGATCCCTGGGACTCAAGTGGTAAAAGAAGAAACCTGGCTCCCAAAGTGCCCTCTGACCTTCATGATTGCATTGTGACATATTTGCACACCTCCCTCCAAATAAGTCAATAGATATTTTAAAAGGCTGAGGTCAACTATGCATGGCGGTGAACGCCTTTAGTCCCCACAGTGGCAGTCAGATCTCTGAGTTCAGTTAGAGACCAGCCTGGTCTACAGAGCTAGTCCCAGTTCATCCAGGGCTACATAAAGAAACCCTGTCTCATAAAAATAAAATATAATAAAAATAAAAATAAAAATTCTAGGTCCTTCTTGGCAAACTCAAGGCCAGCCTGGGTTCCATGTAATCTGTTTTTTAAAAGAGAAAAAAATCCAAATAACAATAAATATGACTTTGCTTTTTTTAGTGGACTACTGTTCTAAGCACTGAGCTCTTGGCTAGCCTTTGAGCCATCACTAGTCATGGGAGTCACATGACATCAGACTGAGTGTGATTCTTTCTTAGGTATCAATTTTTCACCTTTTGTCTTAGTTTGGGTTCCATCGCTGTGAAGAGACACCATGACCGAAGCAACTCTTATAATGAAAGCAGTTAATTGGGGCTGGCTTACAGTTTCAGAGGTTCAGTCCATGATCATCATGGTGAGAAGCATGGCAGCATGCGGGCAGACATGGTGCTGGAGGAGCCGAGAGTTCTACAGCTTGATCCACGGGCAGCAGAACGAGATTGTGCCACAGTGGGCATGACTTGAGCATATATAGCCTCAAAGCCCACTTCGATAGTGACACACTTCCTCTAACAAGGCCACACCTCCTCCAGCAAGGCCACACCTCCTGAAAGTGCCAGTCCCTGTGGGCCAAGCATTCAAACACATGAGTCTATGGGGGGGGCCATACCTATTCAAACCACCACACCTGTAGCCAAATGTTACAAAGATAACGACCAGGGCCAGTGGGAGGCTCCACACTTAACAACTCTTGATGAGCCGAGTTTGATCCCTGACATGCACAGTGGAAGGAGAGAATTTCCCCCTGAAAGCTCTAATTTGATATTGTCTTTAGTTTGGTTCCTATGGCTGGGATAAAATGCCAAGGTCAGAGGCACCTTAGAGATGGAAGGGGTGATTTGTCTCCCACTTCAAGGACACAGTCTTCACTGATGGCAGTCGGGGAAGAAACTCGAGGGAAGAACCTGGATTAGCAGTGATGCAGGGATGCTACTTGCTGGCTGTCTCTAGGCTCACACTCAATAGCTTTTTACATTTGTTTGTTTTCAAAAGATTTATTTATATACATGAGTACACTGACGCTGTCTTCAGACACACACCGGAAGAGGACATTGGATCCCATTACAGATGGTTGTGAGCCATCATGTGGTTGCTGGGAATTGAACTCAGGACCTCTGGAAGAGCAGTCAGTGCTCTTAACTGCTGAGCCATCTCTCCAGCTCAGCTCAGTAGCTTTTTTATACAGCTTGGGACCACTTGCCCAGGAAATGGTGCCACTCACAGTGGGCTAGGCCCTAGTACATCAAATAAGACAGTCAATACAGTCCCTCACAGACATGTTCACAGACCAACGTGATACAGAAAGTGTCTCAGGTGATTCTAGACTGTTGACTGTTACTATTCACTAGAACAGACATCTACACGTGCACCCCCTTCCCCCTCATTATACATCTCCCCTTCTCCCTCCCCTTCTCTCTCTCTCCCCCATTCCCCCTTCTTACAGTGAGTGGGCTTGAAGGATCCCACCTTGCAAAGAGTTTTGGGGATTTGCTCTGAAGGAGACCCCAATGTGATCATAGAAACCAGAACTAACAAAAGCATCCAGACTATTAGGAACAAAGACCATTCCGTGCCATATCCATGCTGTCTAGGAAACAATAAAAATTGAAAGTCACTAAATGAACTCTATTCTAGTGGCCAATGTCCCCAATGTCACCTGCACAAACTCTGTACTGTCTTATGGATTAACATTGGTGGTCCAATAAAGTTCCAAATGGTTGGGAAAGGGGATGGTGAATCTTCAGCCTTATCTCCAGATAACCAAGTCAAGACAGGCTAGAAGCTGTTTTAGAAAAGGGAACAGGGCCCACTCAGATCTAAGATCCTACCTACAGGGAAACAGAAGGAACTTGGTTGCCCCTGTGGGTTGGTTTCTCATCCTGTAGCCAGCAGGGGGCAGCATTGCCCTCCTCACAAGACACGATGTCTAGGACTCGGGAAGAGAGAGCTCTTTCTTTCCTCAGTTGCACTCAGTGTTCCCAGGCAGGAAGAGGCCAGGAGAAGGAGGTGCTGTGCGCCCAGGAACCAGAGGGCTCGGAAGGAGAACGAAAACCATGGAACTCCCGTTCTGCGTTTCAAAAACAAAACGACAAAATCCACAGAGATCAGCTTAGGGTGATGGGCCTTGGTGTGTGAGTTCTCATGGTGAAGGGTGACCATGCCCTTTCCTGCCACTGCTGTGTTCATGCCTCAGGGAGGAGGTAGTCTGGCGTCCAGAAGGCCAAGACTTACCCTCTGTTGAGGTCATTGTCTTCAGTTGGACAGACCAGCGGGAGATCCTTTATTTCTGAGTATGCAACAGGGCTGGAAAATTTAATTCACACTTCACTTCTTCTATGCAGAGGAAAAAAGGGAATTTCAATATTTATTAGTTTGGAACCAAACTGGCCTTTTTTTCCAACCTCTACACAATGATTAGTGAGACAAACAATTAAGTCTTCAGTGTGATTTAAACGTCATGGGACCTGACAACTTAGCCTGTCCCACGATGCAATCTTAACTCTCTTACATAAAAGTGCTTAGCGCTCCGGTTACTTTCCACAGCTTTCCTCACTGAGATGGTGTTAGGATGTGTGGACAGACAGGGACAGCTGAGTGACAGCTGGCAAGAGGAAGGAGCTGGGATTTAGGGGCGTGGTGGCTGCTGATTTCCAGAACTGTTCTCACCTCTGACCACTGATGTACGAGCTGTGTTTACTTAACCCGTGGTCTAGTCCCTCCTGGGATGGTTGCAACCCCACTGTTCCCTTGTTGCCTGTGGAGTTCCCTTGCTGGACTGCTGTGTCCTCAGCTCCACAGTCGGGCCTTGTGGGAGTCGAAGCTGGCGTGTGAAAGCTGTTTCTGCGGCTCCCCTGCCCTGCTCGGGAGTGCTGTGGTCACAGGCAGAGGCCGGGGTGGTTTGGAGCCGCTGGAAAGCTGATGCTTTCTTTCCAGAGTTCCAAGGGAGGTCAGGAACATGGACCTTCTCCAGGGAGGGCCCAGCAGGCCAGATGTGTTTGTCTGGCTCCCCTCCCTCCGAGTTCCCTTCCCACTAACCCCTATCCCCACGGGTAGGAGAGGACCAAATGCTTCCCTTTCTGGCCTGGGTATCTATTACATAAAACTTCACGGTCACACCCAAGGAGTCAGATGCAGGAATCCAGAAAATATGCTCTCAAGAGAACAGGCTATTGTAACAGACTTTTTAAAAAACTCAGTGCCAAACGTTGCAATGGTTCTCTCTCTCTCTCTCTCTCTCTCTCTCTCTCTCTCTCTCTCTCTC
>NW_021604607.1:10068718-10085207 GCF_004785775.1 Grammomys surdaster | reverse complement strand
TCGCTCTCTCGCTCTCTCTCTCTCTCCCCATGACCCTCCCCCTCTCTCTCCTTTCCTCCCTCCTTCTCTCTCTTTCTCCCTTCCTTTCTTTTTTTCTTTTTCTGTATAATGAATCCAAGTCCTGTGCAAGGATGGGTGTCTCAGGCCACTGATGATGATGAAGGCATGGCCGTCCTCATCAAGACAAAAGAGAGAAGCACATTCAAAACACCTCGGACTTCATTATGCACACTCTTACCACTCTGGGTAACAGAAACAACAGGCACATAGGTTTCATTCACAAGGGGAACCCACTCCTTTGGGGATTTAGGATTTGCCCTTCCCTGGGAGGGTACAGTTAGTGTGAGTCAGAGGCCACTCAGATGGGACAGAGTTGTGGAGACATTCACTGTGAAGAGATAGCTTAGTCCATCAGGAATTCTCCCAGGCAGAGGCAGGTCATATGGTCATGAGATGAAAGGATCTGATTGGTGGATTCTGGTCTAGGCTCATTGTGTCTGTGTCCTTTGCTATTGGAAGAGAGACAATACAAGCAGTTCAGCCAACCAAGGATCTGGGAAAGGGCTGGAGGTCAGGTATAGCCCACTCCTTCTCCTCCGTGGTGAGGGAGAGTTAACTCATTTTGTGAGATATTGTCTCCGACAGCCCACTGGAAGGGGGTCACTCTGGGTAGGGCTGAAACAGATGGCTATCAGAGGCAAATGTGTGCTTAGTCACTCAAACCCTTCTGTGTGTGCATGTGGGTCTATGTCTGTGTAAATACCTATAGCGTTCTTAGTGTCTGAGTGTGCAATAAGTGCCAGTATATTTTATTATCATTGTACATACAGACACAGAAACACAGATATCCAGATGTATACACCCTCATAATCAAAGACACACAGATACCATACACTTTTGTGCCAGTGTACTGGCTAGCTTTATGTCAACCTGGCATAAGCTAGGAGGAGGGAGCCTCAACTGAACCCCCCCCCCACACACACACACATAAAATTGGGCTGTAGGCAAGCCTGAAGGACATTTTCTCAATTAGTGCTTGATAGAGGCAGGTCCAGCCCATTGTGAGTGGTGACGTCATTGGGCTGGTGGTCCTGGGTTCTATAAGAAAACAGGCTGAACAAGGCCATGATGAGCAAGCCAGTAAACAGCACTTTTTCATGACCTCTGCATCAGCTCCTGCCTCAGGTTCCTGCCCTGTTTGAGTTCCTGTCCTGACTTCCTTCAGTGATGAACAGCAATATGGAAGTGTGAGCCAAATAAAATAAACCCTTTCCTCTCCAAGTTTCATCACAACGATAATAACCTTAACTAAGACAGCCAGTGTGTGTGTGTGTGTGTATGGTTCTATACATGGGAATGGGAGATAAATGGGCCCGTGTAATGGTTCTACCTAATATTTATTGGAAATTTATTACCTTGTAGATGGTATATACCACTATGAAAAGATTAGCTGATTTAATCTTGACAACAATGTCAGGAGTTAATTACTATTTACCACTCTTGACAAATGGGTGAATAGACTCACTTAGCTGTCAATTCAAAGTCACAAAGTTAGTAACTGGGAGACTAGTGATTCAAGTCCAGGCTGTCTGGTTTCGTAGCCAGCAGGTGTAGCTAGCCAGTGTGTCCTCTGCTTTCTGCTCGTAGACACTCACTGTTTTGCAGTACACTCAAGGGCAGAGTTGTACATAGGTGTCTGTTCTTTTGTGGGTCTTAGGGAAGAGGCCAGGTCTCTGACTTCAGGTAGTTATACCACACTTTGGCTTTGTTGGAGGACTTCAAGGCCACTGGCTCCTTCCTCACCCCATGCTCTGAGTGCTGGGGAGGTAGAGGGTGATGGTCTTCATTTTTTCACGTGTTCCTCTTCTTCTGCACCTTTATAACAGGGCTGAATATTCCCTAGCTGGAGATCCCTTGTGATTCCAGAGGGTTGAGAGAGGAGCCTGTTCACAAACAGAGGACCAGGAAGACCAGCCAGCCTGGGAGCTGTGAGGTTACTTTGAAGTCTCACCACGGTCCCTGGCTAAGTTGTCATAGGCTTCAGAAGGGATGGGAGAATGAACCATCACTAAAGGAAGACTCCAGGGCCCCATGCCAGCTCGGGAGCCCCACACAATCAAGGCTAGTCAGGACTGGCTCTGCTGAGCATGGCATCAGAGTGGAGTCTCTCTGAGAAGGAATGCATCCAAGTCATCCTAGAGTCTCCAGTCTCGGAGTTTAAACCTGAGCCCAGGTTCAGTGTGTCAGAAAGCAAGTCTCCATGGTAGAGAAGATGGAGGCTTCCTAAACACAGATAGTATGGAGATTAAGGATCTTCTTATGTATCCCAGTATGTAGTTGTCCCACAGTCTTCCGAGTGCTGCGGTAGCAGCCTTGTACAGCAGGCATAGACTTGAGACGTTGAGTAAATGACTGTGGCTTGGAGAGACACAGGAAGCACTTCTGGACTGGAACCTCAGAACCCCGTGGCCTGTAGGTCACTGCGAGTCTTCCCACCTCTGTCTTGCACAGAGTCCCCGCCCAACTGTCGTTTCGGTTAGACACATGACCTTCCCTTGTGATGACCTCTGTCCTCATCTCTTTACCTGGGTTTCCCACTGAAACCTTCTAACAATGGTTAGGAAGACACCTCCATTTCTTCTTTCTCTCCTCTCCTTTCCCCTTCTCCCTCTCCACCATCTCCACTTCCTCCTCATTTTATTCTGCAGGAAACTGAGGCACAAAAGGATTAAAAACCTTGCTGGACGTCCCATGCTGGCTGGGTGAAGAGAACAGGCTCACCCTTTGTTTAAAGCTGGTTCTTGTCATGAGGGTTAGGCTTGGTCACTGCCTCAACGATTCACCAGTGTGTCATCTACAGTGGCCCCATGTGCTGACAGCACCTGTCTGGGGTGCAAGTCGTCTATTTGCTGAGTAGTGTGTGCTCCTGGCCCTGGGCACACTTTGGCTTTTCTGGCCTTAGAGGAGAGCTGTTGCTTCCACCTTTTCTGCTCAGGTCCCTCATTGATCCCTGCCCCTCCCCTCATTCTTCTCCTTCTCACCAAAGGAGGGACAGGTCTTCTCATCTCAGTTTTGCAAAGAGAAAACTAAAGGTTCTCAAAAACAAGTTTCAGAGGCTGTGAGGAACAAGAAACACACCGCAGACTGTGCAAACAGATGCTGTATGGAGCCTGGATCTCCCCATTCAGTGGACTTCATCCTGACTGGACGTGACTGTGTGAGGCTCCCCAGCTTGCTCTAGCTCCCTACTTCTCGGCCTGGGACCTCCAGAAGATCTGATGTCCCCCGGTGCAAGTCAGGCTTTGGGATGTGCTAAGCTTTGCTGTGTCCCTTACCACGGTCCAGGCCATTCAGACTTGGCCGGTGGAATAGCAGCTGCCTGTGAAGGCAGACAGGTGGGCAGTGCAACACACTGCTTCAACAATCTCCTCCCTGGTCCCCTCTGGTCACCCCAGTGCTCATTCTGGTCTAAGTGAGTGTCCAGCTTCCCCTCTGTCTGTCAAAGACCTTTGGACACTTACGTTACCAACGTAAGGGAGTGACAGTCCTTATGTTTCCGCACTTAAATGTTATAAATTAAGTTAACAAACAAATACTGATTTAAAAAAGACATGAACCAGGCATGGTGGCTCAGATTTATAAATCAGCACCCAGAATGTCTCAGAGAGTTTAAAGATATTGTAGACTATACAGTGACACCTCCTGTCTCAAAAAAAATAGAAAAAAAAAAAAACAAAAAAGAAAGAAAGAAAGAGAAAAATAAAGAAAAAAAAGATAAAAACAAAAAAAAAAGAAAAAAGGAAAGAAGGAAGGAAGGAAGGAAGGAAAGAAGAAAGAGAGAGAGAGAGAGAGAGAGAGAGAGAGAGAGAGAGAGAGAAAACATCCCAAGGATAGAAGCACTTGCCACACACAAGCGACAACTTACGTTCCATCTCAAGAACCCACAGTATGAGGACAGAGCCAACTCTGGAAAGTTATCCTCTGATGGCCACATGTGCACCATGGAACATGTGTTCCCAAATAATAATCAATCAAATAAAAATAGAAAAGAAGCCACGCACACACCTTTAATCCCAGCTCTCAGGAGGCAGAGGCAGACAGATCTCTGTGAGCTCAAGGCCAGCCTGGTTTACAGAATAAGTTCCAGGAGAATCAGGGTTACATAGTGAGACCATGTCTTAAAATAAAAAGGACAAAATAAAAATAAGATAATTGTAATAAAAGCCATAAAAGAGATATAATGAAAATGGCATAATTGAAAATACACATAAAGTGGTGAGTTTTAGGTGAATGGAAGTATGAATGGAAGATAGAAATATGGTAGGGTTTTATTACTAAGAATAGAAGGATTCTGACTGTGGGTAGTGATATTTGGACAAGTAATAAAACTATATATGTAAAATTTATAAATTATGTTTTTTTTCTAACTCTAATTTTCTTCAGTGATAGTAAAATTGCTGATCATACTGTTGTAGGTGAGAACTCTTCATTTGCATTCTAGGGCTAGGAATAAGCTAAAGAACTAAAAATAAGATAAAGCTGTATTTGAGGCTGTTTTGATTATGTGTTACTGCATAACAAACTGCTCCCCAACTTGCCAGTTTAAAACAGCCTCAGTGTAGTGAGTGAGTAGGAGCAGCCAGAATATCCTATTATAGTAAATGAGGGGCTGGGCTGATGGCTCAGTGGGTGACTTAGTTAGGGTTTTACTGCTGTGAACACACACCATGACCAAGACGACTCTTATAAAGGACAATATTTAATTGGGGCTGGCTTACAATTTCAGAGGTTCAGTCCAGTATCATCAAGGTGGGAACATGGCAGTGTCCCAGCATGGCATGGGAGGAGCTGAGAGTTCTATACCTTGTTCCAAAGGCAAACAGGAGAAGAATGATTTCCAGGCACTGGGAGGAGGGTCTCAAAACCCATGTCCACAGTAGCACCCTTCCTCCAACAAGGCAACATCTCCTAATAGTGCCACTCCACGGGCCAAGCATGTTCAAGCTGTCACAGTGCTTAAGAGCATCTATAGACGATCTGAGTTTGGTTTCCAGCACTCATATCAGAGAGCTCACAAGCCTTTAGAACTCCAACTCCAGAGAATCTAATGCCCTCTTCTGGCCTCCTTAGGTACCTGCACTCACAGGTGCCCACCTACGGAGAGACATGCAGACACGCATACAATTAAAAACAAACTTTAAAAAGTGAAGAAACAACAAAGATAAACAAAAAATTGCAATTCAAATCAAACCAAAACAGATATACACCCCTTTTTTATCTCTTGGGGTGCTGTGAGCCCTGGCTGCCTATCAAGGGCGTCTGCCACTGTTCTTGCTTAGGAGTCTCAGGCAGTGGTAGTTAGGGAAGGGTGTCTGGGATCATCAGGAGGCTGACTGGGAAGTACTAGCTCTTTCCCTCTCCCCATGATGTCGGTGGACCTTTCTGGCTTCTTTAGTAAGGTAACTGGAAGTCTTTGCAAGGTGCCTAAGACTCTCGGAAGTGAGTGCTTAAGAAAGGAGAAGAAGCCGTTGGCAGTATTTTGAAAGAGCACTTCCAACGTAGGCAACTACTTCCAACACACTCTGCTTCTTAGCATGAGTAATAGACCAGCTCAGACTCACTCACTGGGGAGTGAGCACACAGGACTGAAACAGCAGCACTGTTCTCTGAGGCGTTCTTGGGAAGGCTGGTACCACCTAACTAGAAGTAGTAAAGGGTGAGGGAAGACAGAAACCTGTGGCTTTTGCTTTGGGCCCTCAGAAGGCAGAAGCTGAGGAACGTTGAGGAGATGACGGTTCGTGTCTTGGGGCACAAGGAGGAAACGTTCTGAGCAAACCGTGCCTGAGAGCATCACTGGCAGAACTGAGGCCATCAACTATAATAGCATGGCGGTGGCAGAGTGTCGTGTCTAAAGCAATTTCTAGGCAACACACTGAAAGCACGCTGGAGCTTCTCTTAGCAGACTTTGTTGGGCAGAAGAAAAGATAGCAGTGAGCTAAAGAAGGGACTGCTCCACTTTGGAGCAAATTTAGGAAAGCTAAGGAGGCTAGGACTGCCGTTCCAGCTGAAGTCTCAACAGAAGAACAGGCTCCAGGGCAAAGGCACAGGAGGTCAGGGTGCTGCCAGCACACTGTGGGCTGAGATGAAGAGGAAGCCAAGGGTGTGGCTGTAAATCCTTCAGTAATGCCTTAGTAACACTCAAGGGCATGTCTCGTAGGCCTCGTGGGTAGACAGTGAGGCTTCTGAAGACCATACAGATGTATCTTAAATTCTTTACCGAAGAGCAGGGCATCTAGGACTTCAACAGCCTCCTTACTTGTAGCTTAAAGTCAAGATAATCCTTAAAGTAAATAAATGGTGTGGCTTTTGTCTAATGGAGAAAGTTAGAACCTGATATATAAAAACATACAGGAGCTTGAGAGCTGGCTGGAGGTTGTAGAGCTCCTGAGTTCCTTTCCCAGCACTCATACTGAGCACCTGTATCTCCAGATCCAGGGGTCTCCTATCCTCTTCTGGCCTCCTTGGCTACTGCACTCAAGTGCAAATGCCCCTCCACACATGAACACATAGTTAAAAATTGAGGATGACAAAAATGAAGCCCACAAAGTTTTAAAAAATAGTTCTACAGAAAGAGCTATCAGTGAGATAAAGAGGTCCAGCAAAAAGCAGTTGAGAGCAGGCAATGTTTGGCTAAAGCAGCTACTGGTCATTTCTTATGGACAATTGATGTCTATTGTTGTGATAAAGACTGTGACCCAAAGCTATTTGGAGAAGAAAGTGTGTGTTTGAGATAGACATCCTGGGTACAGTTCGTCACAGAAGAAAGACAAATCAGGAAATGGAGAAGAACAGAAACCTGAAGACAGGCAGTAAGTGAGATGGGGACCATGGAGGAATGCTTGTCCCCATGGCTTGCTCAGACTGTTTTCTTATAAATCCCAGGACCTGCCCAGGGGTGGCACTGCCCACAGTAGGCTATGTCAATTTTCTGTAAAGAAAGATTGTCTGAGGCTTGTCTATGTGTGCCTTAGTTTGGGTTTTACTGCTGTGAACAGACACCATGGCCAAGGCAACTTTTTTTTTTAAAGATTTATTTATTTTACTTATATAAATACACTGTAGTTTTCTTCAGACACACCAGAAGAGGGCATCAGATCCCATTACAGATGGTTGTGAGCCACCATGTGGTTGCTGGGAATTGAACTCAGGACCTCTGGAAGAGCAGTCAGTGCTCTTAACCACTGAGCCATCTCTCCAGCCCCCAAGGCAACTCTTATAAGGACAACATTTAATTGGGGCTGGCTTACAGGTTCAGAGGTTCAGTCCATTATTATCAAGGCTGGAGCATAGCAGTGTCCAGACAGGCATGGTGCAGGAGGAGCTGAGAGTTCTACATCTTCATCTGAAGGCTGCTAAGAGATGACTGGCTCCCACATAGTTAGGAGAAGGGTCTCATTGCCCATCCCCACAGTGACCTGCTTCCTCCAACAAGGCCACACCCACTCTAACAGGGCCTCACCTCCTGATAGTGCCACTCTCTGGGCCAAGCATATTCAAACCACCACAATGGGCCATTCTGATTTAAGCAGTTCCTCCATTGAGATTGTATCTTCCTAGATGACTCCAATCTGTGTCCAGTTGACAAAAGTCTAACCAGCATAATAATTAAGAGTTTGGAGCCAGGAGAAAAACTTCTGGAGGGAAGAAGTAGGCCTAATGAAGGAGTTGGAGACAGTGTGCAGCTCTATTGAAAGCTTGCTTTGACTAAGTTCCTTTTTCTTGGGAGATGAGCACCTATTGCTGTTCTGTTGTACCTCCTATGTGTTGAACATAGGAAAACTTGTCTCTTAGCTCACAAATTTTAGGAGCAAGAAGAACCATACCTGAAGTTTCTTTAGGTATATATGCACCTGTACTCCCACTTAGATGCTTATGCCTTTGTTTCAGAACTTGAATCTGAGGGCGTTTAATGGCTGAGGCTTTGGGGTCTTGTATTTGCACATTAGAGGAAAGTGATTCATTAGGGCCAGACCATGAGTAATTGGTCTTCAAACATACACCCCTCCACCCCCCAATAATGAATGTCTTTCATTGCTATTAGCCACCTGTCTGGTCCACTACTTTAAATCCGGGTTGTCTCTGTGACTTACTTTGGATCCACAGAAGCAGTGACCAAGACACTACATGACTTGTGAGGACAGGTCATACAAACTTTTTGGTTTCTACCTAATGCCTTAGAATGATCATTGTGGACCAGGCAGTGGCGATGCACGCCTTTAATCCTAGCAATTGGGAGGCAGACATGGATGGCTTTCTGTAAGTTTGTGACCAGCCTGGTCTACAGAGCAAGTTCCAGAAGAGCCAAGGTTACACAGAGAAAACAAAATAAAACAAAACAAACAAAAACAACAAAAAATTATTCATTGTGGGGTAGACCAGTTGTCATATTAGGAGTTTGAGCCCTCCTAAACCAATGGTTTTCAACCTTTATAATGCTGTGACTCTTTAATACAGCTCCTCATGTTGTGGTGACACCTAACCGTAAAACTATTTTCATTGCGACTTCATAACTGTACTTTTGTTAGAATTATGAAAAGTGTGGTGGTTTGAATAAGTATGGCCACCATAAACTTAAGTGTTCGAATGTTTGACCCATAGGGAGTAACACTATTAAGAGGTAAGGTCCTGTTGGAGGAAGTGTGTCACTGTGGAGGTAGACTTTGAGGTTTTATATATGCTCAAGCCATACCCAGAGGGACAGTTTCCTTCTGCTTCCTGCAGATCAAGATGTAGAACTCTCAGCTCCTTCTCCAGCACCATGTCTACCTGCATGTTGCCATGCTCCCCATGATGATAATGGACTGAACCTCTGAAACTGTAAGCCAGTCCCAATTAAACGTTGCCCTTTATAAGAGTTGCTATGGTTACAGTCTCTCTTCATAACATTAGAAATCCTAACTAAGATAAGTAGTAATGTAAATATCCGTGTTTGCTGATGGGTTTAGGCAACCCCAGTGAAGGGTTCATTTGCTTTTCAAAGGGGTCAAGACCCACAGGTTGAGAGCCACAGTCCTAAACTATTATTTAGTAAGCAAGTCAAGACAGCCATAAGAAAGGCTACGTGGCGAAAGCAGATATGCTTACATACATGCCATTTGCTCCATCCACCCATCTGAGGCAGGAGAAAGAGGATGAAGGTGTTGCCATCTTGGGTACCCCATGCTGTCAAGGCTGCATTTGGTTTCAGGCCCTGTTGCCGTTTAATTGCCTGAGAAATTCCACATCACCAAGCAACCATCTCTCACGGTCAACTAGAAGAATTGTGTAAGCAAAATAAGTTATTGTAAGCCACTAAGGTTTGGCGTTTATAATATAGAAACAGAGAATCAGCACAGAAGGGTTACCTAATCTAATTTTAAAATTTCTGGGCAAGCTGTAAAAGATCTACATTTAAGATTACTTCTCATGTAAAAAAATGTTTTGTGTGTATACTTGTATGGGTGTGCACATGTACGCATGAGGGTCTTGTTGGGTGCCTGTCTCGGTCAGTCCCACATTACCTGTTGAGATAGGATCTCTCGCTGAACCTGGAGCTTGCTGATTTGGTTAGACTTGTAATCAGTAAATCACAGGAAGTCCCATTTCTTCCTCACTAACGCAGGGATTACAGGTGCCTACAGCTGTGCTACATCTGGCTTTTACCTGGGTTCCAGGGATGGAAGTCAGGTCTGCCTACATGTGCAGGAAGCACTTCACCCAGTGAGCCATCTATCCTGCCCTTCTCATGAAAATGTTAAAAACACTCTCTTTAGAGTCATTGAGATGGCTCAGCAGGTAAAGGAGTTTGCCACCAAGATTGGGGACCTGAGTTTGATCCCCAGAACTTATAAGGTAGAAGGAGAGAACTGACTCTCGCAAGTTATCCTCTGACCTATTATGGACTGCGGTGTACAGATGAATATGCATACACAAACCCAAAATAAATAGGTAAATAAATAACTGTAATATAAATGTCTTTAAAAATTACTGTATTAGTTGTTTTCCTTGCTTCTGTGACAAAATGCCCAGCAACAGTGATGTAAGGAAGGAAGGGGTTTTTTTGGCTCATGGTTTCAGATGGGTTATAGTTCATAATAGCTGGTAAAGCACCATGCAGGAAGGTGAGGCAGCTAGTCACTTGGCATTCACAGTCAGGAGGCAAAGAGAAGACAAGGGCTGGGCTACAGGACCTCATTACCTGCCCACACAACTCACTTTATCAAGGACCTGACTCCTGAAGCTTCCACGGCCTATCAGCTGGGGACCAAGTGTTCAAACATGCAAGCCTACGGAGGACATCCTACATCAAACCACACGCGTTTTTATCAAAATTTAAAACGGGCACATTTCATCAAAACGTATAAAAATACATGTTTAAGTGAGGCTAACTGTAAGGCTGAGTTTTGAAGTTTTAGTGATACCTTAGTAGACATTTGTGTATCAGTGAGTCACTCGGCATAGTGGCGCTGTTCCACGTCTGGTTAGTTGCCAATGTAAAGAGTCAGTCTCACGCTTCATGCATTTGCATCCCGGGATGCATATGTGCAAATGTAGGTGGATCATAAATTATGTATCCTGGAAAATGTTCCACACCTGTGATTTGCAAGTGTACCAAACACTGTGCTAATCTGCCAGTCGCCCTGGAACAAAATGTGTGCTTGTCACTATCACGGGATAGTGCTATTACACTCACACTATTTACGAGAAAGGACTTGGTTGACAAGCACATCTGTTTGTTTGTTTTTGTTTTTTTCTCTTACCCCATTTACTCTGTCCTACCACCTCCAATGTAGGAGTCAGCTTAATTCAAGGTTAGCATAATGTGCAGACGCGGTATGCAGACGCGGTCTCCTACTGACTGAAGGACTTAGTCATGACAGCAGATGCTTAGTGCCGGAGACCATGTGTATTGATACTGAATGTTGGATTCCAGGGGAGACAAGGATCCATGTGTTCTTCATGTTACGAGTGTGCTTGTGCATGTGTGTGTGTGCATCTGGGCATCTATGTGTGAAATTCGGGCCCTCTCCATTATAGGGAGCAGAGTGGGGTTTCTTTTGCCCATGGTCTCCAGCCTTCCTGTCCACATCTCTTTGCTTCTTTCCCAGAGGTCTATGAACCTCTGCTTCTGGGAAACCGTATTCTTATTCTGATTTTGTTCTTTGGCTGAAACTTACAGGCATGGGCAACCTTTTAACATTGCAAAACAACATTGTCTACAAAATTCACACTTGAAAACCACACAATTAAATTACAAAAAAAAAGCACCAAATACCTCATAATGTTCTATGTAAGGTTATGATTGTGTGTTGGGCCACGTCCAGAGCTATCCCACGGTACATGTGGCCCACGGACTGTGGGTTGGCCATGTCTTGGGGAGCATATTTCACTTATTATCCACGTGTACTAGGCGGGACATTTTTAGCTGTGAGTAACCAAAGACCAGTTCAAACAGCCTTGAATTAAAAGGGTGTATATTGATTCTCAGGACTGGAAAGTCCAAGGGTGGAGAGCTAGGGCACAAATTGGTTTTCAAGAGTGTTTGCTGAAGAGCCTTGTGATTGACAGGCAACCCCACCAGTCCTAGAGTCTATGTATGTGTGTGTGTGTGTGGGGGGGGGGAACTGGGGGATGCATTTCCTCCAAAGAAGGGAGACAAGCAACAATATCTTGTAAGAACTATTTCTGAAATGTCCCTCCTAGGTCCCTGGGCCAGATTTCTCAAGTACGTCAAGTGGTGTGCACTGTCTTCCCAAAGCTCTTTGCTACCTAGATGATCCAAAGCTTCCGGCCCCCCATGGCTCCCTCAGCCCTGCTGTGACTTCAGTATAGCAGACATGACTACTTGACATGCCAAGTCTACTAAGGCTCTCTCACCCAGCTTTCACCTACTCTGCTCTGTGGAATCCTCAACGATCCCCCAAGGACAGCTCCTAAGAATTCTACCACCGTGACTGTGCAATGTAGAAATGTCTACAATGAAAACCAAAGAAGCCTATTCTGCCAAGCCACCAGCAGCCACCCTCCCACAGAGCTCTTCCGAGAGGTCCTCATGAATAGAGGCCCTCGGGAATGGCCTTTCAGCCTCTCCTGGGTATTCACTTCACACAGCATTTCCTCCACAAGGGCAAAGTCCTCAGAAGTGGGTTTCGTCCCCAAGTTGCTTTCCACGGACTCCCCATGAGCCTAAGTCCCCAGTGACATACACTCCCAAAGCTTCGTAAAGTCTGATGAAAGCTCTCCCTGGGGAGGGCAGGGAGAGCGCTGCGAAGGCACGTCTGAAGGCACGTCTTCCAGCTGCCTGCCTGGGCTATTAGGCCTTGTTGCTTGCCAGCAGTGAGGCTGGCCTCAGCCTGTTCTCATGGAGTTGGTGGATGTGTGTGGGCCACACCTTGGGCCAAGATACTCCTAACAGGCTGGGCCATCTCCTGTGGGGTCTGCCTCCTGGCTCTGGCCTGAAGGGTCCTTTCACCTTCCTGTGTCACTCACTTACTTCTTTCCCTTCAAATATTTTTCCTTTTCTCTTTTCCCTAAATAACGATGGTTCAACAAACCTTGCCATCCTAGATTCTAAAAAGCACAGTTCAGTCATGTTGTGTGTGAGCATGCCTGTGTGTGTGTGGTTCAGTCATGCTGTGTGTGAGCATGCCTGTGTGTGTGTGGTTCAGTCATGCTGTGTGTCAGCATGCCTGTGTGTATGTGTGGTTCAGTCATGCTGTGTGTGAGCATGCCTGTGTGTCTGTGGTTCAGTCATGTTGTGTGTGAGCATGCCTGTGTGTCTGTGGTTCAGTCATGCTATGTGTGAGCATGCCTGTGTGTCTGTGGTTCAGTCATGCTGTGTGTGAGCATGCCTGTGTTCATGTGGCAGGGGTGTACAGAAACCTTAGTTTGATTCATTAGACACCATTTGCCTTTTTTTTTTTTTTTTTTTTTGAGATAGGTTTCTCATCGACCTGGAACGAGCTAAGTAGGCTAGGCCAACTGGAGAGCACGCCATGTCCCAGGGATCTTCCTGTCCCTGCCTCCATGCCACTAAGCACAGCTTCTGTGTTGGAGTCCAGTCCTGTGGTTACAAAGCAAGTACTTCACCCACTGAGCTGTCTCCCAGCTCCTCAACCATGATTTTAAAGATGTTCATTGAGACACAACTCTCTGTGCTACAGTGTGAAGGGAGAGTACCTCAGGCCACATTAGAGGGAGTTAGACGTTATTACCTAAGTACCCCAGATCCTGAGCATCCTATAAAGGGCAAGGCAACCTACACCATCGTCATGTAGACAGTACCACGTGTCCTCCTCCTTCCTGCTCAGCTATGCCCTACTACACTGAAGACTCAAAGAAGAGCCAACCCAGGCAGAACCTGGAACACAGTTCATAGCTTGTCTGTCCTTCCTTCTTCTTGTCCACAATCATAGCCATCACACCCTCCCCTGGGGGCATCCAGAGGGCCTGGCCATAAGGAAGAAGAGATGAGTGTAGAGTTATTAGGTCAGAATCTACATATATTATGGAGCCCCACCTAAGGTCACGATCACGTGCGTTTATTCATTCACAGGCACGGAGCAGCAGGGTGGGCCTATCGTAATCTATCTCTTATTACAAAGCCAGAATCTTTTCCATCTGTGTTTAAGCTGAGCCTATGAAATAGTGTCTATAAAAATAAGAAAGGAAGTGAAAATATCAAGCACAGTAAATTATGGCTGCACTGTGTTCCCTCCTGAGGGCTGTCTTGGTTAAAGAACCTTTCACAACCTCATCTAGGACTGTGTTTTCTGTCTTCCCAGAAAGCATTCTGTTTGTTCACAGGAAGAAAGAGCCTAGATGGCAGAGCATTAGTCAATAGAGCCATGGTACTTGGCTGTTGGTACCTGCCTGGCATCTTAATTTTTCTTCAAAAGCAGAGTTATTCAGCTACAACATGAAAAGCCCCAAAGAGGAAGTTGCCTAGGGGAAGGTTACGGGCCAGTTTCCATCATGGCTACCATTTCCCTCCCCACTTTATCCCACCATGTCAGAATCACGACTCCAGACTGCATCACCATCTCCCAACACTGGTTGGGCATAAGCACCATTCCTGGGCACTGGATGAGTGTTTTGGAGGAAGGGATGCCTAAGAGTCTCAAACCTGAGAGTTTGGAAGCTGCAGAGAATATAAGGGATACTTCTGTACACAAACAACACAGGGCAAGGAGGAAAGTTACAAGTAAGGCACTCACGCAAGAGAGAGAGAGAGAGAGAGAGAGAGAGAGAGAGAGAGAGAGAGAGAGAGAGAGAGAGAGAGAGGAAAAACTCTAAGAGAAGGCAGTTTTCAAGTTTCTGGATAGATGGGTTGGGTGTAGGCCTGCAGAAGGAGAAGGTGCTCTCAAAATGGAAAGTCTAACATTGGGATCAAGATGGGTATTAAACTGAGGTTGGCTGGACCGCTGAGGTCCATGGAGGGCAGAGAGGGGAGCCGTGTTGAAGGAAGAATGGGATTAGATGAAGGAACACAATGGACAGAAGAGGAAGGTACTTAGTCTGAATAGTTTTGCTCTTTCATGTGGCAGAGCACAGTGATCCCTGCTGATGCTGGGGCCAGTCTTTGTTGTGAGATATCTTGAGGCACATGGGCAATCTCTTTTGTCTTTATACTCTTTTTCCTAAAAGAATCCCAAAATAGGGTGGGAGGGGGACCAAAAAATCCCAAATTCTTATTTCTCCCTTTAGCTGATTTAAAAAGTTTGAGTGCCAGCTGCTGGCCCAGAGTCTTCCTCTTTCATACGTTGTCCATTTGGGAGGGAGATGGTGTCAAATGAAGGCCACAATTCACCTCAGTGCAAATAAGGGCATCAGGGCCTTTTCAGAAGGCATTTGCTTGGGAAACGGGTGGAGTGTGAGGGGACCAGGCTTGACACAGAAAGGATAGCAGTGAGAACAGCCTGGTTGGTCAAATCCACACGGCCTGCCTTGCCCTTCTTTGTGTCTTCAAACAGACGTGGTCTGAAGCATTGGTCTCAGAGGAAAGAAAGGGGGTTCAGGGCCAATGCAAGGACATTCTCGAGAGCCAGTGGGAGGAAGCCCAGGCACCCTGCATCTTGGGATGGAATGAGGCTGGTGCCATCCTTTGTGGGCTCCGTCTGTGGTGCTGAGGGGGATACTGGCTTCATCCCACTTTCCCAGAAACTCTGATGGGAACCAGTAGGGTTGTATTGAGAAGGATCTCAGGCTCCTTTCAACCCCTTCACTTGGCTTCATTCAGCAGGCCAGCCCCCAGTGCAACAGCCGATCCTATTCTCTCCTTTCTGGGCTGGTAAATGTGAGCTCTCTGTGGAGGCAGGAAAATGGAGCAGTTGTTCCACTGGGGCTGGGCGCTGATCCTCTTTTTTTGGCAGGCACTTAGGATTTAGAACTTGGATCTGTCCTTCCACCCCACAGAGCACCGGGTGTGGGGCCAAGAAGTGGGGAACTATGGGAGAAAAGGGGCTTGTGACCCTTCGCCACCTCCAGCCTCATCCTTATTCTCTGAGGACGGGCAGAAAGAGCTCTTCCAAGGCCTGCTGGCAGCCAGGCCCCGTTTGTGGTAGGCGGTGTTTATGTGAACGCACAAATGTTTATGTGAGATTGCCAACTGGTTATTTATGAGTCTCTCAGCCTTTCCCCAATAAAAGCTGTTCCCTCAATGTTCTGACAGGCCCTGCATCTGTAACTAATGTGTCACTTGCTCGGCTAATGCAGTTCACTTGTGTTTATTTTTGCACAAAAGCAATTTATCCAGAGGCTCTGGAAAAAAACAGCCCTGTCAGGAACCTTCTTGGGAGCCGAATGTTTTTCCTCAAAAGAAGGCCCAAATGGCTCACAGTGCAAGGCGGGCTGTTGGGGCATGTGCCCAAAGTGCCCAGCATATGAGAGAGCACTCTAGGGTGGGCGACAGGTGTGAGGAAGGCTGAGCCTTGACTGTTATCTCTGGCTATGAGGGTGTATGTCTGTCTGCAGCTTCGTGTGGGACTGCAGGTTTGTGTTTGCCATTCAATAGAAAAGTTTTGCCCAGAATGTTGAATGATTTTAAAATGGTGTTGGGGGTGGGGTTAACTAGCTTTGCTATTTTTCTGGTCGCCATAAATCAAAGTTGGGAAAGTAGGCTGTTGGCAGTTAAAGGGCCTGGAGGAGGTGGCTTAGGGGAGGGTGAGGAGGGCGAGAGCAAGGGTTAAAAGGGAGGATGGTTGTCTTTAGGGCAAAAAGAGCATTAGCCCTGGTTGGTCCAGGACCATAACTATAAAAATTTGAAGGCAGACATCCTACACATGGCTTCTTTTTGAGTAGGTTAATCTGATGATTCCCAGTGTTTTCTTTTGCTGTTGGAGTCCACCTTCTGTAGGGAAAGAGTCCCCTGAGGACTTGTTGGGGGGCAGTAAGAAAGAAGACATCTCCGGCTCTAGAACCAAATTTCAGGGGAAAAGGAAATCAGCTGGGG
>NW_021604607.1:10056045-10068618 GCF_004785775.1 Grammomys surdaster | reverse complement strand
CCCCCCCCCCCCCCCCCCCCCCCCCCCCCCCCCCCCCCAGGAGTCAGCCAGATGCAAAGAGGAGCTCCATGTTGGGCTGCACAAGAGCCTGGGGCCCTCCATGGTCCTTAACTCCATCTGGACTTCTCTAACACACGCCAGCCAATGAACCAAACTGCGCTTGCTCCGCAGGAGAGGGAGTGACTCTGGGTAGAGCTCTCCTGCTGCTGGGGAAGACCCCAGGTACTTGAGCCCACAGTGCACAGAGGCCCATCCCATGGTAGACCCTTTCTTGTCATTTCAAAATGGCCTAGTAGGAGTAGTTGTGGTGAGTCAGGAGACTGACATCAAAGCCTGAGGAAGCTGACACCTTCTTCAGTCTTTCTCACACCAAATCATGACTGTTCTGCTCCAATTGGCAGGACGATAGTTTGAATTATCTCCATTTTGGGTTGTTCTTCAAGGAGGTTTTGTTAAATTATGATGGTAGACAACCATTAAGTCAACACAGACTTGTGCTAACAGAGCAGTAGATGTGCGGTAGAGGGGGAGCCTCGGTCCTTCTGGTTTGAAGTCTTTGAGGCCTGGCCTAGGCCTTGGCTACTCTTCTCCTTTCTATGTATAGGGATGGAGGACGCTTTGAGTCTGGGGTAGGGAAAGGGGCTGAAGGACATTCTCGTGCTTCAGAATCAGCCCACTTTAGAATCAAAAAGTCTGCCCCTCATGTTGAGGCCCAGACTCCACCCTACAGCCCTCCCAAGGTTCACCTCTGACCTCCCTTGCATGTCCTACCCAGGGCTGCTCTCTCACAGGCTGGCTAAGGGCCTCTCCTTGCTTCTGCTCTAAGTCACAGCTGGAAGTGTGCTTCTCCAACCAAGCTTGCCTTCTTCATGGCTGCTCATATCTCCCCACTTGAAGGCTGTCCCCGGGGAGAGAGTGGGCCAGCAGAACTTATAGACCACTCTTTCCAAGGACAAAATCATTCTCAGACCCTAAAATGAGAATTCACAAATTCCAAAGCCCCCAGGGGCCAGGAGAGTCATGTGTTGAAAGGAAAGCCGGGGCAGATGGTAGAGATAAAGGCCCTCAGTGGGAAGGCATGTCGGGGAGGGGCTCACCAATGAGGAGTGGTTGGAACTGAGAGGCTTCCTTAGAGGGTGAGGGAGTGGGAAGCCATTCTTCTCATTTCAAATCTGGATTTTTACGTGATCTCTCCTAGTGTTACATGTTGGCAACAGGACTCAAGTCAAATATGCTTCAGGCCAAACAAAACAGTCTCAGACTGGTTGGGGCTGGGCTATTGTGAAATGGGGCAGAGCTGCCGTCTGAGATGTGCGTTGGACTGTGCACTCGGCCCCAGACTCACTTAGCCATTCTCGGGTGGGAGTCTTGACAGTGGGACCTTGTGCTGAAAGCTGAAAATACAACCCATTTTCCGAGAGTCAGCTGCCAACCGAGCCGCTCTTCTCTTTAGATCCCGGTATGTCTCTTAGCATGTGCTGTGGAGTTCCATCTAGACCCAGCCTCTGGGGATTCTGGAACTGAAGGGCAGACAGTAGAGAGTGCAGTCAGGGAGCCTCGCTTCTCACTGATGTTGGGAGAACGTCACTGACGATGTTCTCAGTGGTTCTAGTGCTGAGATCCTTTAATACAGTTCCTCACGTTGTGGTGATCCCCAATCATAACATTATTTCATTGCTACTTCACAACTGTCATTTTGCTACTGTTATGAATCACAATGTGAATATCTAACATGTGACCCCCCCCAAAAAAAAGGAATCTCGACCCACAGGTTAAGAACTGCTGGTTGGGCGTGAACTGATGGTGGAGTATGGGGAGAGGGTATTTCAGGATCAGATTCCAGGGTTATGGGTTGTGTAACTGAGGGGACCTCATGCTTCTCAGAGTGTTTGGGGGTGTTCTGGAAGTCACTGCCTGTTATGAGACTATTCTCAGATTTCCAGATTTCACCCATCCTGGGTGAAGAAGGGAAGTGTAAATTTTGGCTTGAGATTTGTCACTGTGAATGTGACCCCAGCTTATCTTCAGTGTGTGGCCTCCAGCTAGAGTGGGACACAGCTCCCAGAGGCCTGCCTTTGCCACCAGTAGGTATTCAGAGGCTGAGAATGACCTTCCAAGGCCAGCCTGCCAGTGTATACCATGTTCAACTTGGTCTTGGGTCCCTGTAATTTCTGAGATTCTCTTGGTTCTGTGGCTTATTAATGCGACCTTTGGAAGTGATGTCATCCCGTGTCTTGTTCCTGCTGTGTGTAGCTGGGTCTGACTGCATGGTCTCTGGCCTGCACCCAGTCTCCGAGTTCTCTGCTTATGACTCTAGTTTTCCGTCACTCCAGCTCTGTGATTCAATCTAAGACTGAACACTGCTGCTCCATCACCAAGTCCCCAGCGTCTCAGAAGGCATGTAGCGCATCAGAGTTATTCATTGTATTTGTCAAATGAGTAATAAGATGTGACTCGGGCTTCCAGAAGCTAGCCTTGTTAGTAGATAAGGAGCAGACAAGCTGGGTGCTGGAGGGTGAGATGTAACTCTATCAAACCAGCTTGCAAGTTTTGCTGGGAGACTGGAGGTCTGTGGGATCCAGGGCCAGACTCAATTCCTGGGGGACTTGATGAAGAACCAGGGGATGGCCACATTTTGGGTCATTTGGGGCAACTGGATCTGTACTGCTACAGCTGTGGTCCAGGCCTACCCAATAGGCTAACACAGCCATGCAGGGGCATGGTCTTCCTGGAGTGGTGTGCAGGTCGGGTCTTAGGGCCTGTGGGAGTTGAGCAGCCTAGAAGAATAGGGCAGTAAGGAGACTGAAGAGCTCTGAGGCCTGGGACAGGAGTCCTCAGTCTGTTGACTCTCTAGCTTCAAGCACAGGGAAGGCTTCCTGCTAACCCATTATACAGAAGTTCACTCTGAGGCTTGCCAATCTTCCCCCACCCCTTGGTGCACTAGGAAACAGTGAAGCACTGAGCTCAGCTGAGTGCCCACTCTGCCCATGGTGTTGTACCTAATGCCATGGAGCCACCTGGGAGGTTGTTCTGGGCTTTGGAGCTGGGACTATGAGATGTGAAACCACAGAAATAATCTTCCTCCTCTTCTTCCTCCCCCTCCCTTCCCGTCTTCTTTAAAGCATGGTCTTGCTATGTAGCCCAGGTTGGTCTCGAACTTGCAGTGAACCTCCTGCAGGATTGTAGGCCTGGCCACACCCATCTCGAGGCTGGAAACTTTACTTCATCTGTTTGCCTTCAGGCCTCCTTTTAAAATAGTTATTATATAATGCAGACCAGAACAAGGATAAATATAAAAACAATAAAACAACAGACCAGAGAGAGATGATGAACACCTATGGAGCCATGGAACAGTTTCAGAAACAGAATTATGGATGCGACCGCAGCCCTTATGTGCAACTCCCCAGGGCACAGCTCTTCTGCCCCGCCCCCTGCCAGAGTAACCTCTAGCCTACATTCGGGGTTTCTCATTGTCGTTCTTTATTTGTTTCTAAAGCTACTTGCAAGTTTTAGCTGGCGTTATTTTGAGAAAGATCTCTTGTAGCTCAGGCTGGCCTTAGGTTTGTTAGATAGCCAAGGCTGGCCTTAAACTCCTGCTTCTTCTACTTTCATCATCTATGTGTTGGGATTTTAGGCACAGCAGGCCACTGTTACCTGGCTTACATGATAGCTAAATTATTAAAATATATTAATTATACCTAATAACGGGCTTCACTATGGCATTTCATACATATATAAAACATTTTGATCAGACTCACTCCCATTACCATCTCTTACCCCCTCCTCATGTGTAAGTTTTTAAAACTTTATTTGTTTACTTATTTATCTTTTTATTTATGTATGAGTGTTCTGTGTGCATGCCAGAAGAGGGCATCAGATCCCATTACAGATGGTTGTGGGCCACCATGTGGTTGCGGGGAATTGAACACAGGACCTCTGGAAGAGCAGCCAGTGTTCTTAACCGTTGAACCATCTCTCAAGTCTCATGGATAAATTTTTAAAAGGCATTTCTAGGGTTGCTTAGCATACTTTGGAATCTTGAATAAATTGTGACACTGTAGTATATGTTCTGCAATTAGATTTTCCTCCCCGCATGCGGGTAAGACTCATGCCTGCTGACATGTGGGACTCTGGCTCCTTCGTTTTCAGTGCTGCTGAGAATCTGATTGCATGAAGATGTCATTTTTCCAAAGAGCCCTTGCAGCCCCTGAGGCTGGAGTGGATGGCCCACCCCAGTGGTTCTGATGACTGGGCGTAGCTACCTCTATGGGGACGTCCCACCTTCTTCTCCACACCCCTGAGGGATGGCAGGGCTGGGCTCGTTCCTTCTTCACCTCACTGAACCATTGCTTCACTGAGCAAGAATTCAAGTGAATTTTAGGCAACCCTTGTGTTTCCCATAAATCAGTGTCGAAAGTGAAATCCTAGCACGAGGGGCAGCAATTGCAACCAGCTGAGCTCAGCGGGGCAGGCTAATTTGAGCCTGCCCTGAGTGGACATGGGTTTTTGACAACAAGGCCCTGCCAAGCCCTTCTTTAGCACCTAGAGACGTGCTGGGCTCAGTGCCAGTCAATGAGCTGGCCCGGGCTTAAGGGGCCCACTTTCTCTCTACGCTGACCTCTTCTGCCTCGCCTAGTGGCCTCCTGGGTGCTGTAAGGTGGCCTTTGAACCAGGAGCAGGCTGTGCTGGGGGTTTACATCTTTGCTCCTATGAAGGAGAAAGATGGAGAGACCCATGGCAGCTCGGCCCAGATACTTAGAGCTCTGGATGCCGCTTGGTGGTTTTCCAGGACTGGTCACTCCTGGCTTTGTGTCACTAATGCCACTAACCCCGTGGCTTAGACTATAGAAATGTATTTTCTCAAAAGAGTGGAAGCTGGAAGCCCAAGATCAAACTGTCAGGGTCAGGGGCTTCTCTAGCCTCCCTCCTTGGCTGGCCATCATTTTCCTCAGTGGCCCGCTCTACACTGAGTCTCTGGCTTCTCTATGCTCCCCTGTTCTCTCCTTATAAGGATGCTAGTCACACAGGGTTAGGACCCCCTAGCAATCCCATCTTAATGGGCCTCCTACACGCTGATGTCTCCAAATATGGTTGTATTTATAGCCGCTGGGGGCTTGGGCCTCAATAGGGGAGTTTGAGAGTACCCAGTTCAGCCCATGACAGGGGTTATGGGAGTCATATACAGGGTGGTCATGGGATTGTACAACACTGTCACAGCTAAGGGGAGTTATTTACATCATGTCTCTCTCTCTCTCTCTCTCTCTCTCTCTCTCTCTCTCTCTCTCTCTCTGTACTTATTATACATGTGAAGACTTGAGGTCAATATTGGGTATCTTTCTTAATCAGTCTCCACCTTATTTTTAAAGACTAGATCTCTTAGCAAACCCAGAGTGCCCTGATTTGACTGAAGTGATTGACTACAAGGCCCAGGGAGCTCCTGTCTCTGCTGCACAAGCCCAAGGTCACAGGTGCCGATGTGGACCCCTGTGAGTGCTGACCAAGCACATCATCGACTGAGCCTCTCCCCAGCCTTCCAACCATGGACACTTTTATCCTTTGAAATCGGTATGGTTTTATACTTCTGTTAGACCCATCAGTGGACAATTTGAGTATTTCTTACGGCTGATTTCCTGTAGGTGGCAGTAAAGCACCCTGTTGGTACCGTCTCCTCATCTCGGGCAAAGGGACTAAGGCAGCTCAAAAGAGAACTGTCTTTTCCTACATAAATGCCATGCTTTTGGGCTCACAGAGGCTTAAATGACTGTCCAGGGCTCTGGTCTGGCTTGAAGTGGACCATGTGCCTGTGGATAGTCACAGAAGCTGACTCTAAGGAGGGTCACATGTTTATCTTAGTTTTGGGGACTAAGTTTCATGAAGGGGGTTATGTGACTGTAGTAGAGATACAGGTTGGTCATCAAAGTGTGGTTTTGTGGTCCTTGTCATGAGCACGTCCCTTCGACTGCTATGATAGGGTGTTTGCGTGTGTGTGTGTGTTTGCATGTGTGTGTTAGCGTGTGTGTGTGCGTGCGTGTGTTTTTTATGTACACATGCATGCTTACACATACACTTTGTGCATTTACACGAGTATCTTGTGCTCGCCCAGGTGCATCTGTGTTTCTCTGTGATGATTGTGCATGTGTCTGTGTGTTCGTGTCGCCATATGTTCATGTGTATGTGTGTAACTGTGTTAGACACGTGATGGGGGGACATGAGGCAGGAAGCAGTAGAGGGCAGAGGTTCTGCCCTTGACCCAGGCCAAATGACCACAGATGTGACCTTTCACCCTTCCCTGTGGCTGTTGAGGTCACTGCCCTGGGAGACCGAAGAGCTTTCTTTTGGAGCCATGTGGGCTAACAGCCTGGGGAAGCAGAACCGAGGCTCCAAAGGCAAACCGGATGATCTTCATCCTGGGGGGCCTGGAGCCAGCGGGGCCTTGTTTAATTCCGCAGGAATGTGTAAGGTTCCCGCCCAGTCGAGCAGGCCCCAGCCTGACTTAGAGGCCTTAGAGCCACCCAGCCAGAGGCTGATGCCTTCAACAGGGGGCTAGGGTCACACCCTTCCGGAGAGAGACAACACATCAACCCCCGGGGCTGGGGTGGGCTAAGTGGGTGACAGTGTCTGTGCCAAGGTGCCCAGCCCTGCAAACGTGAAACAAGAAGCAAAGGGGAGATGGATGGCCTGGCCACAACCTCAACTCTGAGGTTAGCTGGGGTGCTAGCAGGCAAGAGGCAACTGCCCGTAGGAAAGTGTGTGTGTGTGTGCCTGTGTGTCTGTGTGTCTGTGTGTATCTGTGTATGTAGGGGGGGTATGTGTGTGTGTGTCTCTCTCTCTGTGTCTGTGTGTGTGTTTGTGTGTCTGTGCATATCTGTCTGTGTGTCTCTCTGTGTGTGTGTCTCTGTGTGTGTCTGGGTGTGTGTGGCAGGGGTGTCTCCTGAAGACAGCTGGGCTTTGTGACATGCCACAGGCAGGGTTGGCATTCAAAGTGAGGAAGCCTGGGCTGTGAGTGGGGTCGTGGCTTCAGGAGCAGTGTGGTAGAATCATGTTACCTTTCGTCTCTACTGGTTTGTTTGCTCCAGATCTTGGCTCTGTGTTTGGAGTCCCCTGACCTGTGAATCCTGTGTCAGTCTGATATCTTTCCTCTCTCACAGCCCAATGTACCAACAGTGAGAAAGAGACCCGAGAGAAAGAGACCAGACCCCGAGGCAGCCCAGATTTCAGCCTGCCTTCACAGCCCTGCCATGGTGTCTGGTCTCTGCAGTGAGTCTCTGAATAGTTCACATACTGCTACCAAAGTCCAGGATCTGTTATTAGCAGTGGGTGTCAGTTCACTGGGGAGAGGCAGAAAGGAAGGAAGCCCTTGACTGCAAGTGTGTGGATGTCCTTGTGGACTAGTACATAGCCACCAAGGCTATTCCATTCAGTGTGTATACAGTGTGCTTAGGCATGCACACATGTATATGCCTGCACATACATACATACATACATACATACATACATACATGTGCATCCACATCCACACACACACACATATATGCCTATTTATACATATACACACATGCATGTGCCCACATACATATACATGCAGGTATATGCCTGCACATGCAAACACACATGCATGAGTCCACATACATATACAAATACATATATATGCCTTCACATACATTCACACATGCATATGTGTCTACATACATATACACATACATGCATATGAGTCCACATACATATACAAACACATATATATGCCTTCACATGGATACACACATGCATACACACATATATATGTATATGTCTGCACATACATACATACATACATACATACATACAGTGTTTCTCCATCAAAACTGGGGCCATGGTTGCATAGTGTTCCTCCTCAGGAGCCAGTGGCATCTGCAGGCTGGACTACAGCCTCTCCTAACCATTCTAAGTTCAATACTTCTGGTAGCATGAGAAAAGGGAGCAAGAACCTCTCTTGGAGATGACATTGGTCTGGAAGCACCCTCTGAGGCTCCTGGGGCAGGGAGACGGAAAGAGATATCTGTCTCCCCTGGTCCGAATGAGCAGCCCCACATGTCCTTCCTGGCTTAACTCTAGGCAAACATGATCCTCCCTGGTAGGGATAGGGTCCTGACAAGATCCCTAATTGCTGAGCAAGCAGAATTGTGAAGCTAAAATACATATAAGGCAAGATTCCCAGTCCTACAGTCAGGAATCCTAGTCAGTCACAAGCACCAGGCTGTGCGGTCCCTTGGCCAGAGGCCTATGGAGTAACGGGCTGCTTTGTCTCCAGGGCTCAGGGGCCAGGTGTCCTTCCTTGAGGTGTTCTGTTTGCCTGAGGAGCTAATAGAGGCAGCAGTGGTATCTGACAGACCTTGAGTAGGTAGATGTGCTGACTTGTCTTAACAGGTCCAAAAGTTGCAAGGAGAAAAAAATCCACCAAGATGTCGTCAGCTTCTGACTCCTCAAGCTCCACAGGTGTCATCAGCTCCTGACTCCTCAAGTTTCATGCCTCTTCACTCAGACCCCTGTCCATTCATTGCATGCTTGCCTCTGCCTCTGGACCAGTACTGTGGAGCCTGGACTGCCTGACTCTGAACTCGCTCCAGAGCTGGCCCTCTTCTGAGTTCTGGCTACTTCAAAGCTGTGTCCCGTGGGCTGCTGAGGACCCTGAGTTCCTCACGTCCTAGTGTCATTGTACAGAAGGACAGGCACAGACTCGCTAGACTCAGGGCTCAGAGCCACGTATTCCTGCATTGTCTGAGTCCTGCTGAGAAACTCCTTCCCAGTTACAGGAATGGGTTCACTCTGGTGACGGTGCTAAGCCGTACTCAGCTGTGCCTAAGGCATAGGAGAAGTTACTCTCTTGGAGCTTTTCTTTAAAGTTTTGGCATTTCATTCCTCTTACATATTTGGAGTTAATCTTGAATTTTGAAAACATTGCTTCAAATATTTGAATTGACTGTTGAGGTTTGGGATGTTCCCTTAAGCTTTGCTCTTGAGACAAGGACCTTGTTGGCTCCCCCAGCATAGGTCTGCGTTCATGACAAAGGTGAAGGACACACAGAGAAAGGAGCTCTTGGTTTGGCCCTGGTGTACTCATGAGCAGAGATGTGTAGGAATGGAGTTGATAAAACTTTCCAAGAGGGGCTCACAAAGTCATGTGTGTGTGTGTGTGTGTGTGTGTGTACATGTGTGTGTGTACATGTGTGTGTGTACATGTGTGTTTGTGTATGCTTATGAATGTGTATGTAGGGGTGAAAAGACTTTCAGGATTCCATTACAGGGTCAGTGGAGCTGACGGACACCTCCTGGTGTGAGCTGAGAACATTTGAGTCTTTAGACATAGAGAGAGAAGCAGAGAACAGAACTTGGTGGAGGGAAAGTCCCCAAAGGAAAGTGGAAAATTTTAGTTTCTGAAAGGAGGGTCTGAGAGAAGGGATAGGAAAATAAGAAAGCTGAGGAGTGACGTCCTTACCTCCCACAGTCAACGATGTGCATGCTACACGCTGCACGCAGGCCATCACTGCCACACTTGTCCACGTGTGTGCTCATGACAAGTGACAGGAGGATGCAAGTTTACATTCATGCCCCATGTCTAGGTCACAACCTCCACCCTCTCTTTACTTTGTTTCCCTGATTACAAACCCATCTATATTAACTGTAGGAAACAGGCAGAAATGTGCAGATCCTGAAGGAAGGGACAAAGCCGTGGCAGCAGCCTGGCGTTCAGATATAAACACTATCATTCACTTAGAATGACCTACAATGCCTGTGACCAGGTGAGCCACCCAAACAGGTAAGCCAGTACCCCTCACCTCTCACAATGCCTTCCTAGCCTCTGACTGTCACCATGACAAAGTCTCATGTAGCCCAGGGTGCCCATCATGCCCAGTTTGTACAGTGCTGGTGACTGAGCCAGGGCTCAGTGAATGCTAGAGAGCACTCTGCGTGGAGTTAGAGCCTTGGCTCCCTTCTTGGTGCCTGTGTGCCTGCGTGCCTGCGTGTGTGCATGCCTGCGTGCCTGTGTGCATGCCTGCGTGTGTGCCTGCATGCCTGCGTGTCTCTGTGTGTGCATGCCTGCATGCATACAGGGGCAAGCACATTCGTGAGCTTAAGATAGGGTCTCCGTAGCCCAGGCTGACCTCGAGCTTGTTATGAGGTCAAGAGTGACTTTGAGGTCCTGATCCTCCTGCTTCTACCTCCCAGTGCTGGGATAACACATCTGCTCCATCATTCCTGGTTCTCTGGGGCTTCCTACCCAGTCACCGAGTCCTCCTTCCCATAGCTGAGGGCTTCATCTCAGAGACATCCCTGTAGTGAGAATTGTGTTTTTTTAAAAAATCCATTTATACGAATATGTTTTTGTTTAATCCCAGGTGTGGAATATGAGGCTGCTTCAGATTGTCCACAGCAGCTGACTAAGATTTGTCTCATGCTCTGGCAGGACATGATTCTACCGCTGAAAGATAGTTTAGCTTTGGAATTCTGGGGACTTGAGAGGTTATAGAAATGCCAGAGCCCGGAGAGCCAGCTGCTGCCCACCATCTTCTCCCCTCCCTCCCTCCCTCCCTCCCCCGATGCTGCTGGTTCCTGCTGCTGCTTTTGCTATGTGCTGTTTTGCTGTTTAGATTGCTGGTTGAAGATATCTTGAGAGTGAAGACTAGACTTGCCCCTAGACACTCAACGCCCCTAATCAGCAGGAAGCAGTCTAAAGAGATCCATGCCCCTTTCCCCTCCTAAGTTTCTCTCTTCTACCAGTGTTGGGGGTGGAAGGGATTGGGGAGGAGAAAGATGGTAGATATAAGAACCCAATAAAGTAGCCAGAAAGTACAGTTACCCATCCCATGGAGATCCGGGCCTTCTGAGCATCCTGCTGGGCTATCTATTCACTCTCACTAGTATCAGAATCTGCAGCCTCTGGGGCTGAACCCTTCAGAGGAGCTCATCCCTTCTGTGTGGTGGACACCATGTCTAGACCCTGCCTGCCTGGAGTCTCACTGCTGAGCTGGCTCTGAGGTTTACCAGGCTCCCTAGGGGCCATTGCTGAACGGGGTTGGGGATAGGTGGTAAAGGCAGTGAACAGATTTCAACTCGTGCCTCCTGGAAACCACATCAAATGGTGCAGCTAGGAATTAATAAATAAGTTTGGGAGACAAGTCAATTACCCTCCCCTGTGCCCCTGTTCCCAGGGGCAAACAGTGGCAAGTGTTTCCCAGCCTCAGCACGCCTTCCCCAGGGCAGGACAACCACTGCAGCTGGCTTCTGTCAGATTAGCTGGGCAAGATGTGACAGGCCTCTGTCCTCTGGGGAAATCACTCCTTTCCTGGGAGGTGGTGAGGACATTCCCAGGTTGCTCTGCTCCTGCTCTTTCCCCACCCGCACCCTCCCAGTCTTACCACTTTTATCATTGAAAAAAAAATCAGATTTCTTGTTGCTTTTGAAAATACATATTCACTCTGCAAATGCTGAGCAAAGCCTGCTAGCTACACGGTAGAGGAGGTTTTGCCAGGTTGGGAATCTTGGAGACACAGCTGTCTGTGGAGAGTTTACAGTTGTGTGTGGGCAGGGTGTGTGGAGCAGGCAATGTGGCTGCACATGGAGAATTTGGGGGGCTCAAAAAGTGGGAGTACCTAGTCTAGCCTAAAAGGCTCCCCAGAGAGCCCTCTGAGAAGGTGCTGCGGGACAAGCTGTTACTTTGACGAGTGTCGAGTGCTGTGAGGTTTGCGAAGTAGCAAGGCCAAGGGATGGAGGGGAAGTGAGAGGGCTTTGAAACGATTCAGCTGGCTGGATCCAGATGTGAAGGGGACAGGGTTGGGCTGGTGTGACAAGGGAGGGGAGCTACAGGAACCTGATGGCAGGGTTTCAGGGTGTCATTAGAGAGACAGACAGAGAGATAGAGAGCGACAGAGAGACAAACAGAGACAGACAGAGAGACACAGAGAGACAGAGAAAGACAGAGACAGACAGAGACAGAGAGACAGGAGAGAGACAGAGACAGACAGACAGACAGACAGAGACAGGGAGACAGACAGAGGCAGAGAGACAAAGAAAAGACAGAGAGACAGAAACAGAAAGAGATAGAGACTAGAGAGAGAAACAGGAAGATGGGATCCTGGTTCCTTTTGGCTTTGTATGTACTATGCACAGGGTGTTATTTCTACATAAAACAACTTCATGGCGCCCACCAGACCCAGAAAACAGCAATCTTCTCTCTGCTCAGCATTAGGGAAGATGAGTCCTCCAACATTTACTGCCTCTGAATTTTCTCAGCTTGCATCAATTAGACAAATCCTTTAGATTGATGATTTTCTCGAGTTTACTGCATGAAGAACACTTGGGACATTCAATTAAGTGTGGATTTTTGGTGACTGCCGTGGAGACTTGGGTTCTACAGAGCTCAGCAATGTGCATTTTAAACAAACTCCGTGGCCAGAGAGCACATTTTGAAAAACACATTCCTAGAAGCTGATCGTGTCCTTCTGGGGAACAGGCTTGCAACGGAGGCTGCCACCAGATGGCAGTACTGCTTCGTGATGCTCTAATTACACATCGTCTTTTTTTTTTTTTTTTTTTTTT
>NW_021604607.1:10049878-10055945 GCF_004785775.1 Grammomys surdaster | reverse complement strand
TGTCCTGGAACTCACTCTGTAGACCAAGCCGGCCTCGAACTCAGAAATCCGCCTGCCTCTGCCTCCCAAGTGCTGGGATTAAAGGCGTGCGCCACCACTGCCCGGCCTTACGCATCGGCATTACACATTGTCTTAACGGGGTTGGTGGTGGTCACTGGCCCTGAGACAGACAGTTCTGGTTTGTTGTTTTGCAAGAATGTGTAGAAGTGAAGCTTGGTTGGCCAGCTACTTGTGGGGTGGGGTGGAAGATCAAAAGTTTAAGACCTGCTTGGGCTACAGAGTGAGTTCAAGGCCGTCCTGAGCAGCTTGGTGAGCACTTATTAGAAAGGGAAATGAGCTGGGTTCAGTGGTAAGCACTTGCTTAGCGCCTACAATGCCTCAGGCTACCATCCCCAGAACAAAAAGATAATGAAGGTAAAGTAAAACGAGTTAGTCATCAAATCTTAAATTTCAAAACAGTTGAAGTTTAATTTTCAGCCAGCAGAGCTTTCAATTCAGAGATCTCTTGTCATGCATGTGTTTGATCATCTGACACATGGATGGTCCTGGTCATCCAAGTGCGTCCAAGGTTCAGTGACATGGCCTTAGTTATGACTGCTAGTGCTTTTTGGAACCTCTGTCTTTATCATGGGGTAGAGCCTCTTTTTCACGCTCATCGTTAAATGAATGAGTCAGGGATGGCGGTCTCCCCTGGGGTCTTTGAGCAGAGTACCGACAGGGCACCTCAGCTTTCAAACACAGCTCTTGGTTTACCCTTGATTGACATGGTGGTCCTGGTGGCCTGGTCTAAATTGAAAGCTGACTGGACAGGGTCCAAAAGTGGAGAATTGGCCATTAAATGGCCATCTGAATTAGTGACTCCTAGAGCCAGCTCTAGGGTGGCCTGTCTGCTGGGCTTCCTTAGCGCAGTCACTGAGAAGCATCTCAAGCCCCTTTCTGTTTGTGCCTCTGTTTTGGGGGGGGGGATGCTCCCTGAAAAAAATCAGAGTGTATAAATTCTGTGGTCTCTTTCTTCTCCCTAGCCAGTGGTTTTGGCCGATTCTAAGTGACCGTTGTTGGTACCGGGAGAGATGGGGACTCTCAACTGCATCTGCCTTCTCTGCGCCTGTTTTCAACTGCATCTCTGGTCTTCCTTCTCCTCTCTCCTCTCTCTTCTCCTCCCTTTCTCTCCTTTCTCGTTCTGTGTTCTTTCTCTTTTTTGTTTCCAACAAGGTCTTGATGTGTAGCCCAGGCTCGATTGCCTCAACCTTAGGCTCCCCCTTAGGCCTTCCAATTTCTGGGTTTACTGGAGAGTGCACTACACCTGCCTACAGCGGCTTTTAACATAGGGGAAATCAAGGCAAGAACAATAGAAAATCTCTTATCAGTGTTCACCACCATTTCATGTAGAAACTACAGCTTGAGTTAGGTAAACTTACTGGTTGAATTGATTTCATCAGTTTCTTTTTTTTACTTTTGAGCATGACTTCTAGAAAATTTTGAATTATAGGATAGCTTGCATTCTATTCTATGGGCCACGCTGTGTTGGGAATTCATCAAAATTCATGCTTTAATTAGAAAGTAAAGAGCCAAAGTTTGATGGCCAATGATATATTAGAAGTAAAACAAAAGAAAACCCTTCATTTAAGTTGAAGTCCAAATTCTCATCACATCTCATCACTCCCTTGGCTTCTTTCCATCATGTGTAAGACGGACAACAGCAGCAGCCTACTTGAGCAGGTTATTTACAAGCACATAAGACATCGTGTGCATATGAGGTGCTCCTGGGAATCACCGTGCAGTGATCAGACCACTGTCAGGGCTACTGATAACACTTAGAATAGGCTAAGTAACGGGACCATTTGCACTCCCTCTGGGTAAGAGGTCCTGACTTTGGCACTTCTGGACTCGTAGGAGTTAATTCATAGGTAAGGTTCTGAATAATTATGTATGCTTATGAAATGCAAATCGGTGATACAGAATTAAAACAGGGATTTCTCTGAGAGTGGTGGTGCATGCCTTCGATCTCAGCACTTGGAAGGGAGAGGCAGGTCTAGTTCTCTCAGTTCAAGGCAAGCCTAGTGTACATAGAGAATTCTAGCTCACTAGAACTCACTACTAGAACCTACAGAGTGAAACCCTGTCTCAAAGCAAAGCAATAGTGATTTAAAGGCTTGGAATGTAGCTCACTGGTAGACTGCTTGCCTAGGTGGACAGATCCCTGAGTTCGATCCCCAGTACTCCATAAAACAGTATATTGATATACATCTGTAATTCCACCACACAGGAGGTATTGATCAGAGGGTTGGAAACTCAAGGGCTACATAGAGAGTTCAAGGCCAGCCTAGGATACATGAGAACCTGTCTTAAATAGAGCCAGTGAGATAGTTCAGAGGGCAAACATACTTCCTGAGCACACCCTTGGGACCTGACCCCAGTCCTCTAACTTCTGCATGCTCACTTTGCCAGCCTCATACTAATTGTAAATAAAACCCTAAACTCTCCCATTCCCACACAACACCTGAAGAACCACAGGGGTAGCTCTTCTCACTGGCAAACTCATTTCAAGGCCTACGTGGTTACTAGAGTTTCTGCATTTCCCTCTTGGTGATCTGGATCGGAACTGGGAAGGCTTGGGGTAGAGGAAGAGGGGAAGGCTGAACGTGACCAAGTGTTGTTTCTGTTTGCAAAAGATCCAGGCTACGAGTGGGGAACAAAGACAGACACGAGGATGGAAGGCTGTCGAAGCTGTCCACCCAAGGCCTTCTACGAGAGCCTGGGACTGCAGAGCTGCTCCCACCAGCTCCCCAACACCTCTCTTGCTCTGACTGGAGCCCTTCCCCCACTTCACGTCTCTCCTCACCAGCGGTGTAAGGGAGGAATGAACTGGAAAATCTACTCTGAAATGTTTGTCTTCTTCCTCCTCTTCCTCTCCTTCCCCTCCTCCTCTCCTTCCTCTTGCCTTCTCCTTCTACCCCCATCCCTTAACCTTTCAATCTCTCTTTTTGAAAGGGTCTCACTCTGTAGCCCAGATTAGCCTGAAACTTGCAATTCTCCTGCCTCAGCTTTTCAAGCGCTAGAATCACAGACGTGTGCCACCATCTCTGGCTTTGAACTGATTTTTTTTTCATTTAAGAAAAGTACTTTTTATTAAAAAATTTAAAAGTTAAAGACTTGCGATTGAAAACACATAAAAATTTCCACCATACCCATTTAAATGGATTTAAAATACTATTCCTTAATCTCGCTTTCTTGCAGCCTGGAGGATGAGCCTTCACACTTCCTGCTGAGAGGAAAGGAAAGGCAGCGTCTTGGGCTCCAAACTGATGCTCACAACTTGCTTGTGAGATGAAGGTGTGGAAATCTATGCCTTGTGGACAGAGAAACGGGGCGGGGCGAGACCTGGAAGGAGAGAGAGAGAGTCCCATGCCCCAGGTGGGAGGGACAACAAAGATGGCAGTTAGAGGTGTCTTTCAAGACCAGAGGTGCAGGGAAGTCTGGCTTGAGAGGAGTTGGCTTCTTCCCCCACAGGTCCAGACCTTGTTGGGAGGAAAGGTGCAGGTTTGGCTGAGAGGCCTTGCTTTTTATCTCATGGGAGCTGGAAGAAAGAGTTCCCCTTGAGGTCACTTGGGTACATACCTGTGGGACCCCATCACAATGGAGGGGAGGACAGAGGAAGTGTCTGAATTTGGCTTCCTCTAGCTGCTCAGGCTGTCTGCGGGAGTGAGTGGCACAGCAACCATTAATGTGAGGGAGGGCAGGAGTTTGGGAATTCTCTGAAGGTATGCTTGGGAACTTTAAGCAGAGGGCCTGGCTGCAGGGGAGCCCGAGGCAGAGTTCCTGTGTCTGATGCCCAGGATGGCCCATGGGGGAAGTAGAAGCAGATCAGGAATTCCAGATCCTGGGCAAGCAAGTGAGGAGACTCAGCTCAGAGACTGGAGGAACTGGACAGAGCGTCATCAGTCAGCATGTGCTAGGTAGGGCTGACATAACAAGTGTATCTGAGTCTTAAATGTTGTAAGGTACTTCTCACTCCCGATACACACTGGGCTCATCCTTGAATTCATAAGCATACCTCCAATCTGGAAGTCGAGCTGAAGGCCAGCCCTTACAGAGGAGAAAGAGGGACAAGGGTTTGCTTAGAAGCTATGGCCCAGAGAATGCTGACAAGACTCACGTGGGCTGACTGGCTTAGATCAGGTAGTTAATGAGAAGCAGCTGTGTTTCCTGTCACCATGGAGCAGCCTGGAAGACTCTGTGACTCCCAGCCACAGCCAGAAGTTGGAGGATCAAGAGCTGAGGGGCTGCCTGATGTCTCCTTGCCCAATTTCCTGTGCTGTGAAGGAAGGAGCTTTAGCTACAAAATCAAGCCACTCTTCACCTCACAGCTATTTTCAAAGGACTTGGTTGCTTTCTAAAGACATTATCTATCTATCTATCTATCTATCTATCTATCTATCTATCTATCTATCTTCCATCTACCTACCTACCTACCTATTATTCCAGCTAGGATTACACTCTGTAGCTTTGACTGGGACTTGCTATCTAGTCTTGAACTCATGATGATCTTTTGGTCTCTGCCTCCCAAGTCAAAGCCTTTTTTATATAAGACAACTTACTTGATCCCTCCATGAACTGACAGATAGAAAGACAAGGACTAATTCATCACTATCAAATGAAGAAACTGAGTCTCACAAGAGCAAGGGTTGTGTCTGAGACCACACAACCAGTCTTCAGCAGAGACGGCAGGAATGAGTTCTTTTTCTCTGGGTTAGGTATTCTCTGTGCCGTGGACTGCAGAGACAGCCTGACACAGAGGTAACGGAAGGGGAAATCCGGGAAGCACACAGAAGTGATGAAGTAGGAGCTTAACTGCTAAAGGGATGGTTCTAGAAGGCGATGAGGGGTGATTGGGTTAGGAGGCTGGAGCCCTTACAAATAGCTTCCAAGCTCTTGAAGAATTGAGCATCTACCACATAAGCACATAACGGGAATAAATAATGTGCAACCTGGAGATGTCCCTCACCAGAGCCCTGCCAGGCACCCTGACCTCAGACTTCCAGCTTCCAGCTATAGAAATAACTGTTGTTTAGGGCTTCCAGATACGATAAATTGAAAACTGGAATGTTACTTTTATTCCCCAGACGTAATTGTCGTCTTCCGCGCTTCCCGCCTCAGTCTGCTCACCTAGTCTCTCTCGGCCCCTGGCTTTTTGCTCTGCTTGGTCTCAAACTAACTCTGGCAATCTGTTCTAATCTTCTGGCTCCTTCTCACTCTCTGGCTTGTTCTGTCTTCACTTGTGTCTAGCTTGTTCTCTCTGTAATCTGTCTCTGTAAAATTCTCCCAGTAAAAGTGCCTCTTTCTCTGCACTGCTCTCTGAAGCTTTCTTCTCTCTCCTTACAAGAGTAGGGAGTATCCTATCTCTGATTCATTCTGTCAGATCTTCCTCTGATTTGTCACTTTGTCTGCCCCTTAATTAGAAGTCACTTTCAAACATGGGTGCTTCTGTCTACAAACTAACTTTACCTTTATTGTTTGGGATTAAAGGCATGTGCTAAGGGCTGTGCCACACCACAGTAGAAAAGGTTTCTTTCAGTAAATAACACAATCTTGGGGTTCACAGTGTGGTCAAATATCTTGCAACAGAAAACTTTTAAAAATGTTCATTTTTTTTAATTTTGGTGTATGTGTGTGTGTGTGTGTGTGTTTCATGTGTGTGGAAGTTCTGGAGGAGGCCAGATGGATCAAATTCCTCTTGAGTTTGAGTTACAGGCAGTTTTGAACTACCTGAGGTAGGTGCTGGGAACTGAACTCATGTCCTCTGGATGGACAGCAATTTCTCTTAGCCACTGAACTGTCTCTTTAGGCCCTAAAGTCTGTCAGTATTGTGTAAGTTTGTATGTGCAGCTGTGCCACCAGGTGCTTGTGGAGGTCAGAGAACAACTTTATGGAGTTGGTTCTGTCCTTTCACCTTTATAAAGGTTCCAGTGATCAAACTTAAATCATTATCTAGGCTTTGATGGCAAGTGCTTTTACATGGTTGGCCGCCATCTCACTAGCCCAGGTATGATGCTGGCATGTTTGTTAC
>NW_021604607.1:10035105-10049868 GCF_004785775.1 Grammomys surdaster | reverse complement strand
CTGGCATGTTTGTTACAGCATTCTAAACCAAGACAGTGCTCCTTCCACAGCATCTGACAAGCCTATCAATGAGTATAACAAATTTTTAAAAATGTCATTGAAAATAGTTACAGTCTGCACAAAGCAGCTCAGCAGCTTGTCAGCTCTACTCCAGGAAGTAGGGGTCTGGCTCTCCAAACTGTGGACTCCCTTCCTCTGGGGGAAGGGGAGGGGGTGTGTGACGTGACCACTTCAGAAATAGCCTGAAGTTCTCTTCTTTGCTTCCCCTGGGATCAAGGCTGAGAATTTTTTTTTTTTTTTTGCATAAGCAAACAAGGATCAAAGCCGAAAACCCGAAGCCTGATTCTGCGTCTCCTCTGTCACCCTTCTGTGTAGATGGGTTGTGGCTTTAGCCTGTGTTCAGCTGGAGCTCTTGGGGATCAAGGACTTGCAGCAGCTACAGGAGAGGCTTGGATGTTGTGTGTCATCTGTTTAACTTGATACAAAGAGCATGACTCTGGCTGATTGTCCTGGGGAGCAGGGACAGAGGAGAGAAGTATACCCCCATCATGTCGGGTACCAGGGCCTGAGGGCACCAAGGACTTTCCCTGGACAAAACTAGAGAAAGGCATCTTAGTCTTCATGGAGACAGTTATCCATTCTAACCAAGACCGTTCTGGCCATTTGCAAAGCAGAGTTCAGAATCCTGTGTCTTTTCTCTATTGATCAGCCGATAAGCTTTCTGGATGTGTTTACCTTTGTCTATGGAGTGGAGAGACCCATTTGGGAGAAGAAACAACTCAGTATACCAGTCCTGTGACACACCCATACTGCTCCAGATAGGCACAGGGCTAGTTTAACCCCAGCCATCCTGGTGGTAACTGTGAGCTTGGGGTCTTCACTTAAGGTAGGCCGGCCCACTGTCTTGCCTGTGTCAGGTTTGTGGTGGGAGAGGTGTCTTTATGTTTATAACTCAGTAATAACAGCAAAAGGACATTCATTGAATAGATTGTAACCCATATTACAAGTCTCCAGACAGGTACAACTGACATATCCATGGCAACCTCACAGAGTATAAATAGATGCCTGGTATTAATCTCCATCCATTTGGGGGAAATTCCCCTCCATGATCCAGCCCAGGCTCCCAGCCCTGTCCAGTCTATACTTATTTTTCTGAGGCTTCTCATACTCTAAGCACTCTGAGTCCAACACTGTTCATAGCCAATAACACTCTGTCTTCCTAGGGCCCTCGGCCCGGGAAGCTCCAGGGTCTGTTGACAGCTTCCCAAGGTTAGACTTTACATATAGAGTTCAGCAGGTGTCTCTTCCCAGCACTAGCTCCTTGCTGTCCACTACACTGCGTGCAGGCTTGTTTGGACACAAAACAGTGGGTGCGGCTCCCAATCCAGCGTCTGTTCTACTAACCAAGCCTGCTCCACCCAAAGCTCTCGTTCTGTGACCACCGACAGACAGATTGGCAGCCTCCGGTTCTGATAAGGAAGGCGTGATTTCTTGGGTGAATATTCCATCAATGTCTTCCTCTTCGCGTACACGTGTATGTGTATGCACATGTGTGTGGTGGTACATGTGAAGGCCAGAGGTCCACATATGGTGTCTTTCTCAAATAGCTCCCCACCTTGGTTTTTAATAGTATCATTTATTGTTTGACAATTGCATACATATATCCAGTGTATCCTGATCACATTACCCCTAAGTCTCTCCTTCCACTGTCCAAACCCCACAATACAAAGTCTTCTCACCTTCCTCCACTCTGATTTTTAGACAAGGTCTCTGTCTCACTGAGCTTGGAATTCAGTCTTCAGTTAGACTAAAGGCTGGCCTGACCTATCTCCACGTTGGCTTGCTGCTGTGCCTGGATTTTTCATGGGTGCTGGGATCAACCTCAGATGCCTGTGCTTGCATGGGAAGCACTTCACAAAAATAAAAAAGAACGTGTCTTGCAGCAGTTACCGTGAGGATCACTGGCTGCTTGGACTTGCAGGATTCTCAAGTGCGAGGCACGTTATGAAGTGGAATGGCACAGACTAGTCTCTGTAAGCCTGTGTAAGGAGAAGGTATGGAGGTCTGGAAGGCTGACCACATAGCTAGAGGGTGTGGTCTTGATTTAGGAGTGGGCATGCATGTCTGGCTGGGCAAATATATCACGTTCTTGGTGTGGGAAGGATCCCACTGAGGCAGAAGGCAAGGTTCGTCCTATTCAGTTAATCTGATAGAGTGTATTGAGTTCTTGCTCCATGACAGACACTTGTCTATGAGCCAGCGACACAGCAACAAGTACAACACAGGTCGCTGCTCTCCCATTGACACCAATCTTGTGACTCTACTCATCTGGCTGTGAACAGTAGGTTTCAGCTTTTACCAATGTCTGTTGGAACAAGGTGTCTGTCGCATGCTCTCACATGCCATTGGCTGAGGGCCATGAGTCACAAGGTAGCTCTTGGTGTTCTGGATGCAAACAGTTCAGGTAGGAGTCCCTCCACTCCTCTCTGTCTTCCCCTACCTTAGCCTAGGGCTGTGGTCCTGCAGTTTGGTGATCAGCCTCAACATCCTTCTTGGGGAAAATTTCGGTTCTTGTGCCTCTGTTAGCTACCAGGTGTGTGGTGTCACCTCCAGGGCTCCCTATAAACATCACGAAGAAGAGATGTTGGTCTGACCTGAGGTCACAGAAGCACACTGCTTCCTCTCCTCCCATGTTTCTTCTTATCCCTGTGGGGTGCCTGAGGGCATGCAGGAGAGCAAACACAAGGGTAAAGTCCTAGAGGCCAGAAGAAAGTTACATATTCTTTGGTAGGTTAAAAATTAGTGGTTTTGTTTGTTTGTTTCATTTTGTTTTTTAAGTGTAAAGACAAACTCTGGTAGGAAATTGTTGTGGTATTTTTCTTTAAACGATCTGATGATCATTGTGAGCTGAACTTTAGAAACCCCACAACATCCGAGTGCTATTCTCCAGGGCTTGGCTCTCCTGAGTGACTTGCAGGGAATAGTATACCCAGCTCTTCCCTGAAGGAATCCTGGGCAGGAAGGGCTTATTGTTGCCTGAGTCTGCCTTTACCCTTGACTGTGTGCACAGTTTGCAGGGCTCAGTGTGAAATGAAAATGTAAGCCTACAGTTCAAAAATGAAGGATTTCAAGGTGATGATACAAAGCTTTAAAAGTTAGGTGTCCTGCTGAGCGAGGAAGGGCTCCATGTTTCTACTCAGATCTTACCCCGGCAATGATGGCCTGGCCTCCCGTGGGCCATTTTCAGCTGACTGGCTAAGCTTAAGTTCTGGGGCTGCCTCTCCTGTGTGTAGACTCAGATGACATAGGGCAGGCCTCAAGGCGTCTACCATCTCTGGCGCTCACATACCGCAGCTGGCAACAATTTCCTGGCCTGGCTCTTTGCTCCAATTCCCACCTCCCCCTCACATTTGCTAGGCCATGCTCCTTGGTCGTGAAATCTTTCTGGTTGAATCTGGACTTGCTTGTAACCTGAGGGTCTGGAGAACGAGGTGCAGCTGTGTGGAGACTGCTGGGCCACTTGGCGCTCCTTGAGCTGTTTACAGGCCTCCTCCTCACAGGGCCTACTGTAAATAGAAAAGTACAAACACATGCTGGGGTTACAGCAGATTAAACCTGTCTGCCGCTTTCCCTGGGCCTAACACATAGCAGTTTGTGTTTATGTAGCGTGGATTTCCTTGCCTGCTACTTACAGACTTGCGTCGTGCTTTGCTAAGCAAGGCCTATTTGAGCTTTCCTGAGCGTCAGGAGGTACCATGTTGAGACTTCCAGAACATAGTCTTAGAGTCAGCCTGACCTCGGCTGCCTGGACCGGAGCTGAGCTGTACAAGAGTGGCGAGTGACAAGGAGTCACTTGTGGCTCTTGAGTCCTTGAGATGTGCTGTTCTGACCGAGCTATGTCATTCATGTAGAATACACACTGGACTTTGTAGGTTTTGTATAACAAACAAAAAAGATCTTTCCTCTTTCCTCTTTTTTACTTTAGTTACTTGTTTAAAATGATAGCATTTCTTGTAGAATTGTTCAAATAGAAAATATTAGGGTGTTTTGTTTTTTGTTTTATTTTGGTTTGGGGGTGTTTTGTTGTTTTTGTTTGTTTATTTGTTTTGTTTTTGAGACAGGGTTTCTCTGTGTAGCCCTGGCTGTCCTGGAACTTACTCTGTAGACCAGGCTGGCCTCGAACTCACAGAGATCCGCCTGCCTCTGCCTCCCGAGTGCTGGGATGGATTAACTTATCATATTTATTTGTTTTCTTTTTCTTTCCCATTTTAAATGAAGTTACTAGAAAATTTAAAGTTATAGGGCTGGAGAGATGGCTCAGTGGTTAAGAGCACTGACTGCTCTTCCAAAGGATCTGAGTTCAATTCCCAGCAACCACATGGTGGCTCACAACTATTTGTAATGGGATCTGATGCCCTCTGGTGTGTTTGAAGACAGCTACAGTGTACTCATATAAATAAAATAAAATCTTTAAAAAATTGTCTAAGCTTCTAAAAACAGTTTTATGTATACACACACATGTATATGTATATACATATGTATATACATATGTATCCACAAATATATATGATGGTGGCTTGGATGCTTGGCCATAGGGAGTGGCACTATTAGAAGGTATGGCCTTGTTGGAGGAAGTGTGTCACTGTGGGGGTGGGCTTTGTGGTCTCCTACGTTCAGGCTCTGCCCAGTGTGGAAGACGGTTTTCTGGTTGCCTGCAGATCAAGATATAGAATGCTAGTCTTCTATAGCACCGTGTCTGCCTGATGTGTTCCACACGATGATAATGGACTGAACCTCAAACTGTAAACCAACCCTAATTAAATGTCCTTTATGAGGGTTGTCATGGTGTCTCTTCACAGCAATAAAACCCTAAGAGAGTTTCTCTCTTACATTTGTGTCTTCTTTATACTAGTTAGCACTACAAATCTCCCCTTATACTTCCCTTGCCAGACCTATGTAGGACAGGTACATACACATAACTACACATACACACATACCATACACTCTCCTGAGAACCTTGGTAGGTAAGGCAGGCCAGTGAGATCATGTGACCCTTCCCCAGTCTTCAGAATACCACACAGCCCCCTCACACTAGGGGGTTTCCTTTGCCACTGGGCGTCAATCTGCCGCATCTGTTTTGCTGAACACATTTACTGAATATCTATGGCTTCTAGGCAATGTGACATAGAGATGTCAGAGCACAGGCTTCACTCTTGGATTCCTGGATCTTCTTATCTGTAAAATGGGATCATAACACCAGGTGCAGATCCAGGTTGGTGGTCCAGTGTCTATACCACAAGCTTGCTCCTTGTCAAATGGACCAGGGAGAGACGGCCGTAACATGAGGGCATTGCATCGTTGTGAGCCTGTTATACAGGCAGGCCTCATCTGGCCTCTGGAGTATCACAGAGCTCAGTGGCCTCTGAGAAAGGAAGGGGTAGTACCCGGAAAGGGAAGAAGAGGGACTAGGGTACTAGGGAGCCCCAAAGCAGAGTGGAGAGGCCCTAGAAGAATGCTGCCAACAGCTGGAATCTAGACAAATTTCAACAGGAGCCTACTAGACAGGTCAGCACAGCCAGCCTGGGTGAGATTAGGATGGGAAATGATTAGGATTAGCAAAATGAGTAAAGCAAGGACAAATGCACCCAGTGCTCAGGCTTAGAGCTTCCCTCTACTGGGGCCCACCATGACACATGATCAGACAGTGTCTGCCGTAACTTACTCTCTATTGTACAGAATAGTGGTTTTCAGACTATTCCTTGACCCAAGAAACTCTACCTTGTAAGCAGCTTTTGACTCCATTCTGAGGATGGCAGAGGTGGACATGTGACAGCACCATCATTGAACCAATCAACCACCTGATGAAGAGCGATAAACAACCTTGGGTGCCACACTAGAACAAACAGAGACTACAAGAGCAAATGGCATATTCAAATCATGTCAAGGAAACCAGACCGGAAATGGCACAACTCCCTTAAAGGACCACAAAGAGGAGGACACTTAACTCTACAATACCCATGGCCCTGTCAGCTTGCCTTCTGGCCACCCAGCTCATGCAGAGAATGTGTCAAGGACCTAAAAGACAGAACTCCCAGCTCTTCCAGGGGCCTCAGCTTACTTTGGTTCCCATTGTTGATGCAGCCTACATGACTTGCCATCTGCCTATCTTCCTGTTTGTCTCTCTGGGCCTTCTGTCTGTCCGTACATCCAGACCTCCTGCTCGTCCAGCCTCCACAGTCCTGTACTGCCTCTGCATTTGGACTCCTTTTTCTGGAACTCTGCTCAAACCTGTGACCTGTCAGCAGCAGGACTCCAGTGTTCACGCAGCAGTCCTCCCGTCTTGGTCCACTGTCTTCCCCTGTGGAGATTCTTTTTGATATGTTTCCATGCCTCTCTGGTCTCTTTTAAAATCTCTTGAACACTTCTGTGGACTTTTTTTTTAAACTGTGTGTGTGTGTGTCCCCCCATGTGTTTGTGTGATGTATGATCTGAGAGTTAATATTGGCAGTTAAGATTATAGTACAAGGAACCAGTGTTTGCCTTGGCCAGAGCTATCAAGGCAAGCAAAGCTGACGTCCTGCCAGTGAAACAGCTGTACCTTGTGGATGTCTTGTTATTCAGCACGTGCTGACATCATGAAAGGACACCGACACATTCATTTGTGTTTCTGACATAGCATACTTACAGCATCAGGGCTGAGAGAGGGAGCCTAACCACAGTCCAAAGCCATGCTGGGGGCGGGCCAGGAGATACTAGAAGTGTCGGGCCATTTTTCCCTGCAGTCTTGCCCCCATTAAGTAATTGCCTCATGGTAATGTTTGCTGGTAAAACAAACAGATCCTCAAATTTCCCTGGCTGAACAGCACAGAGGCCAGTTCTCACTGAGCTGTCTGGTGTGGGCTCCTGGCTTACAGTAGGAGGAGGCTATTCACGAGCTGGCTCAGGGGCCCGGACTCTTGAACTTGATGACTCTGCTCTCCTTATGGGCTCAGAGTCTTCTGTATCCAGTGGGCAGACAAGAGAGGGGAACAGGAGGTGCAAGTTCATCTTGCCTCCTCAGCCTGGATGCTACCATGTACCACTTAGATTAGGTTCCCATGGTGAGGGCCAGGCTCACAGCATCTTTATGCTTCCATTCTGTAATAGAGCTGAACCCATAGCCTGAGATGCTTCCTCCCCAGGAGGCCTCTTAGCTTACCTTGTTTGTTTGTTTGTTTGTTTGAGACAGAATTTCTCTGTGTAGCCCTGGCTCTCCTGGAACATGCTCTGTAGATCAGGCTGCTCTCAAATTCACAGAAATCTACCTGCCTCTGCCTCCTGAGTGCTGGCATTAAAGGCATGCGCCACCACTGCCAGGCCACTCTTAGCTCTTCTTTAAGCTGCTTGGTAGGTTGTTGGTCCCAGGCCAGGCTTTAAGAGGAAAAACCATGGATACTTCTGAGGGAAAATGGATGGCACAGGTGGATACTCTCAGCGAACATATACACACCATACTCTTAAAGCTTTAGACATCCTGAGTGCCTCCCAAGTCTCTTCTAAGAGACCCGAGAATCTACCTAGGCACCTGCCCCAGAGATGTAGCATAGGGAGGGGCAGACCTGTGGCCGGGGCTGTGGAGCTGTGGGCAGCTGAGGGCAGGGTCAGTAAAGGCTTCCTTAGTCCTCTTTCCTGCCACAGACAGCTCCAAGACACACCAGAGCACCACTTCAGGTTGCTCTCCTCTGGGCTCGGTGACCTGAGCCCAGCCACTGTGCTGGTCACATCCAAAAGTCTCCATCAGTCAAGACTGGATCAAAGGAAGACACGTGGGTGGGTTTCAGGCACGTCACAACACGCTCTCTCCCACCCAGGCCCTGTTCCTCTAGTCAGGGCTCCTTACGCGCCTGCTGCCAAAAGAAGGACATGAAGATCTACCAGGTTGCCAGACCTCAAGGTGCTTTTGAGTTTGTGACAGGTTGACGAGACACCTGAGAAGGAGGATGCCAGGCCTCTGACAGAGGAGAAGCCAAGGATGAATGCGATAGGGGCCATCATAGGTGAGTAACTCTAGGGTAATTGGAGGAGGCATCCTGAAACTTAGAACTTGCAGGAAGGGGTAGGGAGCACAGGGAAGGGTGGGGAGCACGGGAAGACTTGCTGGCATTCCTGCTTGTTTCTATGTGTGTGATACTTTATAGTTGCAAAGCCAGCAAGGCATGTGAAGCAGAGAAAAGCAACGGTCACCTCCATTTTTTCAGAGACAAGAAACACAGGCCCAGAGAGGCTGAGCTTCTTGCTCAAGGTTGCACAGGAATTAGTAAGAACATAAATGCCCTGCCTACAGTATCGGTGTTTTTGTATAAGTTTGACAAATGTATCTCTCCCTCAAGGGCTGATCAGGACAGGTCCTCAGGTGGGGTAAGAAACCCCTGTGTAGGGCACAGACTCGCTGGAAGGCATCTTGAGTCTAGGTGCTCAGCCTTCCTTTAAGAACATGTGTTTCCTGTTTTCTTTCTCCTACTGGCTAAGGGCAGAATGGGGTTTTCCTGAGCGGAAGACCAGTGAAGCCCTGGTCAGTCCAGTCAGCTCTGGCTGGCTCGGAGCTCATAGCTGTACTGTTCTGGAGGCTTGAGACTGTCCCATCCCAGCCAGAGCTACTCTGGCCATACTACTTCCTAACTTCTCCTCACCCCAGATCTTGAACCCAGGGTCTTGACTCCCAGATGATATTTTTGGAATATCCTTTATGAATTAACCGACATCTTAGAATTGGTACTGTCCTGGAACAGAGTCACTAAAGCTGAGGGAGGGGCAGGTCTCTGGCTCTTAGTGCCTCAGAGAGGCAGAGCAAGACCTTAGCCAGCCTAAGACCCAGGGTCAAGAGTTTCCCCTCCGTCATGCCCCTCCCACTACTCCCACTCATCCTGGGTGGAGGCTGTGGTCAGACATCAGCCCAGTCCGCTAGACAGCACCGTGTGGAGACAGCAAGGACTGGATTCAGGCTATAACAGCTATGAATATAGAGTTCCTGGATGCTAACTCAACATCTTTTTTCTACTGTCTGGTTCATGGTTGTTTGTTTCTTAGAATATATCATAGTCCAGGGAGATATCACTAGGCCTGATGACCTGGGTTGAATCTCTGGGACCCATATGGTGGAAGAAGAGAACCAATTCCTGAAAATTGTCCCCTGACCTACACATGTGCATGCGTGCACATACCTGTGTGTGCACATACACACGCACACACACTTTATAATATATATATATATATATATATATATATATATATGTATAAATAAATGCAATGAAAAAATAAAAGGATATATCTTTACTCGTTTCTTCTTTTTAAAGATTTGTTTTCATTTTTAATTATATGTACGTGTGTGTGTGTGTGTGTGTGTGTGTGTGTGTGTGTGTGAGGGCAGGCGCTTGCAGAGTCCAGAAGAGAGTAGAGACCCTTAGGAGCTAGCTAGGATTACGTGTGGTCTAAGCTGTGGTGCTGAAAACTGAATTCGGCTGCTCTCTGAGCTGTATGCCTGCTCTTAACTACTAAACCACTGCTCTGGCCCCATCTTAGTCTGTTTTATGTTTCTATGACAAAATACCCGAGGTGGGATAATTATAAAGTGAAGAGGTTCGTTTAGCTTAAAGTTCAGGAAGCTCAGACTCCACTCTGTGTGGCTTTTAGGTGAGAGTGTTCTGTGACAATATGGCAGATGACATCACCTAGTTTTTTCCCATGAGAAGCTAGCCCACTCTCTTGAGGTAGGCATTCCTTCTGAGGGTGGTGTTCTCATGACCCAGTTACCTCTTTCTTGAAGGTTCCACTGTCTTTCCAATATTGTTGCATTGAGGACCATGTCTCTAGTATTAGTGAGAAGTTATACCCCAGATATAGAAGAAGAGCTACAAATGAAAGGAGTTAGAAGAAGTGTAAGAAGTCTATAGAACTTTAGAGCTCAGCACTGGTGTAAGTGTGAAGAGGAAAGCTAACTCCCATGATGGCTGCCAGTCTGCATACAGAGAATACCCTTTCTCTGCTTCTGCCACTTCCTCCCCTCAGCAGGGAGACTGTCCCCTCCTGAGGCTTGTTGGAAATCTGGTTCTGTGCCTTGGAATTGCTCTTAAGAGAGTAGGGTGTGGATTGGAGAGAAAACTTAGCAGTTAAGAGTGCTTGCTTCTTTCCCAGAGGTTTCAAGCTTGGATCCTAGAGCCCACGCCAGGCAGCTCACAACCACTTGCAACCCTGTAAAACCGTGGGATCTGATGCACTCTTCTGGCTTCCATGGGCACCTGCACACACGTGGTAGCTACACAGACACATATATAACTTTCTGTCTTAAGAAAAGAGGTGTGTGTGTGTGTGTGTGTGTGTGTGTGTGTTGGGGGTAGTGGTGATAACCACCTCTGGTGACCCGGCCTGAGGCTTTGAAGTCCTTCTAAACAGGACCTCTAGGCACAAGCAGCCCAGAGTTATTAGGTACAGGTTTATCTGGGGCTAATTTAACTTGTTAAGATAATTGTGCCAGAGGCTGCAGCTCTGAGGTCCACACTTTCATAATTACCCTTTTCTGGGTCTCTTTCATCTCTAAGGACTATGCCCCTTGTGGAGGCTTGCTGGCCTCTCACCCCTCCTCCCAAGGCTTGGAGGCAGGTCCTACCAGTGCGTTCACAAGGGCTTGTGGTTTTTTTTTGTAAAATGTGCAGAAGTGTTATTTCAAGTACAGTCACTAAAAGCCACTGTTTCTTTTCTACTCCAACTTCCCCTCTGCCACATTTTTCCTCCTGTCAGGTGGTACGGGAACTGGAAGCATTTGGGGGATCAACTCCCCAAAACTTGAGCCAGAATTGCACAGAGTTTGAGGGACAGGATGACATCAAACCAGATGCTATATATGCATATACAGTTCCATGCATGGCCTTGGTCACCTCTGAGCATGTTAGTTAGAGATACTCCAGCGGAATGGTTTCCTGGAGAACTCCTACCTCCTGTGGTGATGTGGTGTAAGCCAGTACAGGAGGCAGGTGGGGAATGACAGAGAAACCAGATCTGAAACGTGCAGGGCCAGGAGCTAGTCTGAGGAAAGTTCTTTCAGTTGAAGAGTTCCTTTATAAAATTTGATAGAGTATACCTCAAATTTACATGATATTTGCATAACATGAGGATAATTTTGTGCATCAGCTCAGATCCTTTGGGATCTGTCCTGAAGTAGCTACCAGGGGTGATTAGCACTTGACTTGGTAAGATGGTAAGAAGATGGCCCTCATTCAGGCAGAGGATAGTTTTGTTAAGTGCCTGAACAGAGTACAAAGACAGGAAGAGAACAGGCTTGCTCTGTCTCTATCTGCGTGGACACATTTATCTCCTGCCCTGGTGCTCCTAGTACTCAGGTCCTTGGATCTGGACTCAATGGTGTCACCAGCTTTTCTAACTTTCCAGCTTGAACCTGGAAGTTCAAGAGACTTCAGAGCCTTCATAGTCCCAAGTCTGTTTTATCTGTCCCTCCTTTTTCACTGCGAAAGACTCCCTCCTGAATAAAACAGAAAACAGAGAAAGCAAGCCAAGCACGAGTTCATTCGCTCATTGCTTCCCATTTCGAGTGAGGTGTGACCCTGCCACCACTGCCGCAGTGGTGGGGACAAAGGTTCCTTGCCTAAGGAAACAGTGGCCCCTGCTGAAACAGTTGTGATACTTCTAGATCTGTAACTGCATTCAAGTCCCTAAAAAGCTGGGACACCCAGAGCAATGCACGGGGAGGCATATTCAAAAGAATGACTTGTGTTTTCTAATCTCCCCAAACAGAAATCTGAGGAACATGAATATGAAATGGTATTAGAGGTGTGAGGTACACAATATCATAAAGTTCCATCAGGCAAAACAATACAGGCTCACTGAACAAAGAAAGACTCTGCAGCTAGTTGGGAAGGGCTCCAGCCAGCTGGTTGGCTGGCTGGTTGGCTGGTTGGCTGGCTGGTTGGTCAGTTGGTTGGTAGCTGAAATATGGATCAAAAGATGACCCACCATGACCCACCAACAGTTTTATGTCAACCACTAAAGTAATCTGAGAGGGAACCTCAGATTAAGAAAATACCTCCATAAGGTCGGGTTTTAGGCAGGACTCTAAGGAATTCTCTTAGTGGCCGAGAGGAGGGCCCAGCCCATTGTGAGTGGTGCCATCTCTGGGATAGTCGTCCTAAGTTCTACAAGCAAGCCCAGCTGAGCAAGCCTTGGAGAGCCAGGAAGCAGCACCCTCCATGACTTTCACATCAGCTCCTGCCTCAGGTTCCTGTCCTAATTGAGTTCCTGTCCTGACTTTTTCCAGTGATTAACAGTGATATGGAGCACAAGCCAAATAAATCCTTTCCTCCCTAAGTTGCTTTGGTCATGGCATTTTATCATAGCAACAGAAACCCTAAGACAATGGGAAAACTGGGAGTGCTCACCTTCACTGGTTTAACGTAGAAGAAGGGAGTTAGAAGCTTAGGGAGATGAAAATGCTTAGTGGTTTTGTCATTTAAGACTGATTCATCTGCACTAGGGGTTCATTTACCCATATTTTGAGAAATAGGCTTGTGAGGGAGCCCCAGCACCCCAGAAGAACCCTGTAGCTGTTCTTCTCTGTAGCCTGACCTGTCAGTGCAAATCTGAGTCATTTCATTTGCAAACTCAAATTCAGATTTGGGTCCTGGTGGCAGGAACTAAATGGATGCTGTACACAACTGCGAAAGGCAGCCGCATTCCAAAAGAATGTCTGACCAGCTGCCAGGGGCTCCCCAAGCCCAGTCCCAGGGGCTCCCCAAGCCCAGTCCCAGCCAAGTAGGAATAAACTTAACCATCACAAACCCACTCCCTGTAAACTTGGTACCAATATGCTGCTGCCTCCTCTTCCTCTTCTTCTTCCTCCTCTTCTTCCTCTTCCTTTTCCTCTTTCTCCTTCTTCCTCCTTCTCTTCCTCTCCTCCTTCCCCTTCTTCCTCCTCTTTCTCTCCTCCTCCTCCTTCTTCTTGTTTTTTGCTTTTTTGAGAGAGAGTTTCTCTGTATAGTTCTATCTGTCCTAGAACCTATGCTAAAAAGACCAGGCAGTCTTGAACTCAGAGATCTACTTGCCTCTGCATCCCAGTTCTGGGATTACAGGCGTGTGCCACCACAGTCTGGCAATATGCATCTTTTCAAGCCACGTTTAACCTCTAGATAAAGTCAACAACGAGGTCATAATTCCACCTGAAATGCGATCATCTTTTTTTTAAGAGCTGGTCCTTTATCCAGGGAAAAAATGACTGGGGTAATTGCTACCTTTAGCCTCATTTCCTACAACTTAAATACTACAGTGTAAAGTCAACAAAGCCAGTCATTGTCTGCTCAGTCTGGGTGTTTCTGAAAGAGATGAACACTGTAGGTAGACTGAGAGAACATTTGCCATCATCCCTATGGCAAGATATTCAATCCATGTGGGCTGCGCAGAACAAGAAGGGGAAGGCTGCACTTGCTCCCTGATCTGGGAATCCATCCTCTCTGTCTTTGGAACAGTGATGGTCCACGCCCATTTTCAGACCAAATTACATGTTTCTTTCACTGGTTTTGTTCCTCTGGTGACCATTAAGTGAAGTGAGATCCATCCTAAAATTTCACACAGCATAACTGCAAATTCAAGAAAATGTTTCTAAGTTCCCAACAACAAGGCCCAAATTTTGTCTGACTGTGTAGGAGGGATGACCACTCTCATCTATGACAGGGAGATCATGAAGTCACAGACACGTGACAGAGTGGAGACAGCATGGAACCAAAGTGCAGGAAAGAACAGTGCAGAAAGCATGTGAGTAGGTTGACTATGAAGTCACTGTTTTTCTTGTTTCTGGGTGTGTGGCATCTTCTGAAAAGGATGGAGTGATGGGATTTCTAACAATGGAGAGGAGATTTAAAGGGACACTCACCTCGTAGGCCTAGTCATTGTTTTTGTCATTTCCATTTCCTGCTCTTTTTCTCCAATGTGTTGGTTTTCGCCCCAGCTCCCTGCCCCTCCCCCCAAGGCTTGAATCTACCTTGGAGATTGTGATTGTTAGTGTCACTTGTCAAACCTCCGGCCACACCTATGAGGATTATCTAGTTCCAGGTTAGCCTCTAAGAATGTCTGTGGAGGGAGGGCCTTAACTATATTCATTGATGTGGGAAGAGCCATTTCCTGGGCGGGGATCCTGGGCCACACAAAGTGGGAAAGAACTGAGCACAGGAATCATTCTCTGTTTCCTGACTGTGGATGACATGTGCCAGCTGCTTCAAGCTCCTGCTGCCAGAACCTCCCCTATGTTAGATCCAAGGTGGGCCCCACAAATGGCAGTACCATTGACAATGTCCTGGATGATAGTCTGGGCTCAGCTCAGGCTGGACTCTGGGTAAAAAGAAAGATTGTTAGTGGATAAACAAAAGCCTAAAATCAACTTCCTCAGAATCTTGTGAAGTGAGTTTCTGTTTGCCAGAAAGAGCCACTATTCCCGTATCTGCCTTGACAGCTGACTACCTCTGCCAGTAAGGTGTCTAGTCCCTATTAACACAACACCTGACACAATCAAAGACCCCCATGAGGGTTCCCAGGTTGTTCCCACTTATATACTTCCTCCCTCTGCTAACTGCTCCTCATCAAACTGACGAGGCTTTTTCTCCACCAGTTTGCCATTCTCTTTGCCCCAGAGATGGCCATGGCAGGTTGAAGTTCCCAAATAAACTTTTCTCTCCACCCATGGAGTGGTCCAGTTCTGCAGTCTCTCGGAGTGGAGTGGTCCAGTTC
>NW_021604607.1:9983055-10034705 GCF_004785775.1 Grammomys surdaster | reverse complement strand
TCCTTCCTTCCTTCCTTCCTTCCTTCCTTCCTTCCGTTTTGTTTAGTTTTTGACACAGACTCATTGTGTAGCCCCAGCTATCCTGGAAGTCATTGCGTAGAGTAGAATTGCCTCCAACTCACAAAGACCCTCCTTGCTTCTGGGGCCCGGGTCCTGGGCAGCTGGCTCCTTCCTTTTAAATGATCACATACCTGTTGTTGTTTTTATCATTATACTCTGAGCTCAAATTAAAAAAAAAATCTAAATTTCTAAACTCAGAGCAGCTTATGTGTTATGAATCTAGTAAAATTTAATTAGAACAAAAATACTCATTTCAAAGCTTTTCTTTCCTTTTTATTTCTTCTTTCTTTTCCTTTCTTTTTTTTTTAACGTTTCTATAGTTGTTAAGGAGAGAAGGAACACACTAATTGATGCAGCCAAGTTTACCCTGGGGCTCAGGTTCTATTCAAAGACCACGGACTGTTTCGGTGCTTGTGAGCAGTAGGGTGGGTGCGGAGTCTGATGAGGTTATGGAAGACTTAAACCAAAACAGGATGAGACGCTCGTGCCCGGTAAAAATACCTCAGCCCCTACCACTCCTGCCAGAAAACAAAATCAAACATTTTTTCCTCCAAGTTATAAAATGAAGTAGGTTTCCCCACCACAGAGCCAGCATCAAAAGAAGACATTCCATTTCAGTTTCTCACCCTTGCCTTGCTGTTCTCTGAATGGCGTCAGACTGCAAAGTCTTTTGTATCGGGGACAACCTGCTCATACACCAAAGACATGCTTGGGGACCGAGGGATGGCTCAGAGGTTAAGAATGTACATTGCCATTCTAAAACTTACCAAGTAGCCCAAGTTTGCTTTGAGCTTCTGATCCTCTAGCCTCTGCCTCCCAGTGCTGCTGAGATCATAGGGGAGTGCCACCCTCCCTGGATTAAAATGGTTTATTTAAAAAGTTGTATTCTATCCGGGAGGTGATGGTGATTGCTTTTAATCCCAGCACTTCGGAGGCAGAGACAGGCAGATTTCTGTGATTCAAGGCCACCCTGGCCTACAGAGATAGTCCTAGAGCAGCCAAGGCTACACAGAGAAACCTTGTCTCAATAAACGAGTGAATAAATAAATAAAAGCAAAAAAATTTTTATTATTAAAGCTAATGATTTATTCTATTACATATATTGATGTAATTGTTTTTATTTCTCAAAGTATATATTTAGTATATAAACTTGTTTGTAAATATGATCATAAATAATAAATATGATCATTATTTTTTGAGGTTAAAATAAGCTAAAAGTTCCCTTAATGTTAAACTGTATCTGTGTTTTGGTGCTCTATTTAATGAAGTAAACCACATACGGTAAAGACACTGGGAAAACAACCTCCTCCTTTTGTTTGTTTGTTCATCTTATAATTCTTTATTATTTTATCTGTATACCCTCAAGTGTTCCCAAGTTCCTGATTTTGACAAACATTTGGTCAGATCCAATTAGTGAAAGTGACATCCATTCACTTCTCCAAAGCACGTTTGCTTGCAGCAGTCTGTCCCTGGTTCAGCGAGGGGATTTAAACACAGCCTTGCCTACAGCTCGATGTCAGGCAGGCTGCACTAAACCAGGACTCCAGGAGTGAGGTGTGCATCAGCACAGAGGATGCCTCAGGAGGTGACTCAGCTTCCGAACTCTGTGTCACAGGGATACTCTTCCATGTTTACTGCCTCAGGCAGCTAAGGTTAATGGCCATCTCCTCATCACTCAACTGGAAGTCAAAGACCTGAATGTTCTTCTGTACACACACTGGCATCACAGACTTCGGGGTCTCACCACCACATTCCTCTGGATGTGGAGCCAAATCAGAACCTGGGCTGAGGTGTTCTTGTGCTTGGTGCAATCTCTTTAATTTTAGGGTCCTCTAATAGTGAAGGGTCCTCTGGCTTGGTGCTAGGCCTGTCTAGGGAGCCCAGGGGACTGCAGGCTGTGATGGTGATGTCCTTGGAGTGACAGTACTGGATCAGTCTCTTCTGGGTGAGGTAAGGGTGGCATTCAACCTGGTTGGTCACTGGCTTGTGTTTCAGTCCCGGCGTGTTCAGGAGCCTTTCGATCTGGAAGAGCTTTCATCATCCCCTGGTCCGACAGTTCCTCCATGATCTCTCAGGCTTCTAAGAATGTTGTTTTACTGGTGAGGATATTGCCTTCATCATCTTTGGGGAATAACTTCGTTCACAGCTGAAGTCCCTGTGCCAGTGAATATGATAGAGGTTCAAACAGTCCAGCCTCAGATCCGTGAGGCTCTTCTGAAAGGCTTCCTTTAGCAGTTTTTTCTCAAAGCAGGTAGGCCACAGCTTGTTGACACGACAAGGTCCTCCTGCCTCACAGCCTTCTCTTTGATCTTTTCTTGGATGGCTTCTCCCACCTCATTCTCATTGCAATACGCATAAGCGCAGTCCATATGGCGATACCCAGCATCAATGGCTGCCTTCACAGCTTCTTCGACTTGGTTTGGGGGAGACTTCCAGGTGCCCAGACCCACAATAGGGATGTTGGTTTTGGTACCGAGCTCCACGAAGGTGGCCATGGTTGCTGCTGAAATCTTTCTGAAAGCAGATGTCTGTGTCCTGGTTAAAGAGGCAGATGGAGGCTTTATGTCCTGGATGAAGAGTCAGGCTCTTCAACAGCCCCCTTCTTTATGTAGAAGATAAAGTCACAGCTCAGAGAAGCTCACGTGGCTTAGCCACGGTCCCATGGCTCTTTTGTGAGTGGCAGAGGCTGCTGTGAGCTGTTTCATTTTGAGACCTGGTTTCAGGTAGTTCTGTTCAAACCAGATATGTAGCTGAGGAAGACTTTGAACTTCTAGTCTTCCTACATGTACCTCATCGCTTGGGGTTGCACCATGCACTTCTGGTCTGGCTCTTATGCATTACTGAGGACCAAACCCAAAAGATTGAGCATGCAACTCGAGCACTCAACCAACTGAGCTACATCTGAGCCCGGAGGCAGTTCTTTCCGTACTATGTCTAGAGCAAGTGTCCCTACCCCACGCGACTTCTGGCCCCTCTGACTCAGAACAACTGACTCTGTTTCTCTCTGTCCTCCTGGACACACCCCTGTTGAAAACCCAGTTCAATAACCAGTTAAACTTCAGGTTAGGTCCCCCTCTCTTAAGGGTGATGAATCACAGGGCTTAATACCCTCTCACCTCTCACTCCATACCCAGGGAACTCAGAAGAGGGAGAAAAGGGAACTCAGACTCAGCAGGTCAGTGGCAGAATCCTACCGCGCTCAACTGGGCCAGCAGCAGGTCAGGGTGGTCTCCGCTCCCTGTCTCCTAGTGCCACATGTTTGTTAGTTTTGAGTCAGAACAGTGTTCTCACTGTTGGGTTATTGTGGCAGGGATTGGGCTCACTGTTCCCCTGCCCAGTCCCTGGGTGATATCAAGTGTCACTTGTGGCATGTGAAGGCCCAGTTAACAGTACTTTCCCAGAGTGACCCCAGAGCTACTTCTGGTGACCTGATAAACCCATAGCCTCCCCCTGGGTCTAACTAGCTCATAAACACCCCCATCCTCCAATTCTGCAAGCAGAGGGCCCCATTTCTGGAAAGGCCCCCTGTTGCTGACTATTCTTGTAATTAGTGACTGTTGATTGGCCCCAGAGCCATACTCATTAGGCCTAGTGAAGATCAAAGGTGTGCCCAATAATCTGCTAAACGAGCTGTCAGATTAGGCATTCTTCAGGGCTATTAGAAAGATTTTTTCCCCCTGGATAAAGGCCTGTCAGGGCGGATGACCCCCATCATCCACCACAAACTGAGCTAGAGGGGACTTTACAGCCTTTCTACTCTTCTTCATTTGCTTGTGGCCTTTTAATGGTCCAGTCCTATGGCAGAGGCCCAAGTATGATCCCTGAGGAGGCTTCAAGGTAGAGAGGGATTCCCTCACTGCCAAGACAGCCATGTTTGAGCAGAGGCATTTATACCTCTTCACCTTTGGGGTTATTGTAGACTTCCCTGGGCCCATGTGCCTTTACAGGTATGATAGACATACTGCCTCAGTTTATCTTTAAAGGCTGAGGATCGTATTTTAATGTTGATTGCCCGTCTTTCAGAAGCTAGCCCCAGAGTGACCTGTGTGCTAATTGACATTCATTTCAAATCTGAGGCCATGGCCCTACTTTCTCACTCCAGGAGTGGGACATCGTCATCAGTGTCAGTGCCTGTAGCTGTTGGTCAACTCAGAGTGTGTCACTATCTTAAGAGACTGAATCTTATTTATACTGTCTGAAAACATTACAAATGAGATATTGGTAATGTCCTCTTTAATATATAAGAAGAGGGAGGCTCAGTAATTTGACCAAACCACTCAACTTCATCGTCGCTCTAAGGGTGGTACCCAAGTGGCTGGACTCAGTCCTGGCTTGGATCCAGGCACATGACTAGATTGGCCAAAGAGAAAGTATTGGTCATGAGATTTGCAAGGGAGGCATTGGGGATCTCTCTTTTTGTCTTAGGTAGGGTGGTTTGAGGATGGGAAATAAGGAGCTGCTGAAGCTATTCCTCTCACACCATAGAACCCGCTGCTCTTTGAGGGAGGTGCACTGTAGGACCATATGCAACCAATGTCATGAGTCTTTGGAACCGTCATGTGAGCTGAGCTGAGTGCACATACACATCGCCTCTACTGCTGAACTTGTTCCAGTTGGGTTTTCTGGGAGTTTTCAGCTGAACAACGAGTATACACGAGTAAGCAAACTACTCACTTATCCCTAGTCCCAACCTGCCCTTTGTTCTGCCCCTTAGGAAGGATCCGGAGGGAAGCCAGGAGACACTGAGGGCAGGCATGGCAGTCGCCCCTTTCAGTGGTTAGCACTTGTTCTGCTGGCTGCTGTCAGTGTGGCCACACTATGGCCTCACCTGTTACCTCTGTAACTGCTTCCGTTGATCACCATGGTCCAGGCTCCATCCACTGTTCTCCATAATCCTCTATCCTGTCTGATCCAGTCTAGTTCTGTCCTAGTGCTGGTTAGGATTGTTGTTGACAGCATTCAAAGCAATAGTGATGTGAACAAGAAGACGGCTTCTACACAGCAGGGTTAAAAACATGTTAAAATCACTCTTCCTTCCTTCCCTCCTTTCTTTCTTTCTTTCTTTCTTTTTTTCTTTCTTTCTTTCTTTCTTTCTTTCTTTCTTTCTTTCTTCTTTCTTTCTTTCTCTTTTTCTTTACGTATGCATCTATGTGTGCATGCGTGTGTGTGGGTGTGTGCATGTATATGCCACTACATGTGTCTGGATGTCAGAACACAATTTGTGGGGTTCTGTTCTTTCCTTTCACTATATTGGTCTTGGGGTTTGAAATGCCAGGCTTGGCATTAAGTATTTATACACTCAACCATCTTACCAGCCACCAGTGTTCTCTTTTTAATAGTTTTTAGGGACAAGGTCTTACTAGGTAGCCCAGGATAGCTTTGAACCCACGATCCTTCAGCCTCAGCTTCCTGAAGGCTGGGATCCCAGTGAGGTATTACTAACGCCTTTGAAGACTGGACCAGGGCTGGTGCAGCTCAGGAGCCCACAAATGGTCCTTTGTACCGTCACTCCTTTACATCAATCCTGCTTGCCAGAGACTTGTGTGATTTTTTTTTCTGTATTTGTCTGGTTTTGCTTGTTTTGTGACATGTAGTCAGGGTCTCATGTAGCCAGCCTGCTCTTAGATTACTTGATCCTGCCTTAGCCTCCTGAGTTCCAGGATCACGGGCATGAGCTACACTGCCTGATGCTACTTTATCGTTGTTTGAAGAATTAACTTTTTAGTTGTGTTGATATTTGCTGTGCTTGTTTTCTAGTTTGCTAATCTCCATACTCTTGCTTATCCATCTTTTCCGTTTACTTAATTTAAATTCAACAGTACACAGTGAAGGTTTACAAATGGTCAAAGAGGAAAATGTGAGTTACAGATGGCAAATCTTCTTTCGCCATTATGTGTTATTCCGCTATATTTTTAAATGTACTTTTTACCTTGAGATATGTTTTATCTTATACTGATATTGCTCTTTATGCCGATCAGTGCTAATTGTCAACTTGACAGACTCTAGGGTCACTTGGGAATGGGCCTTTGGGTATGCCTGTTGGGGTTATTCCAAGCTAGGATGTTGGACTGTGTAAAACAGGGTAAGCTGAGCCTAGCAAAATATTATTTCTTTTTCATTTTAAGATTTATTTTATGTATGTGAGTAACTGTTGCTGTCTTCAGACACACCAGAAGAGGGCATCAGATACCATTACAGATGGTTGTGAGCCACCATGTGGTTGTGGGATTTGAACTCAGGTCCTCTGGAAGAGCAGTCAGTGCTCCCAAGCACTGAGCCATCTCTCCAGCTGCATCTCTATTTCTTAACTGTTGATGTGATGTGACAGCTGCTTCACGCTCCCATTGCCTTGATGCCCCCCCCCCCCCAGGTCTGTATTGTGAGACAGGAGCTAAAATGAAGATGGCTTCCTTCAGTTGCTTCTGTCAGAATCTCCTATCACAGCCTCAAGGGAAGAAACCAAGGCACGGTGTCAGCTTTCCTTTGCTTGTTATTTTTTTTCTGATACAAGTTATTTCACCTTTTTTCACCCCTCTTGGGGTCACATATTTTCATGAATCTCTTGTAAGGGGTGTTACAGAGAGATTTAAGACATTCAGGTTGAGAGTCTCGGGCTAGATTGACGCTGTTACACTCATTATGATAGCTATTCTATTTGGTTATCTGGAAGTATCTTAAGTGTATCTTCATTTTGCAGGATAGTCTTGTTAGGTATAGAATTCTTGGTGGAAAGCCCTATGTATGTGATTTTGTTGCTTTCAAGATTCTGTCTTTCAACAGTCTCTAGGTGTAGATGGCACAATATAGTAACTCTGGAACTCAGATTCTTGTCTCCTTGAAGAGTCTGTGTTGTTGCTGTTGTTTGTTGAGTTGACTTTGTTGAAATTATTGTATGAAGTCTATGTCCCCTGTAGTATGCAGCTCTAGAATATCTCTGGTAATTCTAGTGATTGTTTAGACATTGTCCACGCTTATATACACAAAATAAATAAGTAAATGTAAAGTAAGTCACAGTTAGGACCAAGACCAACATTCTTCCTCTTACACCCTCTCTGTCCCCATAGACAGGGTTCAGAACTCAACAGACATCTTTATGTCCATGGACTGGTTCACTTTCTACAAAACCAGCAATTCATTTTGTGGCTTTTAAAGTTCATGCCAATAGTATCATTGTAACTACCCTTTTGCAACTGTTGTTGTTGTTGACCAACATGTCTCTCTAGATTTTTCCATATAGCTCTAATGCATTCATTTTACACTGTGCAGACCTGTATTAATTAGTCTTTCTCGTTATTGTAACAACATCTCTGAAGTCAGAGGATGACGTTTGTTTACCTCAAAGTTCTTGGGGTTTGAGGGCACAGTGCTGGAACCAATTCAGCTCTGGTGATGGCTTTGTGGTAGATGGCATCATAGTGGCAGGAGAGAGAGAGAAACAGAGAGAGAGAGAGACAGAGCGAGAGACAGAGAGAGAGACAGGGAGAGATAGAGAGAGACAGAGAGAGACACAGAGAGAAACAGAGAGAGACAGAGACAGAGACAGAGAGAGACAGAGAGAGACACACAGAGAGAGAAACACACACACACACACACACAGAGAGAGAGAGAGAGAGAGAGAGAGATCGATCATATTTATTGTCAGATAGGAGCCAGAACCTGGAGCAGAAATCAGATTTGAGGTGTTGGATTTATTTTCAAGTGTGTGTGTATGTGTGTGCACGCACATGCCTGTCTGTGCATGTGAGTAGAGTTGGAGTTACAAGTGGTTATGAGCATGACCTAGCTGATAGGACCTGGACATATCTGGAATAAAAGCAGCAAGCACTCTTAACTGTTGCTATTCAGCCCTGAGTATTATTTTTCTGTATGCTATCTTTTTTTAAATTTTACTTTGTTTTTAAATAATCATCTTTTTTTAGAACTAACTCAACATGCTTTGAGAACTACCCAAATGTCTTCTGAGGCAGCATCTTCACAACCTGATCTAGTTCCAATAAGCTCTGCTCCTTAAAGATTCCATCACTTGCCATGTCACTCTATTGGGGACCAACCTTTCGACATATAAGCTACACGTACACCTTAGCAACAGTATTTCACAACATGAATATACAGACATTTCTGCATTTTAAACATTACAGAGAGATCAGGGCTGGATGCCTTAATGCATCCCGTTTCCTATGGCATGCATCCAGAGATGCTTCTCCTGGGCGATAGGACACATCTTCCAGAAGAGGAGAATGCTTTCACGGAGCCTCTGTGTTCTTTGGATGGAAGTAACTGCATTTTTTTACACCTCCGAGGACTGTCATTTATCTCTGTCCTCTTGCAGAAGTTTCACACTGGTAGTCAGCACAGCCCACCTCATGATTTGAAATCTGTAAAATTTAATTTTCCTGGACGACACAGACCGTAACTTGTTTGTTACTGCATCTTCTAGATTCAAGTACAGAGTAGCCACTGACTGTCGGCCAGCTTGGATTAGCTACTCCTTCAGCATCACAGCAAAGCTGAGCCTACCAGGGAGCCTTTTCTTCTCCCTGTTTTAGCACTAAATTCATTACGTATTTGCTTTGTATCCTTGTATGTGTGCTTCGGGGAGAAGGTGGAGGTCTAAGCACACACTGTGGAGGGTGGAGGTTGATACCCAGTACCTCTATTGCTCTCCACATTAGTTTTTGAGACTGGCTCTCTCCCTGAACCTGGAGCTCACCAATTGCCTGTCTTGACTGAGATACACTCTAGGGACTTGCCTGTCTGTCTCAGCGCTGGGGTGACGGGTCCATCACCTCCACGGCCAGCTTCTACCTCATGTTAATGCAGCAGACAGTGAACTACACTGAGTGCTTAAGTCTTCTGCAGATGAGTATTCAGGGGTGTGCTGGGATCAAGACTGTTTCCATGTGGAAACTGTCAAACCTCCCTCCTCGCTATGAAACACACTCAGGCTGCTGAGTCAGGCAGACACTTTTGGGGGGATGGGGTAGAAGTTTGAGACAAGGTCTCTTTATACAGCCATGACCATCCTGCAACTCTGTATATAGACCAAGTTGGCGGAGATCTTCCTGTGTCTGCCTCCAACTGCTGAGATTCAAGGGGAGTGCCTCATTCCAGGCTTCAGACAGGCATTTTTCATGGGAAGTTATTGTCTGAGAGTTGTGGTGATTTGCACAGAGGTGGTGGAAAATTTAGCCTTTTGCTTTGCCATAACTTTCTTTGTGGAAGTCCAAAAGATACTCATACACACAAAATAAATAAAATGTAATCTAAAAAAAGTTTTAAAAGATCGTGAGAAAATGATATTCAGAGACTCTTAAAAGCTCCTGAGAGGCATGTCCATCCACAAATCAATGGCCTTGCTTGTTCCTAGCTGGTCTTTGAGGCAGTTTTCATGGGCACCGCTTGTGGCCACACCTGGTCCCCATTACTGTATCAGCTTGACTTAATAAAGCTGCCTTTCTCCTGGCCTTAGGTTGTCCAGACCAGCTTGCCTGACAGTTTCATGGGATCACAGTTATCTACAGCCCTGAAGAAAGGCATATTCTGTCCAGACAGAAACAATCCATGGGCCTATCAATTGAACATGGGCTTAGGAGTCAGTGTATACCTCCCTAGGCAGATACACTTTGCACATTTAGTGGTAGCTCTGTCATTTGCCCCCAGAAAGCAGTTACATTCACGTTGGGCACAAATGAATGTCTCTATAATTGCCCAGGACCCTAGATAGAGCCCCCCACTCCTTTGTCTGTGGAAGAGGTCTGGGAGGACCTTTGAGTTTGTGATTCTTTGAGGCTGTGAGACACTCAGAGAGTATGTGTTCCTTTTCTTCTGATTGACAGGTGGGAAGGGATCTTTCTCTGCCTTAAAGAAAGGAACATCAAGAAACTTTTTTTTCCCAGGGGGCCTAGGCTAGCTTTAAATTCACTGTGTAGTTAAGAATAACTTTGAACTTCTGATCCTCCTGCCTCCACTTCCCCGAGATGGACATGATTCTGTGAACACCTGCCCCCCACCAGAACTTGAGCTTGTTGTTGTCCAGAACCCAAGTCTGCTGGTACCAAGTTCTCCTCTGTGCTGTTCTGGGCCCTTCCATCATCAGCTCCTTTCCCAGCTGTGTCTGTGGTGAGGTCTCCTGTTTTCCTTGGGTATTGGGGAATTTCATTTCCCTGCAGCTGTGCAATTGAACACTCCCTGACAGTGGGTCTGTTTGCCCAATCCTGGCTTAGGGGTTGGTAGGGTTGGTGTTGATCATGTTCAGAAGCAGGATGTTACCAAATATTCCTTCTTGAGAGGGCTTCCCCATTCGGACTGGTACTCTAAATCACCAGGCCATTGGCCTCTTAGCCCAATATCTATACAGTTGTCCAACATGGTCCCCTTGCTGTTCTACCCATCAATCCCTAGTCCCTGGTTCCTTTCAGATGGCTGGGCCATGCTCCTGACATCCCAGGGGTCTTTCTTGCTTAATGGAGGCAGGTACCCAAAAGCCAGCATCCTCTCTCTCTCTTGCCTCTGCCCTGGGATCAAAGGTGAAAATGGCAAGAAGGTGGAGGAAGGAAGGATGGAGAAAAGCAAGAAGAGAGAAGAAAGGGAGAGAAAAAAGAAAGACAGGAGAGGAGAGAGAGTGGCCAAAAAAGAGGGAGAAGGAGAGAGAGGAGAGAGGGGGAAAGAGAGAGAGGGAGAATGGAGAGAGAAAGAAGAGAGGAGAGGAGGAGGAAGAAGAGGAGGAAAAAAAAAATATATATATATATATATATATATATATAGAGAGAGAGAGAGAGAGAGAGAGAGAGAGAGACAGAGACAGAGACAGACAGACAGAGACAGAGAGAGAGACAGAGAGAGACAGAGAGATAGACAGAGAGAGACAGAGAGAGACAGAGAGAGACAGAGAGAGAGACAGAGAAACAGAGAGAGAGAGGGAGAGAGAGACAGAACCAGTTCTTTAAAGGGCTTCCTCATAAAGCTCTAGAGTTGGAGCTATAACTGTGAGGGCCAGCATGCACAAAGCACAGTGAGCGCTCTACACAGTGTATCCCATGGCCATTGATCTGATGTGTTTGTTCATTTACTAGCTGGAACAGAACAACTGCCTACCACACCAGCTTCCCTTGACTTGGCTGGTCTCAGGGTCCACACCCTGCCCAAGAGGTAGACATCAGTACTCTGTTCACCAAGACAAGATGTTGATTCTTCAACCTGGACTTGGATTCACTTCTAGGTCTGGGAACAGACAAGATTCACATCAAAAGTTCTGTCTAGGAGTGAGGAGAGAAAGGAGGTTTGGCCTGATCAGCAGATCTGCTGCTTAGAAACACAAACAAATAATGAGCGTGTTAATGACTAATGAGAACAGGTTTACAGGCTCCTGACACTCACTAGTCATCGTTGGAATCTCCCTGAAGCCAGTGAGGTAGGACAAGCGTTCTTCCTGTCCCGAGTCTTAGCAGGAGTGGAGGAGGTTAGAAGAAGTGTCCACGTTTACACACAATTTGCCGTGTGTCACTTCCTCAGGACTGAGTGTCCCCTCCTCTTGAGTGGGACTGCCATTGAGTGCCTTGCCCACTCACGGCAGACAGCCTTTGGCAACTGACAAAGCTGCCCATGGTTTGACATGTCTCTCTACTCTCATCATACCCCAGGATGGCCCTCGCATTTTGGGTGCACTCAGGACGCAGAAGGTTCCTCACACTGGCCCTAGTTGGGTCTTAAGGACTGAAAGTCATCCTCTGGTGTCTGGGGACAGGGCCAGGAGCAACAGTCCTAGAGTAAGGCCACCCTGGAGAGTCAGGTAGTTATAAACCAAGTGACTCCCAGTAGGTCCTCTGCTTGTGACCCATTTCCTTCAGCTGTGAAGGGGAACAAGAGGAACTACAATCTTAATTTCTGAGCTGGGCATGGAGGCTCAAGCCTGTAAGTTGAGCACTTAGAAGGCTGAGGCAGGAGAATTGTTACAAGTTTGATACTAGCATGTGCTACTTAGTGAGTCTCAGAGGAGTCTAAAATACAGAGTGAGACTTGCCTTTAAAAAAAAAAACCCAAAATTTAAATCAAAACAAAACATCCCTTCCAAAAGGCCAGCGGTCACCACCACAGCCTCCGTTAGGCTTGTTGTGAGGAAGCCTCCACAGCAGTCTTCCTCTGGGTGGCCACCCAGGAAGAGGCTGTGTGGGCAGGGCTGTTGAGAGATGAGCAGAGGACAAAGGGACGGGAACAGGGTGGGGGGTAACTTCTAGCATCTTCTTCAACCCGTATCTGTGAATGCATCTGCAGCCCTTTCAGTTCTTACTGCTTTGTGCAGTTAGCCGAGGATGGCCCTAGCCAGTCTTACAGGTGAGGAAGCGGATACCTAGGAGACCAAAGCAGCAGTAAGTGTCCTTGCCCTGGGTGATAGACTTGCCGTGGATAGACCCTAAGGAGTCTGCTGTTATACTGAAGAGTCATTAGCATGAAGTCACAGACAGGAGATGCTGTGGTCAGATTTCATGGTCTTAGCCTCACCGTCTGGAAGCTGTGGCATCTCTGTAAGGGCGCCTACCATCAAGCCCGATGATAGGAATTCAATCCCCAGATCTACATGATGGAAGGCGTGAGCCCACAGCTTGCCCCCTGACTTCCACTGCTGCACTGTGGTGTCTCTCTCTTCCTCCCTAGAAATTAATTCCTTAAAAAACAACCACACAACAACTACGACAACAACAAAACCCCAAACCAACCCTACCGTAGTTCTATCTGCCTGGGGACAGGACGGGCAGCCTGCTTGTTTCTGGACACCCAGGCCAAAAGATCAACTGCCTTAGGCAGGGCCTGCTCTGGAGAGACCCTGCCACCGGAGCGACAGGTCAGGGGGCTTCTACAGAAGCATGGAGGGCAGCAGAGGCAGTGCGAGGGTTGACGTGCCCAGTTGCTGGAAGCTGCTCTCAGAGCAACAGCCTGGTTTCCCAAGAAACCCAGCCCATGACCAGCAGGAGCCTATGGGCACTGAGATGGACCCAAGAAGGCAAAAGCTTAGCCATCGTCCCCCCAACTCACTGAGGCACCGAGCAGAACAAAAGGGACATAGGCCAAAGCACACTGGCCTGAGGGTCCAGAAACAAGCAGGCAGCCCGACCTGTCCCCAGGCACGTAGAACGACAGTAGGGTTGGTCTGGGGTTTTGTTGTTTTCAGACATGGTCTCTCTCTGCAGTTCTCATTGGCTACTCTCGCTCCAGCTCAGTCTGGCCTCAGACAAGTAGGGACCCTTCTGCCTCAGCTTCCTCGTGCTGGGATTGTGGGCATGGGGACTCCACAGGGCTCTCATCTCTGCAGCCTGGAAGGCGGAGGGGTGGGGGGTGAAGGGTTAACTTTATTTTGGCAGTCACTCTCTCTTGGCATCTGCAAGTGGACTGGCCAGGATCTCTACTTTCCTGTTGCCGCAGCAATGACACAGAACCGAGGGCAGACATGGATCTGGAGATGGTTAACTGGCCATGCTCCTGGCGAGCTGTGGCTGACCAGGGAAACTGCTGGAAAACTCACCACAGAGTTCCCCAGCATGAGGGTGAGAAAAGGGGTGTGGAGCTGGGCTCCCCCAGAAAGTCTGCTGCGTAGGTCGATGCAGGCCTCCTGACTCTGAACCTCCAGCAGCTCTGGACTCTCAGTACTGAGAAAGCATGAAGCTTGCACAGAGCATGCCCACTTCGTTACATTGTTAGCTACATTGAGCTGCTGGTTTAGTGGTTTTGATTTTTCATCTTGCTTGTCTGTCTATCTATCTATCTATCTATCTATCTATCTATCTATCTATCTATCACCTACCTACCTACCTACCTACCTACCTACCTACCTAGACAAGATCTCACTATGTAGCCCAGGCTGGCCTAGAACATGATCCTCCTGCCTAAGCCTTGTTGAGATTACAAGCACCAGGTTTGTTTTCTTTCTCCCATTCACCCGTCTTTTCTACTTACTCTCCTACTCCTGGGGCCTTGCTATCCTGGTGTCTCTTGTGGGGACTTCTGAATGTCTCTGGGCCAGCCCCTACTCAGACCTCAGGTCTCAGTTTGAATGGCACTTCTGGAAGACTTCTGCATCTAGACTGGGGCCCCTTTGTGTTATGGGCTTCCTGGTGTACTGACCGTCACCTTTCAGACAGCCACACGCCTAGTCCCTCACGTTTGTTCCACTTTCTCGGCCACCCATGAGGTGGAGGTTGGATCGGAGCCTAAGCAGAGAGTCCGTCAGAGAAGCAGCACTACTCACAGCTTAGGAAAAGAAGGTGACTGCATGGGGGAGGGGCAGGTCACCAGGTCACCAGGTGCCCTCTGGGAGCTGTGGGCAGGGGGATTTAGCCAATCCCGAGGTTAGGACTCTCTTGCCAGGAGAGCTTTGCTCTCCCCGGTGGTTTTCATTATGTTTCATTCCCAGACTATTTTGGAAGCTGGCTGCCATGGGAACTGAGTCTTTGGAAGTCCCAGGCCTTTTTTCCCTCTTCCCCGCGCCCCCCTCCATCTCTATTCCTTCTTAATTGGTTTTTAGTTCCCTGGCTTTCGGGCTGTCTGTTTATTTTGATTGCAACTCCACAGAACAAATCTTTAATGAACCAGCTTGTGGGGAGAGCCATTAGCAGCCGCCTGCCTCCAGGGAGTGGGGGAGGTGTCTGGCCTGGGTCCCAGCCTGGACTTGCACTGAATGAGGAAGCAGTGGCCAGGTACTGGGTGGCAGCCTGTGCAGGGGCCCTGTCTTCCCTTCTTCAGGTATAGTCTGGAGATGGGGACAGTTTGTCCTCCATAAGCTGTCAACTTATGAATGAAGCCTCAACTGAACCTCAACTGAGGTGGCCTCATTAGCACTCTGATACACTGAGAGAGGTTGGGCTTCCCAGACCCCCTGAGTTACTCCAGTAAACATGAAGGGGTCTAGGCTGAGTATCTCGCTGTCCAGACAAGGCTGAAGAACTGAGAAGCCAGTTGTCTGGCCAGCAAACCTCTGAGGAAGACAGATAAATGGAGCAACCTCCTGAGCGTCGCTGCACTCAGGGTGACCTGGCAACCGATGGTCCTGACTGGGCTCTGTAGGCCCCAGCTCTCTGGAACAAATGCCTTTGTCTGTGTTGTGTGAGCCTGACACCATTTATGGTTTTACTCCACTGACTGGGCACTATCACTTCTGTCCAAAGAGTTTTGCAAACAGGAAATGCATATGAACACACAATTGTGGGTGTGGAGTACACAGTGATCCCTGCAGCTTTCTCACCTTGGACAAGCCCTGTCTCCAGTCACTCTCAGGGATCTGGTCACTTGTCTGTTCTTCACTGACCTCATTCTGCCAAAGCCACTTATTTCAGGAGTACAGACCCTGGGGGCGATCGGGACCGGGAGCTTCTGTCCTTTAACATCAAGCCCCATGGCCTTCGAACTTGGGGTTGCCTCTCTGAGAAACTCTGGGGTGGGCTTCAGCCTCTGTCCCACCCCTGCCTTCTGTCCAACTGGCCTTCCTTTCCTACTTTATATTCTGGGCCCCTGCAATTTCTTTGGATAGGAGGCCACCCTCCCTGCTTGTCTTCCCTAGTCGTGATTGGCTCTCCATTCATCCCTCATGGTGATGTCCTGGTCTTTCTCAGTGGCTGGGTAGGAAGAGGCATGTCTGACCAGTGGTCAGTGGAAGTCAGAAGGAGGCTTGCTGCGAAGTGCTTCTTGTTTATAATGGGAACAAACTACAAGAACCATGGATACCCCCCTCAACATTACCAAACCCATCCTTTGTTTCTTAAGAGTCCAAAGGAGGATGAAGCTGACCATGGAGAATTGCAGAGCGCCTGCTGACATTGAGAACAGCTAATTAACAAGACCCTGAGGTGGGCATGGATCTGGACTTCTTTACATCACTGGTGCTTGATGTTTATTTGATTTGTTGACTACTTTTGTGTGTCTTGTCTTGCTTTTATGGTTGTACAAGCCAAGAAGAAATAGGCATCCTGGGCAGCCATTCATATGAGCTGGGAGTTAGCTTTGGTTTCTCAAGCACTAAACAGGTAAGGGTTGTCCCTGAGGTGAAGTTGTCCCTCACTTCATCGATGCCTGACCGTAGGTGATCTGGTTACATGTATAAGCTCTTACGAGTGATGGACAATTAAGACTCTTGCCTTTGCCATCCCTGACTTTGTTCTTGTGGTCACAAATGGCTTCATCACTTCCAGCCATCACATTTGAGTTCCAGGCCAAGAGAATGGGGAAAGGGGAAAGTTTACATCGGCAGAATCCATATTTTTAGTCAAGAAAACATGACCTTTTCAAGAGTCTGGCCATAAAACTCTTTGTACTCCTGATGAGTTGGAAACAGGTTGTGTTGTGGCTAGAATTGGAGAGATCATATTTTGCAGAGGATTTTATTAGAGATGAAAGAGGGGAGAAGTGCATACTGGGTAGAAAGAATAGTTGGCATCAGCAAGGCAATGGAGGCAGGAGTAAGCCCAGTGAGTATGGCCTCCTTCCATCATGGCCTACTGCAGACACCTCAGCAATCACCCATCGTACCTGTGCTAGACCATAAGTTCCTTGCCAGAGTCTCCCTGAGTGCATAAGATACAGGCTGATGTCCCTGTACCTCACCTCCAAAATTAGGCTGCAAACCACATGTGGTTCAATTCATCCTCTGTGCCCACCCTCCACATGAGAACATCTCTGATTCTTCTGCTGGTAGAAACCCTCATCACTTGGGACATCTCATCTCCACAGCTGAGAACCTTCCCTGCCCTAGGTTTTTCCAACCTGTGCCCCTCTAACTGAACGTTTATCATGGAGCAATTACTTCAAAATCAAAGCTCCCCGTGGGGTGAAAGCATGTCCGTCCATCTGTATACTTCTGTCATAAGAAGATGCTAGGTATGTGCCACTTGGCTCTGGCAATCTGAGTGCTGTGGGTAGGCCCTGGAAACAGCAACAGGTCTTAAAATCAACTCATGGATTTGCTTTCTATGATCTGAGACGTTCAAGGTCAACACCGAGCCTCAGTAGCCAGTAGATGATTGGTTCCTTTATGATCCACCATTATGTCCCTGACAGCAACATGTCTGGGACCAGAGGGACTGAAAAAAAAAGCCACTTTCTAGAGTCTTTCTAGTCCTTGGGTCTCTTTGCCTGGGGGAACCATTTCCTTGAACACAAGGGTTTTGGATGTGGGGCACAAATGAAACCACATGCTATGGTCTTGCGTGAATTTATTTGTTCACGATTACATGAATGGGATTCTTCCAGGTCACTGTGTGAGTTGTGGTTTCTTCATTCCTATTGTTGTATAATATTGAACTTTAAGAATAATTGTAATTTCTCTTTTACTTTGATGAGCATTTGAAAATTTTACTAGTTCTCAGTGATGACAAATGGTAGACCATGAACATTTGGAATAGGTCTACAATTTTGTGGGTTATTTGCATTGGGAAAGGAACAGCATCGACAGGGAAGGCATCTAATTTAGTTTCCGTAGATAGAGACAAGCAGTTTCTAAGCCATTTATACTAATTTATGATCCAACAGTATGTAAGAACTCTAGTTGTTTCCGGATTCCTGTGAACACTTGGTATTGTTGGTGCTTTTATTTAGCCACTCAGTTTAGCAGTTGTGAAGTGGCATCTCATTATGGCTTTCGTTTCATTATGGCTTCCATCATAAGACTGTTGGCATGGATTTAGCTTCTAACTGCCATCTCCAGTAAGGAAGAGAAATGGGCAGAGGTCTCTTCTGGTGTGGCTTCTGGATGCAGGAATGCTGGGAATATACCTCTTTGCAACTGGGAGGCCGAGTGAAAGTAGAGTGCCTGGGAGTGAGGGCTGCTCTGATCCTGGACCACATTTGCAGAGAGGCAATGGGATGTCAAGGGAAGAATGGTTCTGGGTTCTGATACTTTATGGTTACTACATTCTGGACAATTTCTACCTCTGGTAAGTAGAAACAATAAGAAAAGCACAACAGGGGTTCAAATGACAGGGGGTGAGAACAATGCCTGGGACAGGTACACAGAGATCAGTCCCCTGCACCACTGGGCCCAATGGCTGACCACTGACTGGATCGATGCTGGAGAAGCAGAACAAGAAGCAGAACAAGACCTATTATTTAGGCAGCCACAACAGCAGAAGGCCCTGAGACTTGTATGTCCATTTTATGCTTGGAACACTGCCTTGAGAAATTACCAGTCTCACTGGTGAGGTAGCACCCGCCTGCCCATGATCCCAACACTTACGAAGCAGAGGTAGGAGAACTAGCCTGGGATCAAGGATAGCCAGTGACAAAGAAAAGGTCTTGCTAGCCTGTGGCCTTCTGAAAACATGCTTTTGTTGTGGACCGCCGTCTAAAATACTAGGAGTTTTCCTCTATCCTCATGTTGTGCTCCTTAGAGCTGGTTTGGGAGATGTCTTTGCCAGTGTTCTCTTGTTGTGAAGAGACACCATGAGTCAGTGTTCTATTGTTGTGAAGAGACACCATGACCACAGCAGCTCTTATAAAAGAAAACATTTAATTGGGGCTGGTTTACAGTTTCAGAGGTTTTTCATCCATTGTCATAATGTTAGGGAACATGGCTGCTTGCAGGCTTACATGGTGCTGGAGAAGGAGCTGAGTGTTCTACACTGGATTCAGATCTGCAGACAGGAGAGAGAAAGAGAGAGAGAGAGAGAGAGAGAGAGAGAGAGAGAGAGAGAGAGAGAAATATCACCAAACACCAAACACCACTGGGACTGACTTGAGCTTCTGAGTCCTCAAAGCCCACTCCCATGATTCACTTACCTCTAATGAGGCCACGCCCACCCCAACAAGGCCACACCCCCTAATCCTTCTAAGTAGTTCCACTTCATGATGACCAAGTATTCAAATCTATGAGCCTATGGGAGACATACCTATTCAAACCACCACAAGAGACAAACACACAAACATCCATTTTGCTGAGGACTGAAGTGAAGATGGCCAGAAATCAGGAAGGAAGAAATAAAAGAATTTTATAGTTATCAGCTTCAGAGAAAGCTTCATCAGACCTACACTGCTACCAGGGAGAATGCCTGACTCTACAGAGTTATCCTCAAAATATTTTTCAACCTATTTGTTTGTTTATCAGTATGTGTGTGTAGTGTGTGCTATGTGTGTGGTGTGGTGTGCTGTCTGTATGTCCTTTTGTGTACCTGTGCATATGGCAGCTAGAGGTAGATGTTGGGGGTCTTTTCTAGATCACTCATCACCTTCATTTCTTGAGACAGGGTCACTTACTGAGCCTGAAGCTCATGGATTTGTCCAGGCCGTCTGTCCAATGACCTTCAGGTATCCGCTGAGGATTTTTTAGTTTGGCTGGGATTATAGGCCTGCATTGCCTTGCTTGACTTTTTATATAAGCTCTATGGCTCTGAACTCAGGTCTCCACACTTGCACACAGGCATTTACTAACTGAGTTATGGCCCCAGCACACAACATGAGTCCTATACACATCCGACAAAATAGCACAGTGTACAAAGAACAGTCTAGAGTTACTAGGACTTTCTTTGGGAGTACTTTTAATACGACTGAAATTGTCCATCTGGAAATGCATTAGACCTGGGGTTACCCACCTTTTTCTGGGAAGGGGCAGATTTTCAATATTTTTCCGCACCGTGGGCCACATGCTCCCTTCCTAACACTGAAGCCTGCCACCTTGGTGTAAAGTAACAACATACAGTCCCAAGAAAACAAGCCTGACTGTGAGCCAGTGAGCCTTATTTACTGAGGAGGGCCTGAGCGGGAGCTGGCCTGTAGGCTGGAGCTAATGGAACCCTGCTCTAGAATATACCTCACGTGCCAACGGCAGCGGCTTGCCAAAACAGCCATGGCGGGGATCGGAAGGAAGTGAAGATCTTGAGGCCAGCCGCAGACCTTCACTGTCCTTTCTACAATCTTCCCTCCCCCTCCACCCCCGATGGTGGGACATGCCTGTGTTCTCTTATTTTGTTTGCATGTTTATTTTCAGATTTGCTTAAGATTTTTTTTGTTGTTATTGTTGCCCAAAGCCATAAAAAAAACCATTCAGCTTCATGTTTCCTACCAGGAAAGCCCCAGTCTGTTGCTCCAGTGAGCAGTGTGTTTCATTTGTTAATATGGTCACTCCAGAAGACACTGATGCCTGCTCAGATTGTCCTCTGTCCACGTCACCTCCCCAGTGTCAAGCAATGGAGAAAGAACAAACAGTATTCTCAACATTTAGAAGTGTATCAATCTCTCTGGTCCAAAGTCCTGCCCTTGGTCTTGGAGCAACAAAACAAACTCCCTTCATTAGGTCTCTATGAACTGATACTAAAGCTCCTAAAGCTGCCATCTCAGATGCTAGAGTTGGACTCATTAGAAGCAGATAGCTCCAACTACTTCAAGATATTCAACCTACAGGCCAGTCTTATTTTGAAATCAATCCCTGAATAATCTCTAACCTTTGATTGGTGATGAATGTGCTCTCTCTCTCTCTCTCTCTCTCTCTCTCTCTCTCTCTCTCTCTCTCTCTCTCTCTCTCCCTCTGTGTGTGTGTGTGTGTGTGTGTGTGTGTATTGAGACAGGATCTCTCTGTGTAGGTTTGGTTATCCTGGAATTCACTATGGAGACCAGGTTGGCCTCAAACCCACAGAGATCTGCCTTCTTCTCCCTCCTGGGAATTGGGATCTAAGGGTATGCAACCATCATATCCAGCCTGATTGAGATTTTTAAATAAAATATTGTTCTGTCAGAACATCGAAGCATTAATCTTTCTTGTGTTGTAGGATGTAAGGAGTTTTAAAAAATCTTGTACAAATATCACATAAATTGCTTGAAAGATTGTGTACTCTCTATATAAGATTAGAATTCTTGCTACTATGATATTCAAAAGAAATGCTACCCGGAAGCCCTAAGCAGATATTTTGGGATCTAGGGTAAGACTCTGTTGAGAGCCATTGGGTGTCCCAGGTAACAGAGCAATTTTAAGATAGAAGAGTCACTCACAAAGAGAGTCCCCTTGCCCACCTCTGCTGTGGGGAATTAGCTTTGGCCCTCCAAGACCTATTGACCCCTAAGTAACTCTCCTAAATCCAGATAATCCTTGGAAGATCAACCCACACACCAATCACAGTCGGCTTGTCAAAGCCTGACAGGCTCCAGGGCTGGGAGGAAGGCAGCCTGGGCTGGCGAGACTGATCCCCTGGTCACTACTCAGAATGATCTTTCAGGTCTGGTGTGGGACAGTCTGGCAGGGGTGCCCAGCCTGGACGTCAGAGGGGACTCTTTTCCCTCCCACAATGGGTCTGGTAGGGAAAAGAGGTCATTTACTTAGAATCAGCCTGGGTGAATATTTGCTTTGTTCTTTTTGGATCTGTTCTGCTTTGCAAAGGTACCCTAGGGCGAATGCTAAACGTGGCACCCGGGTAATGCAGTGGTAATAGAAACAGACGCTGGAGGATCAGCCCCAGAGAACCTGAAGCCAGTTCCCAGACAGCCTGGACTGGAGGGTAGATCAACAGAGACAAAACTTAATCCCTGTCCTCACAGAGACCTGCCCACTGGGCTTTAGCAAAAGCCACTGTGTTTGTCCTCTGTTCCTGGAGAATGTTTGGCAAAACAGCCCCGAGCCCTATGAAGAAGGAGGGCAGAAGGTCCCACCTCAAATGGATTGGGGGCTTCAGAAATCTGTTGAGCTCTGCATCTGGAGAGACTAAGCAGGCTGCAATAGGGAACAGGCCTTGTGAAGGAATCAAGACCAACTGTCTCTAGCATCGAAGGAATCCCTTCTCTCTCTACACTGTAATGAGCATCGAGAAACAGAGTGGGGTCTGTGGCCATACCACCCTGAACTTGTGTAATCTTGTCTCAGAAGCTAAGCAGGGTCGGGCCTGGCTAGTTCTGAGATAGGAGAAACCGAGTGGCTAAGACCCAGCTATGTCAGACACAACTGGGACAATTCAAGTATACGACTCCCAAACTCCAGGCTAATCCTCTTCTCAGAGCACATAGTCTGGTAGAGGTGAATTATTAAGGTTTGTGATTCATGCATGCATTCATGTGTTTGCACATGCATATTCCATGTTTTTCCATGTTACATTGATGTGTATGCCTAGAACTGTGTAAGAGCTGTAGGAGACTCAGGGGAAACACACTATCTGGTGTTTGTACTCCAGGAATTTAAGTTCTAAATGCCATTGCATGCATACAAATATACATGAACACATGCATACATGCAGACACATAACCAGGAATACCTCATATAGTATATATGTTGGTATATAGTATATACTTTGGTATAGCTGTAGAGTCCCTCTCATAACAAATCATAAGGACAAAAAGTGTCACAGTTATGTAAAGTGTGAGGAATGGGTGTGTGTAGAGTGGGTACATAGGGGGTCAGAGTACCGTGTGTCTCAAGGTACTTCATGCCCAACACCTCAGTCAACTTCTCACCCTGAGCCAAAGCAATGCTTTTATTAGGGCAGTGTCTTACCAGAGTACCTGGCCTGGGCTTGCACAATGCAAGTGATCTATTAGCTGAGGTCAATGGATTTGACTTAAAGCAGGACTCTAGGGACAGAACTAAGACCATCTGTAAGTATGGAACACAGGTGACAGGACTGGAGGAGAGAACAGAGATGTTGCCTCTTCCTGGTCTTCTGGGATTCAAAGCCATCTGGAGCCTGAGACCTTTCTTCCTCTTGGGGTTCAAGGCTTTATGACACTTCTGGAGGATCTGAAATCTTTTAACTACCACTGATGTCTAGGCTGTGTTAGGAATGGTAGGCTTTGTGTCCAGAGATGGGTTTATCTAAGCCAGAGCCATGAGGAGACCCTCCCAGTCACCTGAGGAATCATGACTTTCAAAGTTTCTGTGCTGGAAGGACATCACTCCTGTCTCTAAGCCCTGGGTCCAGTGCAGAGCCATGGAGGAGAGGCACCATGGCCTCTGGTTGAAGACCTATGGAGAAAAGATCAGAAGGAAAAAGAACAAATCAAAGCTAGTGACATGAACATCAGCAAATGACACAACTATCTGTGGTTGGTGGCCATGGGACTTTCTCACCAGAACAATCACACCCACCAGCATGGCCACAGAAGCCAGATTGACACTGTCATCTCTAAATCTCAGAGAACTTATCCTTTGAGCCTCAACATCCTTTTGCTTATCCCCAAAGGCACAGATGTGCCCTCTGTGGTGACAAGGATCAATCCACACTCATCCCTAATCGATGTAGGCTGCTTGCTTCTCCTCCTCTTGATTCAGCAATGGCTCATGACAATCTGCAGCATGTAAGGCCTTGCCAGAGGCTCTGAGAATCAGATTAACCCATCTCTGCCTTCTTGTAGCTGAAGTCTTAGTGAGAAAGGTAGACACTAAATCTCATGAGTGGGAAGGGGGGCTGGCACTAAGGGAACACATGCCACACCTTGAGGGGTGGGCCAGTTAGTAAGATGGACAAGGGAAGGGACAAAGGATGGCAGCAAGGTTGAAGGATGCCATAAAGGACCACAAGTGTGCAGAGACCCCCACTGAGTGCCGACTAGAGTGTTGGGAAATCGGTGGAAGTACAAACTGGTACAAATCTCAGAGACCCCCACTGAGTGCTGACTAGGGTGTTGGGAAATCGGTGGAAGTACAAACTGGTACAAATCTCTCAGGAAAAAAACAAGGTGCTGAGGATAAAAAGATAGAAGGTATGACCCCTTGGCCCCGGTGTTTTCATTTCTAGAAATGTATCCAAAAGGTGTAACCAGAAACACACACAAAGGTGTACAGTGGGACATGGCCTAAACATTCCGCTGTCAGGTTGGTTGGATCCATCATAAGCACATTACAATAAAATGCAATGCAGACTCAAAAGTAAATGAATATCATGGCTGTCCCTGCTGGTCTGTCTCAAAGCTGTGCTGGTGAAGCACAAGAGAGGTCTGTGAAGAGAAGGGGGGTGGGAGTCACTGGGGTCCCTGGTCTGTCTCAAAGTTGTGCTGGTGAAGCACAAGAGAGGTCTGTGAAGAGAAGGGGGGTGGGAGTCACTGGGGTCCCTGGGTAGTCTGGGGGAGACAGGAAGGTCAGGTAGAGGTTGGGCATGCAGAAGAGAGACTCAGATCCAAGGGCGCTGACCTGGGGGAGGGGGTGGCGTGCTCTGGCCCTGGGACAGCTGGGGCCCTGGCACCGGCTCCAGGCTCCGGGTTTAAAGAGCTTTAAAAGCTTATTAAAAAGGTTCCTTAGACATCAGATGGCTCTTAAAAATCAATATTTTGATGATTTGAGTGCAAGGGAATCAGAAACATATGGATCAAATTGCTCTCAAATTATACACACTTTTAAAAATGTGTTGGTCTTTAGCAGGCTCCAAATATTTGAGAAGCAGACAGACACATTGTCCTCATCTCCAGACAGAGGTCACCTTGAAGAATCTGCAGAGGAGGTCCATGGGAGCTGGCAGACCTCAGGGAGAGCCCACGGTGAGTGTAGGTGGGACAGCCAGGAGTAGCATCCTACGCGGGATTCAGAGAGGGCTGCTGCTCTGTTTTCCCCAGAAGGCAAGCAGGCTCTGAGAGCAGAATTAAAAACCACAGTTCTCATCTCAGATCCTCATTCTCTGGAAGCACAAAGATGTGTCTGGAACCTAAAGGAAAGCTCTCTCACAGATCAGCTTGGTGTGAGTCAATTCAAGCCCAGGCCTGCTCACTGTGTCCACTTCTTCTCTGTCCTAGCACCAAATCTTGCCTTGGGGAAGTGGCTGAGTCCATGAGGATTGGTAGTCGGTCTGCTGGGAATGCCAGCCAGGGGACTGCAGACTCCATTTTGGGCAGAGAGCTCCTGTCTTCCGGTTTGTGGATGTGGCAGTTGGGTTGGGAGTGGGGCACTCTGACTTTTGAACTCTATCCCTGGAGCCCAGAGGAGGAGGTCAGGCATACCTGGAGCCCGCGTGAGGTGTTCTTTGTTCTTCCTGCCTTGAACAAAGACACTCCACAGGAGTAAATAGGGACCTATCTGGTTTCCTTTTCCAGCACGGTAGGCCTTTTTGGTCCTCCTGCATAAGCTGAATGGAGGGAGAAGATGAAAGACTACTGTCCTCAGAGGGAGGACTGCGGCTCAGACCCATCCTTGTCTACCCCATCTCCTTGGACCTCTGAGCCTCTGCTCTCTCCACCAAAGAACACGCTGAACTTGTGATGTCCATTTCTTCCTAAACACCAGGCCTCCAAATGGCCCTCCCCAGGGCTTCACAGCCCACTGCTGACCCTATGTCGTGTGACCCATGCCCTCCCCCATCAGTCAGAATCGGCCATGATGATTCCACCTGGGCAGGCTGGCTCACAGGATCAAGGCTTGAGTTCTCTGTTTAAGCAACAGCCCACGGTTTTTCAGTCTGCGGAGGGAAGCAAAGAGAAGGACCATCAGAAACTGAAATGAGGGCAGGTGGGCAAGCCCTCAAAGGAGATGCTGGCTGGCACAGGCCTACGGGACACAACAGGCCACTAGTAGGTGGCCACTGGCCTTAAGGGAGACTCTAGGAGAATAAAAGGAGATAAGCCAGCCATGTCTGCTCACTCTGTTGATTCTTTACAGCCCTGCCCCTGCACTTTCTCAGGGAATTCTGGAGACAGGACTCAACCCTGAATGGGATTAGGAGTAAAGGTGTGTGTGGGAGGATTCGCTGGCATCTAAGTAGGAGTCTCCAGGTCACCCGAATGCTATTGGATGTGTCAGGAATGGGTTGAGTTGGTGACCGATTCCTGAGGTCCGTGGCCATTGTGCTTGGCAGGCTAGTGTATGGCATTACAAAAAAGTGCAGAGAAGAAAGTGGGGACTTCTAGATGTCTTTTTTAACAAGGAAAGAAAGGGGAACAGGCAGGGGTGCTTGCCTCTGTCACTCAGCACTCACCTCTGGAGATCCCATCAGGGAGAAAAACAAGACCCTGATCCGGACCAGACAGGCTGATCTGGAAGGACAGCCCTGGAGAAAACACCTCTTACACATGGCTGCTGTGTTAGAGTGTGCTGGGGTCTGCTCCCAGGACAAAGGGAGGCCATGCTACCGCTGCAGCCCTTTCTACCAGGACTCCCAAATGTGTCTTTGCTCCAAGGCTGGGCCTGACCCTCTTCAGATGTGGGACAGCCTTGCCTCTGCACTTAACATCTGATGTTTAAGCAGCACCACTACAGGCCTAGACAAACGCAGCTCCAGCCCTCTCCCCGCTCGGTGCAAGCGCTCCCCACTTCTGACAGTGAGGGCTAATTGGGGTGTGCTCTATGCCCTGCCCATTCTGCCCCCTCTCCACCCTCTCCACCATCTCCTCACACCGATGTCACTTCTTTCTCCAGCACCTTTCTCTTCAGACCCACATCTTTAACATCCAATAGGACACACAGCCAAAGCTGACGATTCTCCTCTTCCTTGTCTGCCATTTGCTGCTCAGTGGAAAGATCACAATTCTAGGATCTGTCCTTGACCTTGTCCTCGGCCCCTCAAGTCAGTTCACCATAAGCCTCCTTACTCTCGGTCACATCTGCCCCTTGTCTTCTTCTCACAATCGCTAACATCACCCAGTCTTTCTCCTTTCTTTTCTTTCTTTTTAAATTCCAGAAATGGAATCCAGGGCCTCACATGTGCTAGGCGGTTGTTCTGTCACTGAGCTGGTTTGTCAGCTCTCTTTTTATTTTTAAAATGTGTGTGTGTGCATGTGTTTGTATGTATGTGTGTGCATGTGTATGCAAGTGTATATATGTATGTGATATGTGTGTATGTGTGTGTATATGTGCATGTGTATGTGTGTGTACGTGTATATGCGTGTATATGTGCATGTGTCTGTGTATGTGTGTATGTGTGTGTGTCTGAGTGTATGCGCTGCACACACATGTATGATAGCCAGAAGTCAACAGTACGTAGCTTCATCAATCACTCTCCACCTTATTAATTCATCTATTTATTATTTTTGAACCACAGTCTGTCACTGAATCTGGAGCGTCCTCATTTGGCTTGACTAGCGGCCAGAAAGCCTTAGGGGTACTTCTGCCTCTGCCTCCCCAGTGATGGGGCTTACATGGCTGGCTTTTACAGGGATGCGGGATTTGAACTCAGACATCCATTCCTTTGCCATAAGCACTTTACCAACTGAGACATCCCCCTAGCTTGTACTTTTTAGTTTTTGACCCAGAACCTTAACTAAGTTGCTCAGTCTCTGCTTCACTTTGTAGTTCACGTAGGCTTGCACTTGTGATGTTCCTGCCTGCCTCCCTTGTAGCTGGAATTACAAGCCTGTTCCACTATGCCTGGTTAACTGGTCCTGTCTTAATGTCCCACCAGTCTTTGCTGCTCTTTCCAACGAAGCAGGCTGTCTAGCATAGGCTTCTCAGGCTTGTCTCAAGGCCCTGGAAGGCTCCCCTCTTCCTACCTCATATGCCCCTGGCTTCTAAGGCAGAACCTGGCTTCTTCAAGCTGGCCCCATATTCTTCTAGCCTCCTCTCTGTCCCCTGCTCTGCCCCCCACACTCTGATACAGACCTAGGGACCTCCCTGTAAGTCCAGGCTTCTCCGTTGTTACTCCCCTCTGTCCTTTTCTTATGCCCCGCCCTGTGCCTGTACCCATCCTGCCCAGCCCCTCTTAGCCCAGGCCTCCTTGACATTCCCAGCTCATGGAGGCTCACAGTCAGCCCTGAACACCCCTCAACTGCATGGCTTCTTCAGCTCCCTCCTAAAAGACTAGCTGTTCTCTGTGAGGGCTCAGGGCCTGAGGAATGTCCTCTGACAAAGAAGGCAATGGATGAGTCTAAGTGGTTGTCACCAGCCACGCCTCCAAGGCTTCTTCTGAGGTCCCATTCAGTGGAGTTCTCTGGCTGGCATGCCTGGTTGCCAGGCATCTGGCCCTTTGCAGCTCCCAAGTCAGTCGAGACCTTTGGTTGTTGATTTCTGTGTGGGGGTGCACATGACATAGCATATGCGCGTTGGTCAGAGGACAGCTTCGTGGAGCTGGACCTCTCCTCCACTTTTCTGTGGGCTCCAGAGCTTGATCTCAGGTCACCAGGCTTGCACAACCATCTCCACTGCCTGCTAAGCCAACTCACTGGCCCTTTAAAGAAAAAAAAAAAAGAGGTTTAGGTTGTTTTGGGTAGTCAGGCTGGTCTGGTGGGCTTAGGGACTCTTCTTGTCCCTGATGGCAAACAAGGGAAAGAACAGAACAGAGACCAGGATTCCTTGACCATGAGCCCCGCAAGTGTAAGCTTTGGGCTCAGCACAAAGCAGGGGCTCCACATCGCTGTGGTGAGAGAATGGAGAAAACTGTGTCCAAGGCCTTACTGAAGACAGAGCTGGCCAGGGCCCTGCACACACAGTCCCCTGGCCACTTCTGCATTCTGTTTTCAAAGTCCCTGAGCAGCCTGCCCTCACTCTGATTGCTGGCTTTTGGAGGCACTAAGGCTGTTGCTGTCCCAGTGGATGTTTGGTGGGGCCAAGGGGACCGTGTGTGCGTGTGTCCGTGTGTGCAGGCACGAGGGGCTCTGAGGGGGTTGGAAACAAAGGCCTGGAGTGAGATCCAGGGCACAGCTGAACTGCCCTGAACTCGGCTTTTTGTTTTCAAGGAAATGCATAATCCAAGAACCACCCACGGCCCTGGCGGCCCAGCTAAGCGGGGCTGGAATGCCTGCCTTTCCCGTTAGTAATTGTTTTTTTCTAGTTAGCCTGTAACCCTTCCCCTGCCGCTCCCAGCTCGCTGGCAGCTGGGGCCTGGCTCTGCCTCAGCCTTCCTCAGAGATCCACTGGAAGGGATGGACACCAAGGCCAGCTTCCTGAGGCGCCTCCAACTCTGTCCTACGTGGATATGTGGCTGGTGGGTTTTGGGACAAATTGTGGCCTGCAAGTTTCTTCTACTCAGAGAGGCACTATAGCCCAGGCTGGAGAACTGTCAAAGATGAATCCACCTGGAGGGACCCAAGAGCAAACGTGGCAGGGTGGACTGTCAATGGCTTCACCGTGAGCTAATAGAATGTGGACGGGGAACTTTCTTGTCTGTGTGTGTGTCAGTGGGTGCTGTAGCCATGTGCAGGGAGGGACAACATGCTCTCAGGACAAATTTATTCAGAACCTCTGTCCGCCCAGCCATGCCAGCATCCCTTGGAGCCTTCATTCCTGGAATAGGCAGTACCATCTGCCTCCCTCACCCTCACAAACTCGAGGGCAGAGCCGGGCTCCTGAGGTCAGTGTTAGCTGACCTACACATTTTCAATACCAGAGGGTAAGAGGTCAGGTGCTTAACCTCTGACCATCTTACCGCCATCCTGTTCCCACCCCAGCCAGCCCTTTGTACTCCACGTTAGGAACCTTCTACTGCATTTCCTGAGGTGGCTATAGCTCTGGGCCGCGTGGGAGAGGGAGAACTGAGCTCTCTGCCTGTTGAGCTCTCAACTTTATCTTCCCATAGTACCTTGCCTATGCCTCATCCTGGGGAGGCCTGGCATCTGGTCAAGGAGGGGCGCTGAAGGTCGCCTCAGCCCCAGGCTCTCCTGTAGGTAGGAAGGTCTTGGTGGAGCTACTAACTCTGGAGGATGGGAAACTGGGGCCTATGCTGACAAAAACCAAGTCTTGGGTTGAGTTGCAAGTCTTGGGTCCAGGCTGGCTGTGCCCTGGGCAGCTGGTAAGATGGGCAGGGCCAGACTGCGGTGCAGCCACTGAACATTTGGTGCAAATCAAGGCTTTTCCCAGCCAGGACAGGAATGCTGCCGAGTGGGATTTGGGACCAGGCCTGGCAGGGCTAACACTGCCCTAATTGAGGCCCTTTTAGACTTTTTAATTATAAGCAATATTTTCCCAAGCTTCCTAAATTGACCGTGGAGACCTGCTGGTGTTGGTGCCTGTGCCACGAACAAGAAAGGGGGAGTAGACGGTTGTTAAAGTGTTTGCAGAAGGTTTATTTTAGTAAGTGTTTTGAGGTAAGAGTGCTCACACAAAGTAGAGACTAAAGTCAGGTTTCTGGAGTTTAGAGGTACATGCCTGCGGGCATGATCAGACACATGGGTGGAACCCCAGCTTAGACAAACACCTGTAGAGAAGCACGCAGTGCAGACAGTTGCATAAACAAGCTGGAAATCCCTTTCCAGCACCTGGAAGCTTCAAGAAGGGAAAAGACAAGACGGCTGGTGGCTCCGCCCACCCCTCACCTTCACCCCCTCCCTGCCTTCTCGGCTTCAGAGGCCTAAAATGGCCTGCTCACAGTGCCCAAGCCAGTGTGTGTGTGTGTGTGTGTGTGTGTGTGTGTGTCAGTCAGCTCACATCAGGGTAGTTCTGTTTGTGTTCAAGCCTCGGGGAGGTTCAACTGTCTGAGAAGGAACACAAAGTCTTTATGGGAAAGAATAGTCAGCCTTCAGCACTCCAGGTAAAGTCTTGAGGCACATTCCTAGTGCCTAGACTTCCTAGTCTAGGAGTCTGAGGAACAGCTTGTCGGGGATTACAGAGGCGGAGCCCTGAGGTGTCTTGTGGAAATCTGGCCTCCAGGAAGCAAGCTTCCCTGAGCACAGGATTGCCTACTTTCCTCAAGGCTTCCAGAGCAGGCTATAGGGATCCCACTGTGGGCCTGGCATCTAGCCTGTCTTCACTACTGGTCACCCCTTCTTCCTCCACCTGGGGTACTTGATGCCTTTGCTATAACATTGACTGGTCAACACTGGACTCTGAAGGCTCCAGAAGCTAGAAAGAGTGAACACACAGACAAGGGTAACTCTTTGTCCTTCTCTCTGTTCCTGTCCTTCATGTTCCATTCCAGTCCAACCCAGGTGGATACCAGAACCCCGTCCTCATGTCCACCAATGAGTCCAGGAATGGTCACAGGTAGGGCCTCTGAGAGGGAAGGAGGCCAGAGACAACCTTGCCTGTTCCAACAAACATCTTGCCAAGAATACTCTGGGGCCAGAACAGAGTAAGATATGGGGAGCCCGGAAGGCTAACCAAGATCTGCCAGCTAGGGTTTGAGCAGAGGGAACCTTGGTGGCTGTTACAGGCCAGGCCGTTGCTACTGTCCTTATCTGGGGCTCCTGGTTCTTACGCCACAGCCTCAACGGCCTCTGGAGTCAAGGGGCCCCGTTGTTCCTCTCCAAACAGACCGTTATGGTTTCTGTTGTTAAGGGAGGGGTGGGGGCTGTCTGCTTAATTAATCATTTTGGGCCACCCTGGGAAACTCATTAAACTACTCAGGCTGGGAGCCGGAACACTGCCCCCAAAGTCAGATAGAACTTTCTAGTTTGTTATGTTGGGGTTCCTTTTTCTTTCTATTTATACATACATATGGGTAGGAAAGGGTGTGAAGGTGTGTGTGTGTGTGTGTGTCTAGCATGCCCTAGTATCTACCATTCTCTTGTGTGTTTTTGTTTCCTAGATTCTGCAAGGAACTTCCCCTGATTCTTCTTAATTACCAGTGGCGAGGACCTTCAAGATGCCGAGAGCAAAGGTCAAACCACACCTGTTTTCCTTGCACTTCATTTTCTGGCAGTTCCCACAATAGTGTAGATAAGAAAAAGATTAAGGCAATCTTTTCTAATTAAAGTAATTAAAAAGCGGGGGTGATTGTACCTTTCATCTGAAAGGGAAAATATTTACTCATTTAACTGTAGGACTTTGAAAGCATTCAGGAGGTCTATTTGGACAAACGGATGCTCTTACCCCTCCCCCTGCACTGCTTGCTCTCTTGCGTGCTCGCGCACGCGCGCGCGCACACACACACACACACACACACACAGAGACAGAGAGAGAGAGAGACAGAGAGAGACAGAAAGAGAGACAGAGAGAGACAGAGAGACAGAGAGACAGAGACAGAGAGAAAAATTGGTTTATGGAGTCTGGGGCAGTCTAACCAGGGCATCCTGACAGAGCCAGGCAGGAAGGAGGGAACCTAAGGGCCGGGACCTCTCAGCCTGCTTCCTGCCAAGCATAGTGGGGCAGCCGCTGGAGCCCTTGGAACTTGAGTTTGGCCCAGGGTGGGGTTTTCTTTTGTTGCTGTGTTTGATTTTTGAGACCAGACTGGAACTTACCATGTAGTCTAGGCTCTCCTGGCCTCCCGCTCCTAATCCTCACCCCTCAGCCTCTGAGGTGCTGGCCTTCAGACACCGCTCTGGCTCTGCCAGTGGTATTTACCTTCACTCTTTCTTCCCTGTCAATGGCCCAAAGGTCTGTGGCTGGCCCCTGGCTGCTGTGTCACCTTTAAGCCTCTTTCCTCTGACATGGATTGGGTGAAGAGCTCTTCCGAGAGGCTGGCCAGTCTTGGGTATTGTCTTCCCGTCTTCCCCCACTACCGCCCAGCAGACAGTTTTTACATTGGCCTTTTGTACAAGTCCGTACGTGGACAACCAAGTCCGTACGTGGACAACGACATATCAGCAGATGCATGTGACACAGGCTTCCTGCAAAATGGCTACAATCTAGCAGCTGGCCTCTGCTCCCACCCCAAAACCCAAGCCCCAGGCAAATTAATCACCCCGTTTCCTGGTGTGCGAAGCTGAATGGCCCAAGTTGAAATTTTTCCTAGATAGGGGGCTTCTCTCCTGAGGTGTGGCAGTGGAGACAGAGGCAGCCTACTCCAGGGGGTAGGCCAAGAGTCTGCACTGCTAGGGGATGCTTCAGAGTGAGGGAGCTCCCCCAAGTCCTCAGAACATGACAGGAAAGCTCCAAAAATACCCTGGTTCACTTGTTCTCTAGCTAGGACCTCTGTCTGCCCCAAACTAGATAGCCTCCATAGCCTGATCCACAGCCCCTAGCTGCTCCCCTGCACAAGATAACCTGCCCAGAGTCAGTGTGAGCAGATCCGGGTTTACAGTGGAGCCATGCGTCCAGGGAGCCCTGGGCAAAGAGAGGGAATGGGTATGGAGCTCTCCCTGTGTTGTGAGCTTAGTGTCAACAGCCTGTCTTTGGACTCTGAACTCTAGGAAAGCTACCCCCAACCTCCCTCTTCCTTGACCTGCCCAAACTCTTGGCTTGGTTGGTTACTTTGCCCCTGACACACCTCCCATTGTTCCAAGTACCTGCCCCCTGCAGTAGGCTGCGTCTGGAGAGGCAGATTTCATTCTGTCATTCCTCTGCCTGCTCACAAACCATAGTACCCACCCAATCCCCCAGAAACAGACTCACTGTCTTACCTAAAGCTGAGTATCCTGAAACCCGCCTCCCATTACATGCTTGCGAATGGCATGACCTTACTGCCTGAAGTATCTTTCTAGCCTCTGACAGCTCAGGGCTCCTGCAAACCTGTGCGCACAGGTGTCCACTACAAAAAGGGCAAACAATTACAGGGTGCCTGGATGCCCGGAAGCCCGTCAGTAGAGCCCAGGGGCTAAGCTTTTATCTCCCAGCACAATGCAATGCCTGGGTAACCCTGGCCTCCTTCCAGTGCCAGCGTTATCCGTCTGCACTGCCTCCCTCTACTCCAAAGCTGCCTCCGCCTGAAGGGTCAGGGCGCTGGCAGCACAGCCCTGGTCTCCTTCAGCTGGATTCTGGGAATTGTGTCTGACCCAACCTACGCATTTGGTGATTAACTTACTCAATGGAAACTGTCCCTCGGGAACTGGAATCCACGCTGCAAAAATAAATTCTCCCTCTGGACCTGCTTCTCTAATCTCCCTTTTCTGCATCCTCCCCTCCCCCTTTGGTTCTAGCACACCAGTCAGCTTTTTATCTTTATTCTTCCTCCCACTGAGACCCAAACAAATCTGGTAAACAAACTGTCAGGCCACTCTCTTAAAGAGATAGCTCACTGCTAGTGCAAGCTTAGTCTCCCTTCTTGCTGGTGGGCTCCAAAGGAGTGGGGGTGGCGTTAGGAACTGGCCCATCACTTAGGGGACTAGGAGAAAAGAGAAGCTAGCCTAAGGCAATCCACAAAGCTGATCTAGTATCTACCTACCTTTTACCTTTCCTCAAGGAAATGAGGGACCAGGGAGGAGTCACTGGGGCTATCACAATAGCAGACTTTTCTGGATAGGACTGACAGTTCAGGTGTGAACATCTAGACCTTACTTTCTTTTTGTCCTGGAGATGAGAAAGGGCTTTCTCCTTTCTGTAGTTGTTCTGTACTTGTAAAATGTATTTTCATGTATACCTCCCCTCCCGACACTGGGTCTAGTAAGCACATCTATGAAATGACAGATGATGAAAGATAACAACATCAGAGATCTGGGTCCTAGCAGTCACAGGCTGGTTTTTTTCTGGACTTCATCTGTATGTATGTTGCTGTATGTAATGACTGAAGTTGCCATGTGGGTCAGTGTGTGTGTCTGTGTGTACACGACTATGTGTGTGCATGTGCATGTCTGTGTGTGTTTATTTGCTTGTGTGTTGGGCCACTGCATTGAGAAACCTCTACTCCAAATAAAAACCCTCTATAACCCAAGTGAGTGTACTCCTCATCCGAGTGGGAAATTGGTCTCTTAAAGAGGGCAGGCTGAGCTCATTCTATTCCCAAAGAATGGGACAGCAGACAGGCCAGGTCTTGAAGTCACCTGGGAATCCTGTGCAGGGTGTTTGCTGAGATTCTGCAGGCCTGGCGGCTGCTCCCGGACCAGACTGAAGTCCAAGTAATGAAGGCTGAGCGAGTCCCCCTGCCGGGCCCACCTTGAGGGTGCTGCCTCTTCCCACTTCTTGTCCCCAGCATAAAGTGCTCACAGCTTTTAACCTAAGCTCCCAGTGAGCCAAATGGCTTTTCCCCTTTAAGAGAACACAGAGCCTTTCCCACTCCCTCTTGGAACCAGGCAGAAAAATCTCCTGGTGGGCAGGATTACCCGATTACTCAACTTTCCCAAAACAGACCTGAAGGCTTGGGTCTAAAATGAGTTTTTGTGTGAACCTTTCCCAGTGATTTATGACAGATGTGGTAGCCCAGCTTGCCCTCTTCCTTCCCTCCCTGCACCAGTAACTTCCTGTTACCTTCATTCCAGTCCCTAAGATTTCTGAGGACACAGTTTTCAGAGATGAGCCTTGGTTCAGATGGCTCTGGCTTGGTGGGAACGTAGTACATCCTTGAGTCCTGGATCTGCTCTCTACAGCTTTTCTGACCTGCCGTGAGAAGCTCTTGAAGCCATGGTGACTTGGAAGAACGACAGGAGGCCCTCACGGTTCTTAAGCCAGTCTGGCCCCTTCCTCAGTTTCCTGCAGGCTCTTTTTCCACTCTGGATTCTGTGCCCAGCTTCCTAGTGGCCTTCTGTGACCTTCTGCAGCCTCAAAGCTGGCCTCTACTTTGCAGAAAGCAAAGTCCTAAACACCAGCCACAGAGCCCAGGTTGTTGTGCTGGGACAGTTGGAGGATGCCACTGTGAATAGATACAGGGTTTGACTTCAAGCCAGGAAGATGTCTTCCAGAATTCCCAGCAGCCCCCCTGCACACAGAAGTTCCCCCGTAGAGAAGCCACATCATCTCAGCTGGTGTCCCTGTAGGGGACCTTCTCCTTGGAGAAGCTGGTGGCAGAGAAATGAATTTTAAATAAATCATTTTTTTCAATAATGTCTTGGACCCTTATAGCTAGCATGATTCTCTTCTTTTTTGAGGTGGCCATTTGCCACCTCAAAAATCCCCTAGGATATAACCTTGAAGGTCTGCATGAAGATAAGAGTCTGCCAGTGTGGCCATGTGGCAGGCACGGGGTGGGGGTAGGTGTGGGGGTGGGGGAGCAGGGTGGAGGAGGGGGCTGCCTATCCAGGTTCCCCTGGGCTGTTAGATCCCAGGCCCATTTGCAGAAACCAGAAGCCTGAGTCCAGAGCAGATTCTAGAATACAACAGGCCAACAAGCAGTGTTCAGGTCATCTGGGAGCCCTGCTGCATCTTTGAAAAGTACACTAGTTATCATAGGCACAGAATATAAGCTTATTAGGTATCAGAGCTAGGACTGGGGGTATGTTCAAGGCCACAGAGTTCAATCCCCAGCACTGTAAAACAAAACCAAGTGCCAACGCTGGACAGAAATGTCTGTCTCCTAACAGTGGTCTGTGGGGATCACCTAGAGTGTTCTGATGTAGTAGAAATGAGGTCTGAGGATTTGGGTTTCCAGAAAGTTCCCACATGATGCTGATGCTGAAGGACGTGCACTTTGGAAGCACAGCTGCGAGCTGGGGAGATAGCTCAGCTGTTAAGGGCTAGGCTCACATAAAAAATAAGAGGAGACAGTGGTATTAGACCATCTCTTTAGAGGTTCAGAAAGCAAGGCCCCAACATATTTCAGAAGGAAGAATAATTCAAAGGGGTCAGCAAGGGGTAGGTTGCAGAACTGGAAGTTAAAGTTCTCATATACTCGGGTTGGTAAAGTTCTGCCAGCAGCTCTCCCTGTTGGCCGCCATGGCCTGCTGGGCACCATTTGGAGCCAGCTGTGTCTTGGAAAAACGGGTTTGTACCCATAGCAGCCAGTTGGTGCTAGAAACGGAAGTGGCATGTTTTGGCATATCCTGGCCTCCAGGTTGAAAACTGTTTATTTGAACAATTAAGAACACAGCTTCAGCTGAACCACAAAACCAGACAGAAGCCTTTATCTTGGGTAGCACGCTCTTGGTTTCCTCCCATGCCCTGGTAGGGGTGTGGAGTAGAGCTACGTTGGGCAGGATGGGTCTGGGAAGGACACTTCGCCTACACTCCTGCTTTCAGGAGATGAGTCAGGTGAATGGGGTCAAAGCTTCTTGGTTATCCTTGGTGTTTGGTGACAGGGTAGGGAATGAGGGTGCTAGGAAGGTCCCAAGCTTTTTCCTTAAGGACCTTAAAGTCTCTGGAGGCCCTGGAGGCGAGTGTGGGGCTGCTTCTGTAACTGAATGTAAGATCAGTAACGGCTGGACCATCTTCCCTGCTTCAGAGATCTTGTCTCAAGCTATCTCCCTTCCTGGCTTCAACCAAAATATGGGTAAACTCACACCCTCCGGGCTTCCTGGGGCCTCCAATGGGAGGAGTTCACTGGAAGATAAGGAATATATTTGCTTACAGTTCTTGGAGCTGATGCAGCTCCCATAGCAGAAGAACCCTGAGGCCCCAGGATATGGTTGGGGAGGTAGGAACACCAAAGTCAATAGCCTTCGGGCTACCCCACTCCCACAAACTCCCAATCAGAGCAAAGAAAACAAACAGCAGGCAGTTGAGAAGAGCCGTTCTGAGAAATTGTTTCTGTTGACTAAACATTGGCTCAGTCACTCCACCAACATGGGGGCCACAGGGACCTCTCAGAGAGGGGCCATGTACAGTGAGGGAAATGAAACAGTCCTGGAAAGAACTACAACCAGAGCTGTACCAGAGGGAATGGCAGTGGTCAGCTGAGGGCAAGATTGCCTTAGCCTCATGCTGACAAGCCAGATAGACTCAGAGAAAAACTGAAATGCAAGCATGGACTTTCTTCTCAGCCCAACCCTACAGCTAGGAGCAGAGCTGGCCCACTCTGGTCATAGCTGGTCAGTGTTAGCCATTTCATAGAGACACAGTCTCCTAACTGTTACTGGGTGCTGATCACTCTGTTGCCTTCCTGGTGCTGCTCTGTCTCATCTTTTCTTTCTCCTGGGATACAGCAATACATTTTCAGGTCTGTCTAACACCTGTAGGATTTATTTCCAGAATCTTAGACTTTAAAGTCATACATCTTACTCTGGCTCAAAATGACTCATGCTTGCCAATCTTGTCTCCCTGGTTACACACACATACTTCATGAAAACTTCTTAGAGTAGGAAACAAGTCGCTTGCCAGTCACAAGCCCCTCCCTCTTGTGACCCACCTGGGTCTCCCTTTGTGGTCATGAGTGGTTTTGTCATTGATCAGTTTGGCTAATGACCCTTATTCTAGGAGTGTGTGTCAGAGCAGGAGGAGGAACCCTGGAACACAGCTGGACACTTAATCTGCCTCAGAGGCTACCCCTCATCTGCCTGAGGATGGGGCATGAGGGTTAAGGGCCTGGGAGGTGGGAGATGTCTCCCTTGGAGAGTGCCTTCTCACATGGCTCAGTGACCAGTGGGGTGGGAGGTAACACAGGAAAGGGAGTGTAGGGTGGGAGTATCATAAAACCTGTACCCTGCCCCACCTCAATCTCTCTCCTTCTCAGCTCCTGGCTCAGTTTTTAAAGTAAGAAGTAGCAGCAAAGAAAATAGCTGCAATGATATTGGTGCCAGAGACGGAACGTGGGGCTGGGAGGTATGCAGTAGAATGAAGAATTCTGCATTGTTTCAAAGTCAGGCAATTACTTTCATATTTCTACAGACTCCGGAAGACAACACGGTCAAGGAAATGGGAGCAAAGCTGCAGCCATATGCACATAGGCCTGGGAGAATCCAACAAAAGCCCGCAAGGCCGGCAGCTCAGTCAAGAGTACTCTCTTCCCTCTTTCCTTCCCAGCCTCCAGGGTCCAACCTCATTCCTATGGAGGAGTCCGTCCCTCCAAGGAAGAAGGCAAGGGGCAGGAGCAGAGGAAGGGTGCAAGGAGTTCTCTTCTTGCTTTCCTGTCCTGTGAGCATTTCCTCAGCATGCTCCCTACCCTGGGAGACATCACTTTGGGGAAGAGACCAAAGTGCTGGTCAGTCAGTAATAAGAAGCCATCTGGTTTCTGGAGGGAGTGCCAGCCCCCAGGCCCTGAGCTAAGCCTGGCACTCTTACCTCATCCCCTCATTAGAGAGCCCTCTTAAGGTGGGAATTATCATTCCTCATTTACAGAAGAGGAAAAGATCTCAGGCCAGGGGGCCTGTTCAAACCACAGGGTTCTTAAATGGCAGAGTTGGGAACTGGCATCAAAGTTCTTTGTTACCCAACCCGGCCATGATTCGCTCCAGGGGGCAGGGCCTGCCCCCTCAGAGTCCTTGTCCAGGGCAGGCCAGAGCAGACGTGCTGTCGCCAGGCCTGGCCTCTCTCTGCCGCAGTGTGGGCTGCTGTGACCCTGTTTCTGAAGGCTGTCATGCTTCCTGCAGGGGAGCAGCCGTTCCTCTGAGAGCCGAGCCCAGAGGCTAATCATCTGGGCAGGCCTGACTCCTCACCAGAGGTGTGAACATGCCTGGGTGTTGGGCTGGAATGAGCTGCTTTAATGGACAAGTTGGAATCCGTTTGTGAGCAGTAAATTGCCCCAGTCCTCAGGGCCATTTTCCATCATAAATCTAAACTATTTGACTTTGCAGATCCCTAGTGCTAAAGCCGTAGCTGGGACATCAGAAAGGCTAACAGAACCTGTGGGATGCTAGGGCCAACTCCAACAGAAGCCACAAGCCCTCGCCTCCTCCTGCCTTCTTACCCAAAGCTCCTTGTATGAACTGCCTCTCTATGTCTGGACCACTCCTCTGCTTGCTTCCTGTCTCTCACAATTCATTTTGTTGCCTCCCCATGGATCTGCTCAAGGATCTGTCTCCTGAGGGTGTAACCTGCACCGGTGGTTTAAGAGGTCCCACTACATGATTTCACAGTTGTATCTGTAAGTCTTGACATCTTTCCCACCATCCCCCTGTGAGTACCTCCATCAGGTGCCCCCACAGGGATCTCAAGTCCATGTTGTCCAACTTGAATTCAGCATCGGCTAGCCCCATCCCACTGACAGGACCAAGGCCTGTCTGGAATTACCTGTGGCTCCTTCGTCTTTCATCCCCCCAGGTGGTTCCAGGTCCTGCTTCTCAGCATCGAGAAGTCACGTCTCCATTTTTTTTTCCTGTCTCTTCTCCATGAAATCAAAGCATTGGGGCATTTATGGCAAGATTTTCCCGACAGCCTCTCTTCTAGCTGGTACAACACATGGTCCTGAGTGTTTATCCCAAAAGTTAGGCTCGAAGTATGTTGTTTCCCAACTCAAACACTCCTGGTGGCTCCTCGAAGCCTCCAAAGCATCAGTCATCCTCCATGGTCCTCCATGGCCCGGGCTCCCAAGCCAGCCTCTCTTCCTTCTTAGACCTCGCCTTACAGTGACTCTAGACGGTGGTTCTCAGCCTGTGGGTCATGACCCCCTGTGGGGAGGGGGTGTCAAACAACTCTTTTACAGGGTCGCATACCAGATATCCTGTATATTAGATATTTATAATTCATAACAGTAGCAAAATTATCTGACTCTTGTCTGCTCTTGGGACCCTTTTCTTCCTACTGGCTCCTTAGTCTTTCATCCCCCAGGTGGTTCCAGGTCCTGCTTCTCAGCATCGAGAAGTCACGTCTCCGTTTTTTTTCCTGTCTCTTCTCCATGAAATCAAAGCATTGGGGCATTTATGGCAAGATTTTCCCGACAGCCTCTCTTCCAGCTGGTACAACATGTTGCCTCTACTGGGTTGCCTCTTTCAGCCTTGACAGGAGAGTATGTGCCTAGTCTTATTGTAACTTGTTATGCCGTGTTTGGTTGATGTCCCTGGGAGGCCTGCTCTTTGCTGAAGGGAAATGGAGTAGGAGGAGTGGATCTGGGAAGAAGGGAGGTGGGGGGGGTACTTGGAGGGCTGGTCAGGATATTATATGTGAGAGAAGTTTTTTTTAAGTAGCAAAATTTGCAGTAACAAAATAACAGTTATGAAGCAGCAATAATAATAATTTTATGAGGAATAAATAATGATCTGTGTTAAACGGTCACCACAGCATTAGGAGGGTTGAGAACCACTGCCCTAGACAATGCCATCTCTTCCTATCCCGTTCCCTCCCTTTGTCCAAGAGCTAGGTATCTACAGCCAGACTAACTAGGCTCAGATCTCTCTATCACCTCTCTGTAGGTTTGACTTTGGGGCTAGTTCATTCCTTAGCCCTTGTACTTTGTTTTACCAGTCTGTAAAATGGGGAAATAGTAGTCTTGCCCCACTGGATGTTGTATGGAGAAACCCATACAGTTGAAAGCCCTCAGGACAGTGGCTGGTATGTGGCAAGCACTTCGTGAGTGGGTCTGAAGATCCCAGGTGATGCCTCCATTCTCCGAGCTGTACCAACCCCATCTTTGTCCACCCTGCCATAGCGTTTCCTCTCCATCCATCCGTCCTTCCATGTCTACCTGGTTCTTCGAGTAGAAGTCTTTGAAGGCAACTAGGTAATTGTAAGAAGCACAGTGGGCCAAACGAGGAGGTTAGATCACAAAGCACACAGAGCTCTTTAAGTAGCCAAACCCAGGGACAGAATAGGCTTTCAGGACATGGCCAGTGGCTACCTGGGTGGTGTTCCCGCCCCAAATACCCTGCTTTTATTTTAGATGGGAGTGAAGTGAATGGATGGAAGAAGACGGAAGCTTTGTAACTTCCAGCTTAGCTGAAATTCACTGTCCACGGGACTTGTGGGCACATGCCCCAGTCCAGTATAGAGAGATGGGCTTTGTCTCTCTTTCTTTCTCTCTCACAATTCTAGTTCAAGCAATCTCATTAGCCTTTCCAGCCACAAGGACAGGAGTCATGTGATCCAGAATGACTCCCAAGGTGTCCTAATTTTATCAAAAGACTGTAATTAGGGGCTGGCAGGATGGCTCAGTAGGTAACGGCACTTTCTGTGCCAGCCTGGTGACCTGAGGCAGACCTCAGGACTCATGCACAAGTGGAAGGAAAGAATGAACTTCACAGAGTTGTTCTCTGACCTCAGCACACCCACACCCATCACACAGACATGGACAAACAATAAAGTGTAAGGGTGTGTTTAGAGACATCTACTCCTAGGACATATGGCAGCCACCGATATCTGTTTTGTCTTTCTTAGTACTAAAGTCTCAATGTCTTGGTGTCCCAAAGACTGCATTTCACGTCATTGTTTGCTTCTGTCACAGACTAAGTACTAGTCAAACTGTCACTAAAGGGAGATGACACCCTTTTCGGTTTGCCTCTAAATACATTTGTTTTCCCAAATCAGGGACTGTGGTGCATGCCTGTGCGTGTTGCTTGTTAATCTTCGGGAGTGGAGTTACAGTTGCCCCTTTCAGTTAAAGTGGGGATCAGAGGATGCCTGTGGAGTCAGACTCTTATGAGGACCACATGGGCTACTATGTGAAAAGCGGTAAGAACAGCTCCTGGTGCACGCTTTGCTGAGCGTAGCTATGGTGACAATAGATGAAGAGGATGGGGGTGGCAAGGTTAGAGTTAAAACCCGCATTGATGGTTTGGGAGAAGTCATGCATTGAGGATGGCCTGATCCTTAACTATTGGTGAGTCCTTGATAACAAGCTCTTGACTATTCCTCTGAGATTTATAAAAATTTGTCTTGTTTAAGCCATCATTTTGGGTGTTCAGGGGCTTGTGACAACTTAATTCTAAGTGATATGAGGACCTTGAAGGTTTATCAGATATGCTTGTCCAGGTCTGTACTGCAGTCCTCGTGACCAGGTCTCCTTATCCACACAGGAAGGTTTTCCAAGCTATTTTTGTGGTTTTCTATTCCTCATAAAATCCTATTCCCAGCAGAGGCCTGAGGAAATACTGAATAAATAGAGAAATGGAGTTCAACGTGGTTTCCTTAGATAGACAAAGGTTTCTTCAGCTGCTGCAGAAAGTCAGTGATGATCAGAGTATCTCTGTGAGAGCTGGCGGGATGCCTCAGTGTGGAAAGCCTCACTTCACTCTCGCAGAGGAGCCCAGTTTGTTGTCGGCGTGAACTCCAGACAACTCACAACCGCCTGTAACTCCAGCTCTGACCTCCTCAGAAACACACACATGCACATAATTCAAAAATAAGTTTTCTATATAAAAAAGAACACTCATCCAAATATTGCACATGCTATATGATGCGAGCATTACGGCACACTGTGGCAAAGGTATGTCACCAGTCCCAGGGTGAATGAGGAGACTGGGCTTCAGAAAGATGGAGGTCACAGCTCCAGCCAGATTCTGGCTTAGGCAGTTTGCCTCCAGAGTCCCACATCTTTTAACAGTCTTGCTGTGCAACATCCCCAAGGGCTTGTCTCTGACAAGGTCTTTGGAAGAAAGGTTGGGATCTCCCACTGCCAGGTGTGTGAGCCAGCCAGACCACAGCGACTAAGCACGGCCTTGCTCCTCTGGAGACTTTGGAGAGCTTTCTGGGAGGCTGGGCTTTAGGGATCTGAAGGGGATGTGAGTGAGATCCGTGAGATAAAGATTCATACTGAACTCCTACTGGGCCAAACCAACCCCTCTCCTCCATGATCCTGTCACACTCTTGACATGCACAGCAGCTGGTTGGACTGGCTATGTTTTGGCTAAAATTTTGACATGGGGTAGAGTTGGTCTTCTGTCTGATTTTCCAAATCTTGTATCCTGTGCTGACTCACACATTTTATCTCAACATTGTCTGTTCTGAAAACTGGAATTACAGGGCACAGATTTTAATCTTTCCAGATGAAAACTGAGTAGTTGGAATCTTAGACATCAGATTTTAGTATTTTGGAATACGGGTTAGGAAATTTGCTTGCCTTTCTTCTTCTCCTCCTCCTCCTCCTCTTCCTCCTCCTCTTCTTCCTCCTCTTCCTCCTCCTCTTCTTCCTCCTTCTTCCTCCTCCTCTTCCTCCTTCTTCTTCCTCTCTCTCTCTCTCTCTCTCTCTCTCTCTCTCTCTCTCTCTCTTTCTCTCTGTAGTGCTGCAGATTGAGCCTAGGTAGGACCTCATGCATGCTAAGCAAATACTCTGCTACTGAGCTACATCCCCAGCTGCCCTCCTTTTCCTCCTTTTTCTTCATCCCCCACCTCCTTCTTCTTCTTTCTTCTCCTTTTTTTCCTTTCTTTTTTTTTTTTTTTTTGGAACAAGGTCTTATTAAGGTACCCAGGGTAGCCTTGAATTTACTGTGTAGCCAAGGCTGGTCTTGAACTCCTGTCTTCTCCTGATAAGGAGCTAGGATTATGGATGTATATTTTTTAATTTATTGTTTCTCCACATATCCTCATTTCTTCTTCCTGACCCCAGAGCCCACAAGATTCACATCAGTCTGCTTAACCAGGGCTTTCCCTGCCCATACTAGTCATGCCTGTCACATCCTGGCTCAGGACTCCAGTGGCCCCCGCATGGGTGGCATGCGTCAGTTCCTCTGTGAGCACTGGTCTTCCAACACAAGCTTTGGTGTGTCATTAGTTCTACTGAATGGTTTGTGCCCAGAGCTCAAAGGCTGTGCGCATACCCAGAGATGGTGTTGCTAGTTTGCTTTTCTGCTGCTGTGATAAACCTCCCAGACCAAAGGCAAGCTGGGGAGGAAGGGCTTTCTTGGCTTATCCTCCCAGATTACAGTCTATCACTGAGGAAGGTCAGAGCAGGATGTCAAACAGGGAACCTGGATGCAGGAGCCACAGATGAATACTGCTTGTTAGCTTGTCCCCTGGTTCATGCTCAGATGGCTTTTTTCATGTCCCTGGACCACTAGCCTAAGGATGGTCTAGTGTGCTAGTCCCTCCCACATTATTCATAAGTGAACATTGAAGAAAATTGGCTTCAAACATGCCCATAGGCCGATCTGGTCAAGGTAATTCTCCAGTTGAGGTTCGCTCATTCCAGATGACTCTGTGTTTAAGCTGATAATAAAAACTAACCAGGATGAGAACCACTTTCTACTTGAAATGGCATTTTGGCCTCTGTAGGTTTTTCAAAATTACTATTGTCATTATTACTATTTTATTTTATACATATGAATGTCTTGCCTGCATATATGTCTGTGTACCACATACATGCCTGATATCTACAGAGGCCTGAAGAGGGTGTCCGATCACTTGAAACTGAACTTACAGACAGTTGTGGGCTGGTGTGAGTCACCATCCTGTGCACCTGTGCTGTTATGCCCACTCCCCCATCTCTATGCATTCCCCCAAAAAGTCTGCTTGAGGAGAAATCCAAACTTAGATGATAGGCTGCCGAGTGCATCTCCTTGTTCCTGTTTTTACTCCTGTTCCTGTTTGTGTTCCTGTTTTGTGGAGAGTATAAAAGGGAGCTACGCAGTTGAAAATATAGCATTTGGTCTTTACCAGATGACTCCTTGTCTTTCTTTCTCTCGCCCTCAGCCCTCCGCCGATCCAAGGAACTCAGTCAGCTATGCTGGCGTAACTGACAAGTGGAGGTCCCACTGAGATCGGAAAGAGGATGATTGCTGACAGCCGTCTCCGTGGTGCGCATTAAGACAGGAGACGCATTGGGCACGAACCAAAGGTAAGTTTTTGGGGTAAGTAAACACCATGGGTTTGGCACATAGTAAGGAGTTGCTGGCTAAGCAGCTATCTACTCATCTGGCTTATCGAGGAACCACTGTTGAAGCTAGGGTTATTGAAGAATTTATGAAAGAATTACAAAAATTCTCTCCATGGTTTGTGGCGAGTGGCACTTTTAAGCTGGAAGACTGGGAAAAGGTAATAGGTGATTTTCGTGTCGCTGATCGCCATGGTCCTTTAGTCCTTAAGAAATCAGTTTGGGGCGTTTGGAAACTGGTTAGGGATGCCCTTGTCAGTGAAAACAAATTGGCTAGGGAGTCCCTATGTGGATCTTCTTCCTTCTCTTCATCTACATTGGGGGATTCTTCTTCTTCTGAGAAGGAGGAACCTTTGGGGGCCATTGGAAGAAAGGAAGTGGGCTCCAGGAGAAAAGAGAGGGGTCGGGGTGTGGAGCGGGTGGCTCCTGGCCCAGGTGAATGGAGTAACCTGACAGCAGGAACCAGGCGGCACCGGGAAGCACCAGGAGGCCTGGGCTGTGATGCGGGCATGCTGGAGCTGAAGCTTGGGTATGCTGTGAGGTTATGAATGAAAAGCCCTGCTTTGCAGCTCCTCAGCATGGCAGACCTGCAACTCATGACTCCTGCTTCCTCACCAATGGGTCCTTTCTTTGGACTGCCATGACACCAAGAAGCAATTCATGATAATGTTTATACACCAAGAAAATACCAGGTTGAGCTGCTGGAGGCAGCTCTGGACCATAACACCATTGTGTGCTTGAACACTGGCTCAGGGAAGACGTTCATCGAGGTTCTGCTCACCAAAGAGCTGGCCCATCAGATTAGGGGCGACCTCAATTCCACACGCAAAAAGGACTGTGTTCCTCGGCAACTCTGCAAATCAGGTTGGTCAACAAGTGTCAGCTGTCAGAACTCTTTCAGATCTCAAGGTTGAGGAGTACTCAAACCTAGAAGTAAATGCATCTCAGACAAAAGAGAGATAAAGCCAAGAGTTTACTAAGAACCAGGTTCTCATTATGACTTGCTATGTCGCCTTGAATGTTTTGAAAAATGGTAACTTATCACTGTCAGACATTGAATGAACTTTTGGGGAGGGTGCAAATGTATTGCTTTCTCAGAGTGATATTCAGTCTCATTTTCATATTGCTGTTTTAAATTTACATCAACAAATTGCTTTGGTTCAAGAACAAGTAGATTTTATGTTATCCACCAGACATGTTGTCAGCTATGGTCCCTTCTTTCATGCCATTTGTGTTACACCTGTGCATGTAATTAATGCTTCCTCTTCTGTTAAGTATTTGAATCAGTTGATTTCTGGCTCTTGGAATGCTACTTGTTATAATCTTACTCGGCAGTTCTTTAATAAGATTGTATTAGTTAATGATACCAGAGTTGATCCTATTGATGGGTCATCTATCTTGAGCATGTTTCATCAAGTGGGAATGCTGGTGAAAGAGTGGGCTGGAGTTACTTCCTTGGCAGTTTTTAGACTAATTTTGCTGATGCTTGTTTTTTGGGTGTCTGTACCGCCTTCGGGCACAACAGGTACAATCTCAAGCTGTTGTGTGAGGATTGGTGCTTTTACATGGTCAAGAGGATCCTTCTGCCCAAGGTGGTTGATCATGGTACAAAAAAATGTAATCATTCATCATAGGCCTGAGCTGCAGCCAGGACTGCAAGGGAGCTTCCCTGAGAGACATGCCTGGCTGCATAGGGGTTGGTGTTGATACAGTCCCCCTCCTCAGGAAAAGGACACCGGGATGGATAGGACCATACCACCTCACTGTACAACAGCAGGGGGCTGTACACCTGTGCTGTTATGCCCGCTCCCCCATCTCTATGCATTCCCCAAAAAAGATTGCTTGAGGAGAAATCCAAACTTAGGTGATAGACTGCCGAGTGTATCTCCTTGTTCCTGTTTTTATTCCTGTTCCTGTTTGTTTGCCTGTTTTGTGGGGAGTATAAAAGGGAGCTATGTAGTTGAAAATATAGCATTTGGTCTTTACCAGATGACTCCTTGTCTTTTTTCTCTCGCCCTCAGCCCTCCGCCGATCCAAGGAACTGAGTCAGCTATGCTGGCGTAGCTGACAGGCTGGGTGCTGGGAATTGAACCTAGGTCCTTTGGAAGAGCAGCCAGTGCTCTGAGCCTCAGAGCTGTCTCTTCATCTTTAGTGGGTTCTTAAAGTTCTTTCTGTTCTGAGATGTAATGATTTTTGGACTGCATTTTCCATCCTGCTTGGGGCCTGTTTAAGTGTCTGGTATAAGGTAAGATCTCAGGAGGGATTTACTATGCTATCTTCTTCCTTCTGGAATCAAACAGGCATGGCCACTGAGAATGTGGTGGCAAATGTTCTTATTGTTAAAGAAAGATGTTCCCACAAGGAGGCCAGGAGAAGCAAGGGCCCTTCAGAATCACACCGTGAGTATTGTATCTCCTTCCTTTGCTTCTATTTTTAAATTATGTATATATGAGTTTTGTGAATACGAACCTTATATATGCAGGTTCCAGAGGAAAGTATTGGATCTTCTGGAGCTGGGCTTGTGATCCTCGTATGTAGGTGCTGAGAACCAACCTCAGGTCCCTAGAAGTGCTCTTAACCTCTGACTGCCTCTCCAGCCCAGCATCACTATTTCCTAGGATAATCTGCTTGCTAGCTAGAATGGACCCTGTAGGGTCTGCTCTGGCCTGGTTGGCTTCATACTCCTCTTGGTTCTGTGGTAGAGTAGTTTCCCAGCCTGAGCTGGAAAACACAGCTGGCCTTTCATAAGCTGACTCAACATCCAGCGTAGACTCAGCTGCAGTCCCTCCCCAGCTCTAGACAGCCAGGGCCGAGGATCCAGTGAGGACCACAGAGCTCTTCTCAGGAAGATTGACTGTTGATCTAAGATAGCCAGACCTGAAACTCTGCAAAATGCAAACTCAGGCACTTTCAAGCTACAGCTTCATGGTTTCAGTCCCCACGGCCTCATTCCACCAAACGCAGTAATGTCCAGATGGAAGACATTCATCTCAGCAGGAACATGTGTCTCCCTCTGTGACTCCCCCCCTGGCGACCCCCCGGAGACCCAGGTCAACAGCCCTGAAGAAACTGCCTGGAACCAGGCTAGGGCAGGAAGCAGGGCCTTTGAGACCAGAGCCAGAACAGAGCATCCTAACTACAGAGTCTGAACCTTTTACCCCAGAACTCCTAGGAAATGTGGCTTGTTTAGGAGCCTCATCCTAGATAAATCCAGGGGAAGTATTTGGCCTGGATTTGAATTTGAATTGTGATTGGGGGTCTGAACTCTTGCCTCGCTCCCTCTATGCTTTGTACCTCAGGATAAAATGATGGAGGAGTGATGGACACATGGATGGAAACCATAATTCATTCTCTCACACTTTCCTGAGACCCTCCAAGCTTCTGCATCCTGCCAGGCTTGGTTATTTCCCTTAGCATATTGAATAGGAATGGCCTCTGTGTCTGCACTCCAACCACATCCTCCCCAGGTACAGCACGGATTCATGCTGACCCTCCGTCCTTCCTTCCCAGGAACACTCAGGATCCTCTCCTGTGAGCTCTTTACTCTCGGTGACTGAACCACTAATGTAGCATCAATCCACACTGATGACAGTGATCAACATTGTGACATTGTCTATTGTCTCATACATTTATAAAGTGTCATTCGACAAAATTACAATTTAGAATTCTTCTAAGTCTTATTCTCCATCCTAGAATCTAGAATATATATATGGAGGGAGGGAGGGAGGGAGGAAGGGAGGGAGGGAGGGAGGAAGGGAGGGAGAGAGAGAGAGAGAGAGAGAGAGAGAGAGAGAGAGAGAGAGTTTTATAAACAGAGAATAGCTGGAGAAAGCAGAAACAAGACAAAATGTAGATTGGTAATCCTGCATCAGTATCCTGTTGCAATAAGTCTCCAACTCTAATAAGCCCGTGCAAAACCACAAACTCAGTTACAATATTCATAAGCTGCACACCTAGACTGGGCGGATCTACCCTACACTACTGTATTCCCCAGATGGCCTAGACTGGGCGGATCTACCCTACACTACTCTATCCCAGCTCGCCTAGACTGGGCGGATCTACCCTACACTACTCTATCCCAGCTAGGAGATCCCTCGCTACTTGCAGCTTCTCCAGGCCACATGGTTCTGCTCCGGCTTCCTTCCACCTCCTCTTCCTCGGTCTTCCTCTCTCTCTTCCCTCACTCTCTAAAACCTCCAGCCCCACCTTTCTCTTCCACTGCCCAGTCATAGGCTCTAGCCTTTACTTGACCGGTTAAAATGGGGAGAACGTCCACTCCTTGTCAGGGCAGCCCCTCTTGAGGAAGAATACAAACAGCACCAGGGGACCCACAACAGAATTCTTCATGTGGAGCAGAGAATTGTGCACTAGCCTCCCAGCTGAGATCCATGATTTCAGAGATACCTTGGAAGAAGGGGACAATGACTCAGAAAAATAGGAAATAACGGGCTGGGCTTAGCCCGTCTGGGGTGTCTTTATTTTCTTCCTTTCTTCTTTTTTTTTGGGGGGTGTCTTCATTTTCAAGAGTTAAGGCAGACAAAAGTTCATTTTTTTGCCAATAGTTTAGGAAGTCTGACTATCATTGTTGCTGGTTTCTTGGAATGTCAGTCAACAGTTTTGGTACAAGCAACTCCATTTTGGTTTTTGGTCTGGTGTATTGAGGCCTAATGTTGGAGCAATATATATATGTCTTCTGTGCCCAGACACATTTTTTTAAACAGAGTTTTTCTGTGTACCCCAACTGCCCTGGAACTTGCTCTGTGGACCAGGCTAGCCTCAAACTCAGAGATCCACCTGCCTCTGTTCCCGAGTGCCTGGATTAAAAGCATGCATCCCCTTGCTTGTTGCCCTCTCAACCCACATTTTAAATATAGAATCTTGATATGTAACCTAGGCTAGCCTTGAACTGAGACAATCCTCCTATATCAGCCTCCCTAGGATTACAGGTATGAAGCACCGTGCTCAGCTCACAAACATACTTTTTTTTTTTTTTGAGATACGCATGGTCTCACTGAATAGACCAACCTGGCTTTGAACTCACAGAGATCTGCCTGCCTCTGATGCATGCATGCCACCATATCAGGGCCCAAAGCACTTTAAAGTAGTTCTATCCAATAGAAATTTAAAGTGAAACATACATGTAATGTAGAATTTTCCATTAGTCACATTTTAAAAGTACAAATAAACCCAAGAAAACTTAATTTTAGCAATGTTTTTATTGAACTCAATCTATAAAAATGCAACTTTAATATGGAACCATTATAAAATTATTTTGCTTTTTGGCCAACTTTTGATATGCATTTTTTTTTTGTTCTTACCAGCAATGTGAACTTGACTGCTAAAATTTCACAGAAAATTCATCTGTGTTAGACTTAACGACTTCTGTCTCTTCCCTTTGACAGGCTCCAAAATGGAGCCGGACAAGGCAAGGCATTCTGGGAGTTAAGCTCCTAGTGTTATGAGCTCACAACTGAGTCCTTGGTGATGAGTTGACAAAGGATTAGCCCATTGTTCCACCAGAGGAGCACTCCTGAGATTGAGCGAGGAACAGCAGCTGGATTGGAAGAGCAGTGGGGTGTACAAAGGGAGAGAAGCTGAGAAGAAGAGCAGAGAAAGCCCAAGCACCCCAACTGAAAAGACCCTCTTTCTGTAGAGTAGAAGTGGGCGGGGCACAGAAAGGGGAGACAGGTGGGTCTCTGTGGCCTCCTTAAAGCTTTCAAGCAAACAGTTCTCCAGTGTCACAAGGTAGCCTGGCTTGCTTCTGACATTCCTCTGAGCTGGAACACAATAATTGTTCCTAATACCTGATATTCTGAGCACCCAGCATGGGTGGATTCAGAGGCCCCAGGAATTCCACATCCTCCAGGAAGCCTACCCTCCACATGTCTTCTAAGTAACATGCAGTTTTGGATCAATGGATACAAATTTGGGCTGAACAGAGCCTGGATGGAGCCAGAAGGAGAGGGTAACCAACCCAAACAGAGGGACAGAGGGCAGGACAATCGCTCCTGGCTGGTATAGACAGACCACAGAGGCCCAAAGAAAGTCAGAGGTCAGCTTAGATCAACCCTTAGGTAGTTAAAAGGAACAGATCAAACACAGTGTGTGTGTGTGTGTGTGTGTGTGTGTGTGTGTGTGTGTGTGTGTGTGTGTAGCAGGGGAAGGATTCTGGTTGTCATGGTACTGAGGGCCCTGAACTTAACCCTGAGGTGTAAGGCTTTGAGAGGAAACTAAAAAAAAAAAAACAAAAAAACACCAGCCCCCAATAAAAAAACCCCCCCCAGCCAACAATAAAGAGACCTTCAACTAGGACACCAAGCAACTTGACTGCAGAACCTGGAGGTGCCACAGTCTTCCCGTCCCTGGTTAGGGATGTCAGGGATTTAGGTGCTGAAGCCCATGTAGCCCAAGGCCACATTCTTATGGAAGAGAGACCAAAGCAGACTCAAAGTCAAGCTGGAACTAGGCCTAGTCTCAAAGGCCTTTGCCTCTTCCCCATCCTCCCCTCAGGCTTTCTCACTGGCCCCCCATCCCATGTGGCCCCCATCCCACATGGTCCCACATCCCACATGGTCCCACATCCCACATGGT
>NW_021604607.1:9969333-9983045 GCF_004785775.1 Grammomys surdaster | reverse complement strand
CATCCCACATGGTCCCACATCCCACATGGTCCCACATCCCACATGGTCCCACATCCCAAGTGGTCTCACATCTCGTTCTCTCCTTCATTCTTTGTCTGGATTGAGCTCTTTTCTAGTGCGTGGTTGATGTTAGAAGCATCAAAGCAAACTTCTAGAGGGGTTGGCCAGGATTCATCCAGTGGTCTGCAGACTAGGGACACAAAACAGGAAAAAAAGTCACAGGCTATGTCTTTGAGATAGCTACAGTTGGACAGTAGCATTTGAAACATGGACCAGGACTGGCCCCCTGAAGGCTTCCTTTCTTCTCACCCTGGAATTTGTACTCACAATACAAAATTCTGGCACAAGATGGCAGTGCTACTCCGTCTTGAATCCAAGATGGCTTGCCATGAGATGTTCTGAAATGCATTCATTCATTCATTCATCCCACAAGTATTTATTGAGTGTTTACAATGTGCTGAAAACATTTCTAGATCCCTGGGATACAATACTGAATTCAATGCAGGAAAAAACTATACCCTCCGGGAGCTTCCTCCTCAAGCAGGAAGACAGCAAGTAAAAGAGAAACACATCTGGTATGTGGTGTGGTGAAAGAGAGAACAGAGCTGGGGTGGAGGGTGAGGAGAAAGCTGGGAGTTTGGAGTTAAACCCGACAACAGAGATGAGAAAAGCAGCGTTGAAGGAGGGGTGGGTTGCTGCAGGGCTGGAGCAGAGGGGAGTTTGCAGGGATGGGGCTTACTCCAGTGTGGGTTTGTTACTACACTCCTTACTTGTCTTGCTGCTGTGATAAAATGCTCAGAAAAGGAACTTAAGAAACAAGGGTTTATTCTGGTTCGTAGCATGAGGGTACCGTCCATCCCTGGCAGGGAAGTCTGGCGGCAGGACTCATTGCGTCCATAACCAGGAAGCAAAGACAGCACATGCTACAGCTAAGCTTGCTGGGATCTTTGATTCAATGTTTGACCTCGGTCCATGAGCTGGTACCACCCACTCTAGGGTGAATCTCCCCACCTTAGTCACCCAAATCTAGATAAACCCTCACAGACATGCAGAGATTTGTTTTCCTTGATGAATTCTAAACCAAGGAGTTACAGTCAAAATGAGCCATCATTTTACATTTATACAATTATACATGGCGGACGAAGAGATTAGCAGTCAGAGAGCCACAGACACCGTCCAAAACTCTTCTCCACTCCTACCCTATCCTGATGTCCCATTCGGTCCTGGGACCACACCCCCTCAATGTGGCAGGTCCGCAGGCCTATCAAATCCTGCCTGCTTTCCTTCCTAGGCTCATTTTGTGACCAGCCTTTGGTTATTATGTGTAGTTGAGGTCCTGACAATAAAATATTGATCAGGATGTATATCAACCCCACTTCCACCCTGCCATTGTCTATGAAACCTGAGACGGTATGGATCTCTGGAATTCTAGCAAACAAAGAAGTCCCAAAACAGAGGGTGACTGGTGCCCAACAACACCTCAGAGGTGAATGAGTGACTGTCTTAGACTGTAACAGAATGCCACATGAAAGGGAAGTTACTTTTCACTGTTCAGGAGACTGAGACATCCAAGAGACCTTCTTGTTACATCATAGCATACATCATAGCATGATATATCATACATCGTGTGTGTGTGTGTGTGTGTGTGTGTGTGTGTGTGTGAATGACAGATACAGAGAGACAGAGAGAGAAAGACGGAAAGAAAGAGCAAACTTTTATTTTATAACAATTCCGTTCCAGAGGGAACTAGTCTATCTGTTCCCTCAATGATGGCATTAATCCACTCATAGCAATAGGCTCCATGACCTGTTCACATCTTAAAGGTCCCGCCTCCTGCCCTATCACAGCCATAGCTACATTTTGGTAAATGTCACCTTGGGAAGAGGACACTGAAACACGGGCAGATGGAGCACTGTGAGGAGGGAAGCTGTGTGTGTGTGTGTGTGTGTGTGTGTGTGTAGCCGCTTTCCCTGCCCAGAGACCCTCTCTTTTGTGAAGCTATTTGTTTGGCTTTTGAGACAAGCACTCACAATGCAGCCCACACTGGCTGTGACCTTCCTCGCAGCCCTGCCTTGAGCTTGTGTGTGAGGGTAGCCTGAGAACATGTCTCTTTTACTCACAGATTGGTTCTGAGATAAAGATACATTATGGGTAAAGTCATGCTTATGACTCAAGCTGCAAGTGCCAAAGAAGTTCTTTCTCCAGTGCTCTGGGTGATAAAAGACCGGGACAGCACAGAGGTTCTGGAACCAATGCCCAAGGAGGAGCTGCTGGCTAGATAAAGCTAACTCGCAGGGGAAATAGACCAAACAAGCAAAGAAAATCAGTTTCCTGCATCCTTCAGATCTCATGCAACTCCAGGCCTGGGGTCAGCTAGCTCAGTGACAAAGGCCAGTGGATTAGCCTTCCATAGTGACCCAGCTTGAGTGTATGGCTTTTAGAACAGAGTTTTGAGTAATAAGTAATGTTTGAACTAAAATACACTGTGCATTCTGAGGTCTAAATGAGAAGCAGGGAGAAGACTGTGAGCAGTGAGAATCTAGTTTAGTCCCCACCCTCTAAACACAATGTTTGCAAGGAGAGTTGGCTTCAAGGTAACTCTACAAAACAGCCCAGTGAGAGGCTAGCTCACAGCCCAGTGAGAGGCTAGCTCACAACCATCCCCTTTCTCAAGGCTAGATCTTATCAGAGAGGAGGAAGCGAAGTTTCCTTCAGCCTTCTTGGCTTTTGAGTTCTTGGGGTTTGAACTTTCCTTATCATGAGGAGGGAAGGAAGTCTTTGGTCCGTGTTTCCGGCTGAATGGAGAAGTTGTCAGGCTTGGGGCGGTCCCTGTGATTTGGAAGGTGGTGACCATTGAAGGGTGAGCAGGTGCCTATGGATAGGGCCACTGGAGAGGCATGTCCTTCAGGGCTCTGAGACCTTTGAGACTGAACAGAAGTGGTGAAGGGTCTGTTGAACTAAAGGACCAGGATCTGTCTCCATAGACCAAGCTGGACAGAGCCTAGACAGTGGTCTAGGCTGCCCTGGGACCTTGAGAGATGGGCGTGCGTACCAAAGCTCAGGAAACCTGAAGACAGTCCCCAGTTCACATCTGCCTCAAAGTGGCTCAGATCCCTGTGTGTGAATCTCGGGGGCAGCACTAGGGGTGACTGCTGGTTGACAGTTAAGTCCCCATTGTCTGTTTCTGTCTGTCGCTAAGCTCCGCTCCCATCTATAATCTTTGCCAGCAACTTCCCACCATTTTCATAAATAGGGGTTTTAGCTAGACAATTTGGAAATTTTAAGAAAATTTTTAAGTTGGAGAGACAGAGAGAAAATGGCGTGCATGTAAGTAGAGGACTGAGGACAACTTTTGAGTCTGTCTAGTCCTCCTCTTCCATCTTTGAAGACTGAGTAGGGTACTCCAGATTAGCTGGCTCCAGGGCTTCTAGCCAATGACCCCTCTGTCTCTGTCTTTCTCTGCCTCTGTATCTCTCTATCTCTGTGTCTCTCTATCTCTCTCTGTTTTTGTCTCTGTTTCTCTCTGAGTCTTTCTGTCTCTATCTGTCTCTATGTCTCTACACACACACACACACACACAAACACACACACTTCCCGCTGTAGAAGCACTGGGATTACAGATGTGAACCATAACACCCTGCTTTTTGTAAGGGATCCAGGGATCCTACTCGGGTCATCTGGTCTGTGGGACAAGCACTTCTACTTGCTGAATCATCTCCTTGGCCAACCACACTTTTTGAATGCTAAATTTTCTGACTTCATTTGTATTATATTTATTTCCTCCTTGATAGGAACCATTAAGTGAAATTTTTGGGCTCCATGAGTCCATAGAAGAGGATCCAATACTTTGGGAGAAGTAAATGCTATTTTTTCTCTGTGGGGTTTTGCTGTAGGATCCCTTCTAGGGTCAGGATAGGTTAAATGGAGTGTCGGAAATCTTGCTTCCTGAGGTCTGTTGTTTATATATTTATTTGTTTTGCTTGGATGTTTTGTTGAGGCCAGATCTTGGGGTCTTGATAGAAAGTAGATTCCAGTCTTTGTTTCCTGCTTCCCGTGAGTGATATTCACCATGTAAAGGCTGTAGCCAACTTTCTGTCCAGGTGAATAATAATAATAATAATAATAATAATAAGCACTGATTTTTGAGCCAAAGTCTCAGGCTCTCCTGCTCCTTCTTGTTCATCTTACCAGAGGAAGGGAGCAGTGTGCACCTTAACCAGGACTCTGGTGTCATCAGGTCCACTCCTGAACCAACCACCTGCCCAATGTCAAACCTAGACCATGTTATTTGATCCCTTCTCCAACCTCAAGGGGCAGGTATCATTTCTGATGAACAACCAACATGGGGACAGATTAATTTGCTGTCCAAAATTGTGGTGAATGACTTCATTGTGGAGAACTTACTAAAGCCATCCCAAGCAATGGCTGAGATGACTACAGATAAGACAGAAGATGGCCTTGGGTTGGGGTGGGATTGTCTGGAACACCAGGAGAGGAGCAGGGAACCACTCCCTGCAAGATTCTCAGTATGGGGGTGAGAGAACAGGGAAGGTGTCCCACCCTCTTGGGGATCAGGGGCCCTTGGCCAGAAAACACGAAGGCAGACTGGCAGATGCAACAACAAAGAACAGAGCCTTCCAGCAGGGACTTCCTGTGGCTGCACTACGGAGAGCCTGCAGGAAGGAAGGAAAGGCTGTGGCATGGACTCAGCTTGGACCATAAGGACCTTAATTTAGATCATATATCCCAGAAGACGCTAGGAAATCGTTAATGATTGTCTCTTGCCCTGCAAGGCTTTGTCTTACCCAGGCAGCTAGTTTCTGACTTGCCCCTCCAAGGCTAAATATGCTATGCTTCTGAGAATGTCTTCTGGGAACATTCACAGACAGACAGAAAAAGACGCTTAGCAGAGGAAAGCGAGCCTTCTTCTCAGCTATCGTATTGGGCGACATTTTCTGGTTCTGAGGTGGATGTTCCTGCCACAGCTGACTTTACCAATATTTTAAGAAACTTCTTGCTGGTCAGTGATGGTGCACACCTTTAATCCCAGAACTTGGGAGGCAGAGGCAAGTAGACTTCTGAGTTCGAGGACAGCCTGGTCTACAGAGTGAGTTCCAGGACAGCCAGGGCTACATAGAGAAACCTTGTCTTGAAAAAACAAAACAAAACAAAGCCAAAAAACAAAACAAAACATAAAAGAACAAGAGAGAGAGAGAAAGGAAGAAAGAAAGAAAGAAAGAAAGAAAGAAAGAAAGAAAGAAAGAAAGAAAGAAAGAGACTTCTCACCAGCTTGCTAGTGTTGAACCACTGGCTTGCTAATGTGGACAGCTCAATGACATTTCTCTTTCAGCACCTCCAAACTGTCATGGCGCTTCCTGATGGAGGTCTCTAGGCTCCTCTAACTCCCATGGACATTTCCTGAGACCAGGCCTGTGAGCACCCTTTGGCCAGACAGCAGACACACCATGAAAGCCCAGAATACAGATCTGTGATATATGTCTTCAGTCATGACTGCTGAAGACATCTGTTTTGAGAGGCAACTGAGTTCCAGAGCATGGCCTTTTCTGGGCATGCACACACATGAACATGTGTGCAGTTAGCACGTGCGAATGTATGTATATATGTGTGTGCATTTGAGGGACAGAAGTTAGCATCAGATTTTTGTCTGCCTTCCTCAATCACTATCATTTTTAGTTTATTTTATATTATTTTATTTTGAGGGAGGCATGGTCTATCACTGAAACCAGCTCACCAATTCAGCTAGCTGGGCTAGCCACCGAGCCCCAGGGATCTCCAACCTTCACCTCCCTACTGCTGGGATCACGAACTTGTGCAGACGCGTTCGGCTTCTTCTGTGAACGCTGGGCATCCAAACACATACCATCACGTGTGTGCAGACCCTCATGCGTGTGCAGCAGCCACTGTACCCACTGAGCCATCCCCGCAGCTTCAAGAGCAAGTCTTTCACATGCCCCATGAACTCATACTGTCTTATTAGCAAGAGATGCAGCTGCCACTGAAAGATGAGGAGCCAAAGGGAATGTACACTGGACAGGGTAGCCAACTGTGAGCAGACAGCGAGAAGTGGTTCTCTGTCTCTGAAACAACCTGCCCCCACCAGGAGACTAAACTCCAGGGAGGTCAGAGGTCAGAGGTCAGAGGTCAGGGGTTTTTTTGGATCACCCTGGGGGGATGGGATAAGCCCTCCATCCAACCCTTCTCCCACTGACCAGCCTTCTTCGCAGGGTATATGGCCTCCAGCTCCCAGCTGGAACTCACCAGAAGGAATGTTCTCGTGGTTTTCCTGTTGGAATCATCTGGGCTGGAATGTTCTCGTGGGTTTCCTGTTGGAATTCCATGAAAAACGCTTTCATTCTTTCAGCTGTGTGCTTCTGGAGTTTGTGGGGTGCAGAGTCCAGGGGGATTCCCAAGTCCAGCCCTCCCAGTCTGCCCACAGCCTCTAGGCATCTAATTAGTGTAGAAGCCTGGAGCGGTGACCAGTGAGCACCGGCAACGAGGAGGTGTGAGCTATGGTGTAACCATTTCCAGTACCTGCAGGTGGCCAGCCCTGAGCCAAGGAAGGAGACAGAGTGAGGTGGCGGTCAGGTGGGCCTGAAGTCCGCTTACTTACCAGGTGGCTGTCCAGTTCTCCCACACTCTACGGCTCAGTTTCTACCTCAGAATGTCAATGAATATCTATATCAGAATTGTTTTACAGAGAATCACAAGCTAGGTCCCCTCTCCTTTCCCTAAACCTGGGGCCCTTGCTGCCCCCTTGGTGTTATCTGGTTGTCAGCTGCCTTTGCTGGGCCTTTGTCTTTCAAGTGTTTCCTCTATCCAACATCCTAGGACCCCTTCTTGTTCCTAGGAGCTCAAAATAGGTGTCAAAGGTGACAATTTGTGGCCCCACCCACCTGTAGGCACCCCACTCCCATCCTTAGAATTCTTGGCAGGCTCAAGGGTTTGCTTTAGACGAGGATATTTGGGGAAATATCCTCGATATTTCGACAAGGGAAAGAGATCAGTTGACCTGAGTGACCAAGGCTTGGGTCCTAGGTCAGTGTCCCAGCGAGTCTCCTCAACTGCCCCTTTCAGGAGAGAGCAGCCTGGAAAGCTGCCCCATGCCCTCTTCTCTGCCGTCTCCACCACCCATGCCCTCTCTCCTCTCATCCTCCTCTCCACTTCTGTCCCTCTCACCCTCCTCACCCATCCCCCTCCTCCCAGTCCCCTTTTGTTTTTCTGGGCACAGGAATGCTCACTTCTCTAAGCTCTTACCAAGCATACACGAGTAGCTGGGACAGGTGCCGCCACCTCATCTAGGGAGGAAGAGGATGCTCGGAGGAGATTTTAGCACATGGTTTCTATGGTAACATAGAATTTGTGTGTGGGACCAGCAATACTGTCCTGTGGTTGGTGAGTCTGAACTATATGCAGAAGTATATAGTGTCCAAAGTCTCACTTGTGCCCATCCTCTCCCTCCCCAGTCCCACAAGGCACCACCACTGGCTAGCTTCATTTGGAACCTTCCAGAATGCCCTAATATAAATGTGGACCAATAGGGTCATATAGTCAGATTTCTCTACTTCCTGTGTGCAGAACACACACGCTTTTCCTTCCCCGTGGATATCAGAGCTTCTCCCCAGCAGTTCCTTGAGAACCTCTCTTTCCTTTGATTGCCCACTGAGTACTTGCTATGGCCAGATACTGTGCTGAAGGAGACATGTGGATCACCTCACCCAACACTTCCCCAGCCTCAAATGATGCCATTTTCCTCAATGTGCAGGTAAGGGGACAGCCTCATCCAGACCACATCCAGTCGATTCTGGAAACAGTGCTCCTGGGGGCTACTCCTTGAAGTTCGAGAACTTTTAGCCTACCCACAGTGAGTGACGATGGCGTACCCTCTTTGGATGCTGCTGGAGGCTGAAGTAGCATCGGCAGCTCCACACTGTCAGCACACCCCCAGCTTCACTGTCTCAGCACCCACAAGCAGAACCGGTCAGGACAGGGTTAAGTGATCCAATATATATGTCCCTGTCTCCTGCCTGACAACTGAAACCAACCACGCTCTTTTCTGGATGAGGACGTGAGCCTCTGGGATTAGGGCTGGGAGGGAGACACAACATTTGTAGAGTTGTAGGGAGATGGGTCACAGTTCAGGGCTTGGGGCTGCTTCTCAGCAGCCTGAGTGGTTTAGTTCTCCTTTGGGTGAGCTTTTCTTGATGCTGTTACAAGACTTGACAGAAGAAACTAGAAAGAGGAGGTGTGTTTGGGCTCAGAGTTTCAGTTCACCTCGGCTCAGCAAGCAGGAAGCTGACACCCTAGACTAGCATCCAAAGCAGATGTGACTAGGGCCCGTCCCTGGCAATCCAACTCTGCTATTCGGGCCACAGTCCCTAAGGTTCTACAACCTCTCCAGAAGAGCACCGCCAGCCGAGGGACAGCCAAGGGACAGCCGAGGGACAAGAGTTCAAAGCACATGCACCTGCAGAGGGTACTTCAAATCCAAATACAACATCCTTGGGTCTCCATCATGTCTCTTCAGATGAGACTGGCTGCCAAGGGCCCCTTTCTGAGGAAGTGGGAACTGGCCTGGGTGGCAATAGTGGGAACTAGGCCAGTGGAAAGGGGTAATTCATGTTCCCTTCCTCACTTGGGAACTCCTGGAACCTGCACAGTGATGCTGTGACTGTTACCATGGCTGCAAAGACCCTCTCTCACTAGGAGCTGCCTTCCGGGGCAGCCAAAAATGAGACTTACCTTGTCCTTATAAGTATGTTGGGGAGTTAGAGGGATCCCCAAGTTTCTTATGAATAGGAAAGCCTAGGACACATCAGGAGACTGAGGACCCTGGCAGCATCAGCATATGTATCGGGGCAAGAGGAGGTCCACACAGCCTCAGGACATTCTTGGAAGGTTTGCAGCAGAGGCACCATGGTGGATCAAGGTAGTCCCAAAGGCCATCTAAATTTGAGTCGTACGATTCCACAAGGTCTGTGTTGTCCTCCTGGACCCTTCCTGCTAGTCTCCTCTGCCTGCTTTTCTTTACTCTCCTCACCAATGCCTAGCCTTGCCTCTCCCAGGAACCCAACAGTGACAGCTACCGCTTCTGGACTACTACTCACTCCACACATCAGAGCTGTTGTTTATGAAGCCCTTATAGTAGGCCAGGAACTTCTGTATTCTGTGTGCGTGCGTGCGCACGCGCGTGCGCGCGCACACACGCACACACACACACACACACACACATGCGCGCTCAGGCATAGGAAAGGGAGGCTTCTCATGAGTTACCTAGAGTCACTGGTAGCCTTGCAAGCTATCAACCCTGGTTTGTGAATCACTTTGCTACTAAAGAAAGAAAATTCCCATTCTGGGTGTCCCTCGTACTGTCTTCTTGAACAGACAGCCTCCATCTGGCTTGACATCCCAAACAGGGCAAGATCGTCCCAGGAGAAGCCCCTCTCACTCAGTGTCTCCATCCATGAGACACTGAGTGAGAGCCCCTCCATCGACTCAGTGTCGTCCTCTCTGTCTCCATCTTTCTCCCATGCCTGCATGCCTACCTCACCTCCCATTACACTTCTAAATCTGTCTTCTTGCTTCTCCACTTCCTCTCCTTCCTCCATCATCCTCCTTTATGTTTCTCCGTCCTGGCAGAATAGAGGACACCGCCGGAGCCATGGCATATGATCCCCTCACCCCAGAAACAGAAAGGTTTCTGTTAAACACTCTGTTGCTCCAGGCACGGGTCCTGCCAGCATTCTCATAGGTCCATCTCAGCCCCCAGACGCACCACTCCACCATCTGAGGACAAAGCCATCGCCCCTGTGTGAGGCCTCTCAGACTTCTTGTAGGGATGACTCTGATGGACCAAATGCCTCTTCAGTCACGCTGAGGCCACCAGAGCAGGTTTGGGTCTCCCTCAACAGCTGGATTCCCCAACTCCTGCTTTCTCTGCTTCCTTGCCTCTCCTTTCCCAGACCCCAGATCTGAGGCCTGTGGTCACTGCTGACCAGCACATGTGGCAGGGGCCTGCTTCCCAGACATACCCAGGGAGAATCCCCTGTAGGGCTAAGGGACAAGCCAGGGAAGAGGTCACCCTTGGACAGCACAGCTCTTTTGGTGTTTCTTGAAAGTTGCGAAAATGTTGGCTTTGTCTGAGCAAGTTAAAAAAAAAAATCTATGGCACCTCCCACAGATGACACTGTTTCTCAGGCCATGGAGCCACAGTCGGTAGACAAATAACACATTAAAAATAGCCCATGTTTCCCAATCTACAGCCTCTGGGGGCTGCAGGGAGAGGCCTTGGCGGAGCGGGGCTTTGCCGGCCCATTGTTTGCCTGCCCTGGCTCGAGTGGGCGTGGGGGCCCGTGCGTAGGCGCTGTAATTCCCGGTCAGAAGAGGGAGGGGCATGAGTTCTGGCCAGGATGAGCCAGATAACGCACACTTGAATGGAGACGCTGTTTGCTGTTTATTTTTTCTTTCCTGGGCCAAGAAATATAGCACGCTCCATTTTGAACTTCTGTTTCCACCGACTCCCCTTCCCCCTGCTCTTTCTTTTTTTCCCCTGAAAGCGTGCAAGGGAGACTGAGATACAAGGTCTTATTTCCATCTGGGCTCTTGCCCAAAAACTCTGACAAAAAAAGTTACTTAAGTCATATCTCCATCATCTGCAGATGGCTGTGTATTTATTTCTCACCAAAGTAAAATCCCAAATGGACTATAGATATTTGCAGAGTCAAAACTGCTTCCTCCCTGCAGAGCTAGGATGGAGCTTTGATCTTCTGAGAAAATAGAAAGGTTGGCTCCAGCCTGGCAGCCATGATGTGTCATGGACTCTGTTGGGGTGGGATGAGGTCTGGGGTCCGGAGGGACTAATTAAATGTGCCAGGTGGGCACAGTGCTCAGAAAAGGCAGCCTGGAGGGAACCAAGTGACGGCTGTGTGTGTGTGTGTGTGTGTGTGTGTGTGTGTGTGTGTGTGTCTCAGAAATCAAAACAGGCAGGTAACTGGCCCAGAGTAACCCCCTGACAGACCACAGACAGAGTTCACTGTCTGAACTCTGAACAAGCCAGTATGTAGCGGGAGAGCCAATTTGTGGAAAATTACCCAGCAAAATACACTGCCTCCAGACACAGAGCCCTGCTTTTAGGCATTTAGCCCCCATTTTTCTTTGAATCCTTAGCCCTAGACACTGAGTTTTGCATAGGAAGATAGATGGTCCTTAGACTAAGAGAGCCTAATCTGTTTCACGGGAGCCTAGGTTATGCTGAGCCTGCCTATCCCTATCACCAGGGGGTGCCATCCCGTGGAGTAGATCCTCCCAGTGGTCCTTTCTCTTCAGAACCCAGCTCCTAGATTCTAGAAAAGCTAAGTGAGGACTGAACTCTGCAAACCAAGAGACTCCTTAGGGGTTCTGAGGCCAAACCTGGATGAGCGCAGAGGCAAAGCGTGAAGGCTGGCTGCCAACAGCTTGCTTTCCTGTCTCCTCTCCTTGTCCTCTGACCACTGACACCCAGAATGTGTTTGCATGGTTCCCCGTTTCTTGTTTTCCCCTCCTTTGGCTTCGGAGACCCTCTGGTCATGCTGACTTCTGTTACCTTCGTTCCCTTCAGCATCTAGGACAACATTTAGATGTGTCCTAATGGCTGTGGGAAGGGAGTGCTGGAGTGGGTGGGGCTTAGGCCTTATCCACAGTGAAGCCTGAACCCTGGAAGTATTTTGATGTCCTTTCTAGAATATTCCAGACTTTTTTTTTCCTTTTGGTTTCTTTTTTTTTTATAATTTATTTATTTTTTTCAAATCGTAATTTTTAGTCATTCACACAGGGGTTATAAACACAAAAAGGCAGGATGTGGGGAACGGGATGACACCGGAGCATGGGTGATCAGGGGGAATACAGATATCTTTCAGAACAGGGTATCGGCTGGGTGAAGTTTCAGGGAACAGGTTGCTATGACTCTGCCTATGACTCACTTGTCCTTATCTAAGTTGGTATTGTCTGCCAAGGCTACCTATTTACAAGGTTTATGACTACTCAGGCTGGTAAATTTCCACAAAAGCTGCCTGTTTACAATAGCTTATAGCTATCTGTTTCAATATTTTTCCACAGAGACCCAAGACTTGGTGTTAGTATACATGTATGACAGGCCTATTGCTGATTTTAGGCCTATGGCTGATTTTAGGCCTTCAGTGTGTAAGCAGGGATGTCCCTGACATCTCCTCCCTTCTCTAAGTATAGAATGGCTGTGGAGATTCTAATCTGCGAAGGCGGGAATAGAGGCCTGACCTCCAGTATTTGAAGAGGACCTTGTAATGGCTCTGGTCCCCCTGTTGTTGTCCAGTGAGGCATGAGGGCCATACCCATCCCGATGTCTTTTTCTTGGAGAGGGGATACTTTTGACATCAACATCAACCCCTATGCAGTCAGGCTTGTCCCTCAGGGAACCCAGGGAGATATTTTTATCTTTTATTGATAGTCCCTTGCAGTGCTTAGCCTCGCAGCCTAAGCAAGAATTCAGATCGCCTGTCAGAGGGGGTTCTGGGTGGCCCCTCTCTGCTTGGTCTAGGGGCAGAAGTCCCCTCTTTTAGGTTGGGTGGAGATGGGTTTTGGGAACACCCTGGATGAAGTAACAACCTCATCTTGAGTCTCGTGGTCCTCCATAGCTAACTTATAATAATGTATCTGAATAGGTTTTGCTACCAAATTATTTACCTTTGTTTCACAAAGTTAGTCAGCCTATTTGAGGCCCAGGAACCAGAAGAAATAAGCAAAAATAGCCCAAATAATGGTCCCAAGATGGGAGGAAGTAGGGTTGACAACCATGGAGAGGTTGAAAACCAATTCTTGTACCAGCATTCATCTGTCTCTTTCTCTCTCTGATTTTTCTTAGGGCCTTCACTACCTGTTTCATGCTCTCTTTAACCCTCCTTGTCTTGTCTATGTAAAGGCAACATTCTTCTTTAAGGGCTGTACACAATCAAGAGCTGTACACAGCCTTTTCTATTGTAATAGAGTAAATCAAGTCCAATAAGGATCTTTGCGATTTTTGGAGGTCTCCTCAGACAGTGAAAGGAGGGATTTCTTCAGAATAGTGATGTCAATCTCTAGCTGTTTGATGTTCTTGTCAGTGGCCGGTGGAAGATCTGAGTAGTATAAGTTCGGAGGCCAGCATCTGGATTAGAACCTCTAACAGCAGACATCACGAGTGACTCATTTTTACCTGAGATACTGCCCGGGTTAGAGCTCCTGGGAGGCCCTCTTCCCCTGGGTTTTGTGAGGTTGGGTACAGAGCTGCCGCCTGGGATCTGCTCTGTCCAGACTTTTTTTTTTAAAAAAAAAAAATTATTTATTTATTTTCTTACTTACTTTACATTCCACTCACTGCCCACCTCCTGGTCCTCCCTCCCCACAATCTTCCCCTCCCCCCCCCCCCCCCCCCTCCTCCCCCCTCCTCCCCTTCTCTTCTGTGTGAGTGGGGGTCCCTCTTAGTATCCCCCCTACCCTGGCACTTTAAGTCTCTGTGAGGCTAGGTGCTTCCTCTCCCACTGAGGCCAGACAAGGCATCCCAGCTAGAACATATCCCACATACAGACAACAGCTTTTGGGACAGCCTCCGATTCAGTTGTTCAGGATCCACATGAAGAGCAAGCTGCACATCTGTTACATATGTGTGAGGGTGGGACATAGTCCAGGCTTTTATAGTAATCTTC
>NW_021604607.1:9961950-9969233 GCF_004785775.1 Grammomys surdaster | reverse complement strand
CATATGTGTGAGGGTGGGACATAGTCCAGGCTTTTATAGTAATCTTCTCTACTTTTTCCCAGTTCTATGAAATTCCCCTAATGAGGAGAGTTGTGGCTCTGCAGGGTTGGGGTGGAACCCTTGGGCCCAAGACTCAATCTGGTAGAACCCCAGGATACATTCAGCAGTATCCAGCAGCTGGGCCTGTGGCCTGCATTTGGTTCTTTCAGTCAGTTTCTCTGGCTCCTGGCAGGGTAGCAGCCTCATCCCCCACCTGCCCCGCCCTCTCCCACAGCCCTTGGCTCTGCAATGTGCTCTCTTTTTGAGACGTTCAATAGAGCAGAGTCTAGCCTGGCCCACCTCAGAGCCTGACCCTGAGTCATGGCCCTGGCCCTGGACAGGACGTGGTTCACGCCGGTTCAGAAAACTATACAGCAAAGTCAGAAACCATCTGCACCTCTCTTTCCGCCCTAGACGTTATTTATGTGTGTGGCTTTGTGTTTGTGGCTAAATGTGGCTGTGTGAGGGCTGTTAATTAACCCTTCGAGAAATGTGCTTCCCAGCAGGGCAGGGACAGGAACCGGGAACATGTTTTTGATCAGGTAGTTAAATGCAGAAGATTTATCCTGCTTCAGATTAGGTACTTAATGAAGCCAGAGGAAGGCACGCTCAGGAGATGCGGTCGAATAAGGCCTGCTCTGTGCACAGAGATTGTCAGAAGGGCAGGAAATGCTAAATCAACTGTGCTTCTAGACCTGGAAGAAGGCAGGAGGTGCCTGGGGTCGAGGGCCAGGGCGAGGGCCAGGGTGAGCTTCAAGAGTCAGCATGTTGCCTGAGGCCAGGCACAAGAGGCCCTCGTAGGTGGCTCACCAGTGACTGTGTGGTCACTTCATCTCTGGCCATTTGTGGAATGGGTCCCTACCTGCCTCAAAAGGTACTTGTAGAGGAAGAGTCATAGTGATTCATGAGCTTTCCAGAGCTGCCTTGACTTCTTCACCTGTGTAAAGGAGGTCATTCTAGAATACTCATAGAGGATCACATGACTGTGGCTTACCCAGTGCTGTAAATAGTTTACCCAAGTTCTGTAGAGCATCCACATCCTAGCTACAGGAGAGAGTGACTTTGGGGTCCTCTCTCATCATTGGTTTCCTAGCCAAGACCCGTCTCTTATCCCACCCTTCCCAGCTGGTTCTGTCTGGAGGGCTGCAGGCAGGAAGTCTTACATGGCCCTGCTGGGTGTGGGGTGGGGACTCCATGGGCCACCGAGGCCTGCGGATATTTCTAACTGAGGCTCTTTACATTCTGTGGAGAGACATGCCTTAAAAACACCATTGAGAGGCAGGCCTCAGACGCCTGCATGTGGCCAAGCTTCCTGTCACAGGCGAATGAGCCCAGAAAACAAGAAACCATAGTCACAGTTCTGAGCCTTCTCTGCTTCCCAGGCTGATTTCATTTGAAAATATTCAAGACGGGAGGGAGGGAGGAAGGGAAGGAAAAGAAAACAGGGTCCAGCTGGATTTTCTGGGGACCATGTGACGGCTGGGATGCCAGGAGGACCTCCCAGAGCCAAATTTAGCAACTTAGAAGGTCATTGTGAGGAGTGGGGGACAGAAGGAACACCTCAGAAGGAGACAGTACAAAGCTGTCTCCTAAACTACAGTTCCCCTTTCCTGTCCACCTTCCTTTCCTCGCACTTTTTCTTAACCACCTGACCTTACGCTTTCTGCCGTATCTCTTTGAAATGTACTCAGATCAGACTGAATCAAGGTTCCCCAGTGATTCAACACAGGTAGTCTAAACTGAGGTGACCCCAAACGTCTGCAACAAACCGAAGTTGAAGAACCTGTGCTCTGGGGTCTGCAAGATGCCTAGTGGGAAAGGACCTCTGACTCCTCTCAGAGGAAATGACAAGATTGCCCATTTGGAAGGGGCTCCGATGGAACCATTGCTGGTGAGGCGTAGTCCTTTGGTCACTTTCTCCTTCCCAGAGACTCTCCTGGCATTGCTAGCCAATCAACAGAGACTCAGGAAGCCTACAGTCCACTCCAGAACTCAAGAGGGCATGCATACGATACCAGGCCAGATTTCTTTATCTGGCCTTCTCAATCTTGAGGTCAGAGAAGGGCTGAGCAAGTTTCCTCAATGTCTTTCTTTTAGACCTTCTCCTGCCCAAGGCAACAAAGTTACCAATGTCCCCAGGAACTTTGATGATTCAGCCAGGAGTCATATTGCAATAGTACTTTCAATGGAGATAGAAAACAGCTCATGGCTGCGTTATCCAACATGGTAGCCGTGAGCCAATGTAGAGAGCCACTGAGCTCAGAATGAACCAGGGACAGAACCTCACCTCTTTGATTTAAGTGCATCTCCATACCTATATGTGGCTGGTAGCTGCTCTATGGATAGTGAGGTGTTAGCGTCCCTTTAAAGTCATACCACCTTCTCTGTACCCTGGTACCCTCACCAGTCCTACAGAATCCTGTCCCATTACACAGAGGGGAAACTGAGGCTTGAGAGAGTGCATTTTAGAGAACATAGAAAGCTCCAGCTTTCTGAGCCCACTCTTTCATCTGTCTCCCAGTCCAGGCTTCGGGCCAGCAGCTTCTCTGGACCCTGTGCTCTGACTGCTGCGTGGGAAGTCAAGGGTGATGAAACCCAAGCCCACTTGGCTGGTGCCCAGCTGTGGTTTCACACTTGAGCTGAAGAGCTGGGTGGGGGCAGCTGTCAGAGGGCGGGAGCTCACAGGCTGGGCCAGCAAGCCCTCTGAGCAGTTGTCCCCAAGAGGGTTTCCAGACCAAGCAGGCCTCTAGCTCCTGATGGTGCCCCCTGGTGACTGAGGACCCTGGTATATGACCCAGGCCCTCCTGAAATCCTGCTTAAGTGAGAACTAAGAATTATGGCAGGTGAAGGAGATGGGACAGTAAGGGACATTAGCTCTTCTAAGGACAACAATCTAGCTTGATCTTCCCACCAGCTCCACTGGCTGAAACCCAGCGCAAAATGAAAAATGCAGGGCCTTCTGGTGTAAAAATTAGCAAGGATTTCAAAATGGGAACATCAAGATATGAATCCAAGCATGTGGCCCTCTGACCATGGAGCAGCTTGCACTGGTGACCATGAAGCTAGCCTGCTACTAACATCTCTGGCCTTTGAGGAACTCAGAAGAGAGAGACCCATCTTCTGGACCAGGCTTAGGATAAAACCAGACTGTCCCTAGCCTCCCCTGGAGGCAGAAAGTGATGCAGTTCTGGGCCCAAAACGTATATCCTCATGTCTTAGGCAGGGGTGTGTGTGTGTGCATGTGCGCACGCACGCGTGCGCTTGTGCTTGTGCGTGTGCGTGCGTGCGTGCGTGCGTGTGTGCGTGTGTGCGTGTGTGTGTGTGTGTGTGTTTGTTTGTTATAAAAACCAGGGTTAGCGTCGCATGAGCTTTGATCCTTTCCTAGTCAAGGAGGGCTCAGAACAGAAAATGCTTCACTGAGGAGCAGCAATGGCGCTCTTCCACAGCATTTCCACCAAGCGCAAGCGAGGACCCTCCCGCTTACTTTAGCCCAGTTTTCTCATACAGGGCCCATGTCTGCACCTTTCACAGACGGAGGAATCAGTCCCCAAACAAGAGGTTTCCTAGAGGGGAAGAGAGTGACTGAGTCTTGAGCAATTGTTCTACAGGAATATTCATTCATCAAAATCCATCAAGCTGTGCACTTAGAATCCAAGTGCTTTGTATGCAAATTATTCCCGAGGCAAAGCTGGGTGTCATGGAGAACTGTGTTTTAAAAAGCAGGAAATTGAACTGAGGAACTTGAGAGTAGGCCCATACAGTCACAAAGAAGCCACGATGGTGTCAGAATGACAAACTCTTACCTGACTGTGACCCCCTTCCCATAGGAAGAGGCTGTCTTGCAGGGTCATGGTTGAGTGCTGTGTTCAGAGCACATACTGGTGCTGACATTCACAGTGCCCTGGGAGCACATACGGCTCTCAGGTCCAGCCACCCTTGTGGAAGTGGGGTGAGCTGGGGCAGCCTCTCCTGATGGCATGTCTTCTTAGCTCTTTCACAGAAAGTGAGCAGAGCAGGCAGAGGGTTAAGGAGGCATCAGATGGTGGCATGCAAGATGTAGAAATGCTTTTATATGTGTCCCTGCTGAGTTCCTCTCCACAGGAAGCTGCTTTGGATATCCTAAGTGTGAAGAATGGGGAAAGCATTAGAGGGAATTGGAGTTTCCTAAAGAGGGCAGAGGGTTTTTTTATAGACAGAAACAGTATCAAGGAGCTGGAGAGATTGGCTCAGTTGGTAGAATGTTTGTCTAATAAGCATGAAGTCCCTGGGTTCTACTCTCAGTGCTGCAGAAACTGCAGGGTGGAGGCAGGAGGATCAGAAGTTCAAGGTTATCCTGGAATCCACAAGATTCCCATCAGCAGGTAGGGGTCAAAACCAAAACAGAAAAACAAAAAGCAATATCAAGTTGAAACTGTCTTAAGCGTCGCAGAGCTCCACCAGCAGAAGGAGACTGGAGGTATTGCTTCTGGGGCTGGCTTGGCCCTGTTCTCACAGATCTTCAATCCGATCCATAGATGGGATTTATTTTTACCCATGGGTCTCTCCACCAAAGAATGCTTATCACTGTGGACTTCTGACTCTTGCCCAGGGACCAATACAAACATCCTGGTGCTTAATAATTGCTGGCAGATGAAGAACTGAGCCACAAAACTACCAAATACCAAGAGTGGGTGTGAGTGGGATGGGGGCTTTGGTCCTCACCATCTTCCTAACATAGCCACACCCTTCTTGGCTTTTATCCCTAAAGAGCTATCTGGGTTCCTAAATCTTAACGATCTCTCCATCTGTAGAGTACCACATTTTGCCAGTGAAAAAGCTGAAGAAGCCCAGAGAGTTTAAGAGATTGTCCCAAGGACACACTGTGAGGACTTGAGAGTCAGGCCAGGAACTCAGGCTTCCTGGCTGCTTCACTGCCCAGGCAATGTGAGCTACTCTCTCTCAGTTCCCCACCCCACCCTGTGCAGTGCTGGAGCAGAGTTGGGTGGAGCTGGCCACAGGGAGACTTGAGGCTTGGCTTAGGCCAGGCACTCAGGGAAATTGGACCGTTTTTTTTTTTTTTTTTTTTCCTGGGGCGGAAATGAGAAACAGATGTGACTCTGGGAGCTGGGGTGCAGACTCATGCTGTGTTGGGGGCTCAGGTTACAGAAGGGACATGTGACTGTGGTTATAGAAACTGCCTGAAACCCCAAAGCTGGGGTCCAGCCTGGGCCTGGGAAGCTAAGCTCCTTCCCCTAACTCTCTACTTTCTGGTATCTCTGAGAATCTGATGCAGCCAGTAGAACAGGAAACTGGGGTTGGGGGGGGGGGGGGAAGGCTGCTGTGGCTGTTCACTCCACTTTGTATGTAGTCAAAGCTGCTTCTCAACTCAGAGCTGAGTCCCTGTACCCAACATGTTCCCTCAGGAGGATGCCCAGAAAGGCCAAAGCTGCCCTACAGAGGATACCAACAGCCTAGGCCTGGTTGGAGACTTCGAACACCCCAAACATGTTTGCAACCTCACATGATACTTTCTGTGTCACCACCCTGCCCCAAACCTTTGGAGTAAAGGGTTGGCCCTGCTCACAGCACTTGATTGTTTCTGGAAAGTATCAGGTGCTGGGAAGGCTTCCGGAAGCTTCACTGAGTGAGGATTGTGGTGACCGGAGTATGGGGGGTGGGGGGATAAAGCCAGATTCCAGAGCAAGTGAGGCTCCCAGGTAGGCAGAGAGCCTGGAATGATTTAGCAATACATGATACCATTTGTGAACTCCAAGCTGATCTGCCAGGGTCCCCAAACCTCATGCTTGGTCAGAAAAGCACCTCATTCGATGACGTACTCGTGCATTCGTTTAATAGGTGTGTTTGCACACCTACGTAGACACTAGCATGAGCCCTGGGTGACCACCATCTCTGATGAAGATCCAGAGGTGACAGGGCATGGATTCCTTCTCCAGGACCTCCTTGCTGGTTCGTTCATTGTGGAGTAGAATATGGACTTCACGCCAGCATCCTTCTGGATTATGGACTCTGTCAGTGGTCAAAACACAGCCACAGTGAAATGGGTATCTGCGGGGGACATGGCCTATGACAAACAAAACTAGGCAGGCGCAGCGGCTCTAATGCAGTGGCCCACCTGTAATCTAAACGCTGAGGAGGTAGACAGGAGGAGTAACAAAAATTCATACCCAGTCTTCGGGCCAGCCAGGGCCACAGAATGAGAATTTGTGAAAAAACAACATACCAGGCTGAGCATGGTTGTGTATACCTGCAATACCAGCACTTAGGAAGCTGAGGCAGGAGGGTTACAGTGAGTTTGAGGTTAGTCAGGCCAACATGTATAAGAACATGAAATCCAATGTTGGGGGTTGGGGGGGGAGAAAAGAAAAGAAAAAATTAAATAGTATGTTTGGAAGGCAGTGAATGCCTCAGAAAGAGAGATTAAACAAGGTATGTGGGGACAGGTATTGGTCACGTTTCTAATCGCTGTGATAGAAGCTACTGGCGGGAGGTTGTGGGGGAGGGTTAACTTTGGCTCACAATTCAGAGGGAACTGTCCCTCAGGGCAGACAGAGCACGGCAGAGGCCACCAGCATGGCAGGATCTTGCAGTGGTTTCTCGCATTATGACAACTAGGAATCAGAAAGTGGAACCAGAACCAGAGACAACTGTCAAGGTCCCAAGTCCCACTCCTGACAGGTAGCCCCACATACTAAGGGTTCCACAATGTCCCAAACAACCTGAATGGCTAGGGACCAAGTGTTCAAACACACAAGCTTACAGGAGACAGTTTACACTCACAGTATAACAGAAGGTCAAGAAGGTAGTGTCTTGTTGTCATGGTCCCCAAGCCAGGAAGGGAGGGGAGAGCAAAGAGAAAGGAGAGTGGCAAAGTATTGGAGCTGGAGGGAGAGTTGACATGAGGTATCTAGGGGGTGTGCAAAGGCCCTGAGGCAGGAGCAGCAACAAGAGACATCAGGGAAGGGGGACTAGGGGTAGGCCTTTAGCTGTTGCTTTGAGCAGAAGATACCAAAGAGGATTTTATTTGTATGATTTTTTTTGTTTTAATTTATGTGTTTGAGCATGCATGCCACATGTGTGTGAGTACTCAAGGAGAACAGAAGAGGCTATTGGGTTTTCTGGAGCTGGAGTTACAGGCAGTTGTGAATTGTATAATGTGGGTACTGGAAACTAAACTTGGGTCCTCTGGAAGAGTAGCATGTATACTCAAACACAAACACAGATACACACAGACACACAGACACACA
>NW_021604607.1:9961307-9961550 GCF_004785775.1 Grammomys surdaster | reverse complement strand
GGGGCAGTGCTGGGGGCAGTGCTAGGGGCAGTGCTAGGGGCAGTGTTTGAGGCAGTGCTGGGGGCAGTGCTAGGGTCAGTGTTTGGGGCAGTCCTGGGAGCAGTCCTGGGAGCAGTGCTGGGGGCAGTTCTGGGTGCAGTGCTGGGAGCAGTCCTGGGGGCAGTGCTGGGGGCAGTGCTGGAGGGAGTGCTGGGGGCAGTGCTGGGGGCAGTGCTGGGGGCAGTGCTGGGGACAGTGCTGGGG
>NW_021604607.1:9959097-9961297 GCF_004785775.1 Grammomys surdaster | reverse complement strand
CAGTGCTGGGGGCAGTGCTGGGGGCAGTGCTGGGGACAGTGCTGGGGGCAGCGCTGGGGCAGTGCTGGGAGCAGTCCTGGGGGAGGAGGCACTGGAAGCCTCCAGTAGAGGAGCAGCCTAGCACATGTGCATGGAGCTGTCAGGAAGGGGACCAGGTAGTTCTGGGGACAAATATAGGTCAGCAAGCCTGGGCAGAATTAAAGACATTTTCGAAAAATAGGATGATAGAGCCCAGTAGATGACTCTCAAAGTTGTTACTCATGCATGCACACACACACACACACAAACACAAACACACATACATACATACACAATACACACACACATACACACGCATATGCACATACACATACATATACACATACACACATACACGCACATATACACAATACACACATACACACAACACACATACACATATACACACACATATACACATAGACACATACACACATACACACATATACACACACATACACACATATATACATAAACATATACACATATACACAATACACACATACGTACATATAAACATACACACAATACACACACAATAAACACATACAGAGAGAGAGGGTGAGAGAGAGAGAGAGAGAGAGAGAGAGAATAACGACTCATTTTTAAGGATGTGAGACTAAGACAAGGAAACGAAGACACTGCTGTTTGCTGTTCCATCTCTGCAGTGTAGGGTGGTTCTCCTAGCCATGGTAGTCCACTCCATTATGAGGTGCTTGGCTTCAGATTCTCCAGGCACGTGTCTTGAGGAAGCTCTGCTTTGAAGTATAGCTCCCTCCTCTACACCTTAGTCCCAAGGCCAAGGAGAGACGGGGTCCAAAGTGAATCTTAAAGGCAGATCCTGGAGGGGGGTCTCCCTGGATGATACTGTGAAATCATAGACAGACAGACAGACAGACAGACAGACAGACAGACAGGTGTGCTCCACAATGGCCCAAAGCCCCACTTCAGGTGAGGGGTATGGGATCTCCAGAGGCCTTCATAGCATCTTGTCAGTGGATCATCTTAGGCAACCATTTCTTGTGTGCTTTCATGTGCATGGGATGTCATTTAGAAATGCCCCTTCATGTCCCCAGGGTTCTTGTTCTCCTAGGCCTTCCAGAGGAGACTTAGCAGTGGAAGGCTGGCATCAAAGCCCAGTTCTCATCTAGAAGGGAGAAGCAGGATGTGATGTCAGAGGGCCCAAAGAAGAGAGGCCATGAGACTCGAAGTCAGTTCCACTCCTCACTGCAGAAGGAGGATGGTGGGATATTCTCAGTAGGGTTTGTGGGTAAACAGGCAGAGCTGGACTCCCAGGGAGTACCTGAGAGGTGTCTGGCTGAATCCACCCAGCAGAGCAATGGCTAATGGTGGTATCAGGCTGAGGCAGGGGGTTGCCACTCAAGAGACTCTTTAGAAGTGGCAGACATCTGGGTCTAGGAAGTAGATTCACAGAATAGTACCTGACCTGGTGTAATGGGGAACGAGTCTGGGTTCTCGGGGGTCCGTAGGGACTGAAGCCACAGAGGCAGGATCTGTACCCTGGCCGTGTAGAGAGACCACCAACTTTAGCATTGCCTCCCATCCATCACAGGAGTCTCAGGAAACAAGATGGAACACTTCTGTCTCATGGTGTGTTGTGGGAAAAGAGAGACAATCCCATGGTCACTGTGAGCTCCTCTTTCCTTCTTTGTGGGGTTCATGGATGTCTTCAATGGTACATTCTCTAAGCTATGCGTGGAAGGGGTGAGAAAATTCTGGGAAAGTCACATTTTACTCTAAGGACACTGAGTTCAATATGTAAACACGGGACTCTCTGCAATGGGCAAATGAAAGATCTGTCTCTTTCCTTTAATGCATTCATTCATTCATTCATTCATCCATCCATTCACTCACTCACCTGTTCCCTGTGAACAGCAGGCATGATTCCATCAGACCAGGATGAAGACAGTAATGAGAGATAGCTTGCTGTGCTAGCATGGGGAACTGAGTCCCATCCCAGAACACTCATACAAAAATCATACATGGCAGCACATGTAATCTCAGCACTGAGGAGGCAGTCTACCTTAATGAGTGGGTTTGAAGCCAAGTGAGAAACTCTCCCAAAAAAACAGGGTGAAGAGCAACTGAGTAAAACAGTTGAAGTGGCTATATAGATGCACACACATATACATGCACACACATATACATGCACACACATATA
>NW_021604607.1:9948730-9959087 GCF_004785775.1 Grammomys surdaster | reverse complement strand
ATGCACACACATATACATGCACACACATATACATGCACACACATATACATGCACACACATATACATGCACACACATATACATGCACACACATATATATGTACACACATAACAACAACAACAACAATAATAATAAACAATAACTTTTAAAGATGAGAATTATACAAAAAAAATGAAGATACTAGTTTTCCATATCTGCATTGTGGAGTGTGATTCTCATTCATATTCTCTCTCTCTCTCTCTCTCTCTCAATTTTTACTTATTTATTTATGAATAGACTGTAGCTGTCTTCAGACACACCAGAAGAAGGCATCAGATCCCATTACAGATGGTTGTGATCCACCATGTGGTTGGTGGGATTTGAACTCAGGACCTCTGGAAGAGCAGTCAGGGCTCTTAACCACTGAGCCATCTCACCCGTGGAATGTGATTTTCAATCCAGCCACCCACATGCCTCTGCAGGTTCATCTGGTGGCTTAGCGTTTTTTGACTCTAATCTTCAAACCTTTCTTTATGACTCATCGTGGGCTTTGTTTGTGGCTAGGCATTTGCAGCGGCAAAGGCATCCATTCTAGACCAGTTACCTATTGTGGCATAGTGAATTGGCCTAAAACTACAGCTGCAAATTATAATGAAAAGGCATTCTCTCAGACTCCTGGCAATTAAGGAATTGGAAACAGCTTTGCCCGGTGGCTTTGCTTAAGGTCTCCTGAGGCTGTAATCAAGATGTTGGTAGGGGCTGTGGGTATCTGAGGCTAATTCCAAGACACACCTGAATGAGGCCTCTAGCCATCAGCAGAAGACCTCTTTGTAGGGCAGCTTAAGTGTGTGGTACCATGGATAGCTTTCCTCTTAATAAGTCAGTGTGAAATGACTTATTCACACGGGGTGGGGGTGGGGCAGGACGGTTCCATGCCTACCACAGAAGCCACCCTTTCCATGTTTCCCTTGCTCTCCGAAAGATCATGGTGTTATAGGTCATGAGATATCCTCTGCCGAGACCAGAAAACTCTTGGGTCCAAACATAATAGGAGCTTTCTGAGGGCAGCCCGTTGCACAGCCGGACAGCAGACAGCAAGGTGGAACAACCTGGGTCCCTTGACCAGTCCTGAGCAGAGCTCACTGCTGCAAGAGGAGACCTGTCCACTTCTAAGATGTGGAACTCTTGGTGGCTGTCGAAGAGATGAGGCTAGCTCCTGTCTATAGGTCAAAAGAAGTATCTAATTAGGGTAGTACATTCTGAGCTTGAGGAGTCTGCTAGGGGCCTCCTAGAACAGCGGCCAGGCAGGGCTCCTAAGGCTCTCCAGGCAATCTAGACACAGTAGGGTGGGAGACAGAGCTCAGAGAAGGAGGGAGAACATAAGACCAGGGCTGGGCAGCTGCTCTTCTGTTTGATCAGCACATCTCTGGGCTCTCGCCTTTGGCTATTGGTTTATTTGTGTGCTCAGTCACTCCTGCCCAATTCTTAGGCCGTAGATATGGGGACTGACTGTCTCCAGGAAGCTTGGTTTAATGGGGGAAGCTCCCAGTATGGCAGTGTGTCTTTGATGCCTAAGGAGGGTAGAGAGGGGGCAAGCCACGCGTATGGCAGCTCACCCTGCTGGGAGAGTGCAGTAAGCACCACTGAGTGGAGTGCCACACCGTGAAAGAGTGTAGCAGGCTGAACAGGTCAGAAGAGATGTGTGAGCCACGCAAGGGGCCTTGGTTTAAAAGAAATCAGTAAGGTAGTGCAGGAGAGGCATGAAGGAATCAGCCTTGTGCGATTGTGGAAAATCAGGGAAGGTGGTCATGAAGGGGACCATGGGTCCCCAGCTATCATCTAGAGCAGAAACATGCCAAGAGACCTTTAAGAGGAGGCACAGACCCCAGAGGTGTCAGCCCAAGTCCACAGTGAAGACATAGCAGAGTCGACCCTGCCCATCTCAGAGCGACCAACTCCAGCATCAGGCTAAGCCCCGCCTGCTTCTGGGAAAGAATTCTGGCCCTGCAGCCCTAGCCCCAATATTAGCTCTTACAAGAAACCCTGAAGGAGGTTAAGGATACTGGGTTGTGAGCAGTGAGGACCAGTTGAAGAAAAGAGGCTCCCTTAGCGTGGTCGAAGTGAGTGGGACCGTGGAAGGCAAGGAGGAGCCTCATGGTTTGCTGTTGTGCCTGCTGAGAGGCAGCTGGGCTCATGTCGGAAGTCCATGCACTACGGTTCCAAACTGAGTCTGCTCCGCGTGGAGGCTCCACGCCAAGTCCTCCAGTCCAACAAGATGCACAGGCACTGCAGTCTCCCCGACAGCAGGTGGCGCTCTCCTGCTGAGATTCGATTTAGGAGCTGTGTTTTCTGCGGGGGATGGGGGGTGGGGGGGACCTGTTGGGCTTGGAAGAGAAGAGCAGACCATCCAGGGAGCTGGCCCCTGGGCACTCACTTAGTCCCACCTTATCTACCCACTGTAGCCCACCCACTAGCCTAGCCCTCGCTCTCCGGCCTGTCTCTTGGGTCTCGGTGCCTTTGGTCTTCACCCCTAAGGTCCACAGGGCAAGTCTGGACTGCTGGAACTTCATGAGCTAAGGCAACTCCAGGACCAGAACAGTGGGGGATGCAGTTGGTAGTGGAATGCCCCATGGGATCTTCTGAGCTCCTCTCAGCTCCTAATGGCTTTCCCTCTCAGGCCCTCAGAAGGTACTCCTTATGCCTAGCTGGGGGAGTTCTAGTAGGTGACCAGGGGTGTTTGCCTATGGAGAGCTGGCTCTGTCGATGGACAGCATAGACCCCAGCATCTCTATGCAGGGTGAACTGTGCCCGCTGGTCAAGCTGCCCATTGTCTCCCAATCTCCAGTCTTTAGTCCTAGAAAACCTGAGGGGTGCAGAGGAGGCCCACAGGCTCCTCCACCTTTCCTGGCACCCTGTTCATTCCCTACTTGTTCTGTCCTTGGAACTGAAGTCCCCCGACCTGCCAGACAGAGCTGGCCTAGGCAGTGCACCTGCAGCAGGTAGGCTGAAGGCTGGGCAATAAGAGATGGAAACAGAGGGTGCCCAGTTCAGGAGGACCCTGGGAAGAGGTGAGTACCATGAGGTAAGATGTATCAGATGGGCTCCAGATAGGAAGGGACCAGGACGACAAGATGCGAAACTGAAAGAGGTTCCTGAAGGAGGAAGAAGAGGATGAAGAGAGGAAGAATTTTTCAAGGAAAGGCAGAAAACAGAAGTTTGTGGGGGTAAGGGGGGGTAGCCAGGGGGATGCTATGGCTCACGACAAAAAAGATTTTGTAAGGGAGAAAGTGTTGGAACATTAGAGGGAGGCGCCGAGAGTTGGAGGCAGGCACCTGTCAACCCTGTGACAGACCCGCAGCAGACCCTCACGCTACCAGCCTCCACCCCACTCATAAATGTGAAGCTGGACCTCAGGAGCGGAACCATCCCCTCCCACGTTACCCCACCTCCAAAGCACCCTCCACCCTGGCTAGATAGCAGTCATCCCACCTCTCTGCTCAAGTTGACAGGGTAATCAGTAACTGTTCACCAAGATGGTGGCTCAGCCAGACAGGGGGGCCTTTGTCTGATCCCAGCCCTGCTGGGATCCCTAGCCTGGCCCTGAGTTTGCTCAGTATTAATCATTGACCAGCACCCAGGGTTACAGCCCCTCTGGAAGCTCTCAGAACTGAGGCCTCGGAGTCCCTCAGCCTCAGGCGAGGTTCACCGGGAGCAGGGAAGGGACAAAAGGGAAGGAGAAAGGAGGGTGCGGGCTCTGGGTAGAACTCAAGGACATTCCACTACCACCTGTGCTTGGGAGTTTTCATGAAAGGTCCCACCTGGAGGGACTGAAAAGTCCCCCACTGGGCACCACGTTCTCCAGAGAAGTGAAAGAGGCAGAGGAAATCCTTTTCCTAGAAGAGTAAATGGTATGGAGGAGGTTGCCCTGGAGGGGATGTGAGCCGCTCTGGGGACCCACACAGGTGTAGACCCCTCCTCTGGACTGTGATGGGGACAGAGGGGTTGAGTCACTATGTGCCAAAGGGACAAGGATGATGGTGAAGCTTGGCCAGGAGGAAGGAGGAAGGCATAAAGAGATGCACATACCGAGAGCAGAGGAAGAGAGGGACACCTTTTATAGGAGCACATACTCCTGAACATGATCTCCGTTCATTATCCTAATAGCTTATGTGCCAGGGGCTACTCTACGCCACGGTCTCAAATTATCACTTGTCCAAGTCCTAGAGTTGGGAAAGGCAGCAGTGACAGACTGTGTCCAGACCTAGGACCTTGGGCTGTGGTCAGAATAGAGGGGATATGGAAAGAGAGAGACCTTAGATATCTTCCAGTAGCAGGGGAAGGGCCCTAAGAGTTGAGTCTCTGACGTAGGGATTGCCTTTGACGGGGAGCAGGTGGAGATCGGGCTTCTTCAGGTACTGGATTCCCGGTTTAGACATTTCTCCACAGGGAAGGAGGTCAGGTGAGCCAGCCCCTGAGCTTCACGTAGGGGAAGCCCCACCAGCCCCCATATTCCCTTTGGCCTTACCCTGAGAAGTCAATATTGATGTTTTATGACCCAGGATAAGTACATGCTTTCTTCCCCTGTGAAGGGTTATCTGGTTTGAAGGGTTAATCAGTGACTGCTCTGTCAGGGGACGGGAGTAACTGAGAAGAAAGCAGCTATTCAGCCTGAGTGCTTCAACTCAGCTCCCCAGCCCAGTGGGCAGACCTGTTCTTTCTGCAGGGTGGAGACAGGGCCTTTGGGAAGCTGAGATTGAGTCCACAGGGTGTGTCTGGAGGATGTACCGAAGGAAGGTATCCCCAGAACAAAGATTGCCCAGGGAATGGGCTGGCAAGGCAGGCGTGTCCTCCATGTGGCTGCCATGGAGTGTGCATGTGGGGGGGGGCATAGAAGAAACAAGAGTCAAAGTATAGAAGATTCATAGATGATTCCAGACAATGTGGGCTGCCTCTCTGGAGGGTGGAGTATGGGAATTCAATATATGATCTATCCTGTTACCCAGGATTGTTTTGGATAGATGGTTTAATATCCCTAAGAGCCTTGTCTTCCAGGATGGCTTCAAAGACTAGATAAAATATTACACTTAAAGCAGGGAGAAAATAACTCTTTCTAGAAGAGAGGTAGAGATGTCTAGAGAGAGGCTCAGTGGTTAAGAGTGTTTGCCGCTCTTCCAGAGGACCTGAGCTCAGGTCCCAGCACACACATCAGAGGCTGCACAACTACCTGTAACTCCAGCTCAGGGTACACACGCAGGCAGCTGCACTCACATGTACCTACCCACATTCAGATGCACACCCGTACACATAATTAAAATAAAATTTTTGAGGGAGTTATTAAGTGACTATTTAAAATTCATAGTAGCTTGCTCTGCTTTCTATGAAAGGAACAGTTCTCTGGGTTGACAGTCCTGTTGCCTAGGAACACTCAGTAAAGGACCATGAGGGTGGAGGAAACCAAGGACTCTTGTGGCCCCTGTCTACCATGAGTTAGGAGAAGGCAATAAGAGCTCATTTATGTGTAAGATACCTTCTGAAGACATGATACGTGACCTTGAACTTGACCTTCCATTCCTGGTGTCGGATCACCCTCTACCAGGCCTGAACTAGATTCACCATCTGCTGGATGAGAGCCTTGCTGTTCTGGAGCACTGAAGGGGATCGAGCGGGAGGCTGTCCTCGGCTTAGAGAGGGGCTAAAGGCACAGGGCTGGGGGCAGGGTGTGTTAGTCACCGGAGAAACAAACACAGGGCTGGTGTGGGAGAGGAGACAGGGGGTATTGGTCACAGGGGAAGCAGAGGCCCGAGAGAGGCACCCTAAGCCAGGAGAAGCACAAAGCCTAGGAGCAGGTGGGCAAAAGCAATTACACTCAAAGCTGACTCCCTGAGTTTAGTCCCTGGGACCGACATAGCCAAAGAGAAAAAGCAACTCCAGAAAGTTATGCTCCAAGTAAGCTGTAATGTGTCACCACCATGCAGGCACACGCAAAATAAATAAGCAAACATACAATACCTTCCTCAAAGCCCCTCTGGGCTACTGCGGCCTGGAAGATGAGCCACACCTCTTGAGCTAGAGTTTTAGACTTGTGAAGGGTCAACTCAGTATAGTTACATAGAGAAACATGCCTGTCAAAGACCACAGATGGTCACTGTTAGGGGCCTGGATTGTAGTTTGGGAAAATGGGAGATGAACACATGTAGTCAAGCTGGGCCCTTGTCTTGCCTGTGTATGATCAGGAGACACTGTGGTCCTCGCTCCTTAGACCGTCCTCTTGAGTGGAGCCAGCCACGGGGCAGTAACCAGTGGCTACCCTCACACCACTGTCTCCTACATTTTCACACTATGCTGAACCAGCTGGTTTCCTGCTGGGCATAGGGTGACCCAGAGTATAGACTGCATTTCATGGCCCTCTTTTACAGCCATGTAGTAGTGCTGAAACCAGAGGGAACTTGTTGCCTTAGTCTGTTTGTGATGCTGTAACCAAACATCTGAGTATGGATGTGACGGTTAGTCTTGTTTGTCAACTTGACTCCATGTGGAAGTGATGGAGTGATAAGCACTGGGCACAGCTGTGAGGGATTTTGTTGGTCAGGTTATATGAGATGGAATGACCCGCCCCAAATTTGAGTGACCCCTTGTAGTGGTAACCAGATAATAGGAGGTCCAACAAGAAACGCTTTGCCTTGGTGCTGCCTTCTCAGTGATACAAGCTCATCTATCCGTTTTGCATCTTGCTGTGAGCTTGTCCACTCTGCTGCCACCTGCCTTCCCCGACATCAGAATGCAGCTTCTTCAGCCTTCTAAAGTGTCTCCTGAGATCCTCCAGGCCTTCAGTGACCAACTGGAATTGCTTGGGGCACCCAACTCTGTGTGCTGAGCATCGACCAAGTTCTTACCTCTGTGATGTGAAGTCAGCTATTATTTGTCCACCAAGGCTGTATTGTGTAAACCAACCTAAGGAATCCCCTTTAATATACACGAATTCTCCTGGTTCCGTCCCTCTGGAGAACCTCAACAGATAGGACAATTTATAAATAGCAGGAATTATTTTGCACAGTACTTGAAGTGTACAAGCCCATGTGCCTGCTGAGGGCTGTTGTCCACTACTAAGACGGAGACTCATTGCTAGGTTTTCATAGGACAGAGGTGGGGGACAAACGGGGAGTAGGACCCTTGAACCCACCCACATCGTCACACTCCATTTTCTGTCGCTAGAAACAAAATACCTGACTGAGGCTATATGTTTTATAAAGAAAAGAATTTACTTAACTCCCACTTCTAAAAGATTCAAGAGCACATAGCCAGAGTCTAGTGAGACCTCATGGTGGGTAGCATCTCGTGCCACAGGTACATATGGAAGAGACAGTGATGGACATGGCTAGGGAGGAAACAGGAGAGAAGCAGCCAAGCTTGCTCTTGTGTAACAAGGTAACAACTAAGCCTCCATCACTAGACCAATGTCCTTCCAGAGATCAGGGTTATCCATGCGTGAGAGTGGAGCCACCAGGACCTGATTACTTCCTCCAAGGCACTACCTCTTAATGGTCCTGCCACCTCAGCACTACCCCACAGAGGAACAAGCTTCCAGCACACAAGCCCATTCATTGGGGGCTCTGCCCCTGTGTCTTATCACTCCCTAAAGTTCATGGTTTTAAATACTGTAACACTAAGTAGTAACTTTCCAACATATTCAAAACAAAGCAGATACAAACAGAGACAATGTATATCATTTCTGGATTGGCCACTCCCATGATCATTCTCCAGTACACTGGAATAAGAACCTGGGGTGAACATCAGTGGTCCAGAGATAAGAGGAACATCATAGGACCATGGAAGTGCAACCCAGGGCCCTGATGGTCATTGTATCTGCTCATAGGTCCACATGTCAGAGAGACAAGCCCCCATCTTGGTCAATTTGCTTCTCTGCTTGCTCTCCAGTTACAGCTGCCAAAAATCTATTGCATAACAAATTTAGAATACAGTCAGCAGTTCGTAGCCACAAGTTCCACACGGGTGGACCCAACCAATGTGGACTGAAAATATTCAAGAAAAGAGTATCTGTACTGAACACACATAGAGTTTTTCTCATTATTATAGCCTCAAACAAGTGATTAAATATGTATTTACCTAACATATACATGGTGTTAGGTATCATAAGTCATCTGGAGATAGTTTAAAGCATTTTAGAGGGCGATGGATACACAAACGCCTATCTCACTTTATATTAGGGACTAGAATATCTTCTGATGTTGATATCCACGAGGGAGATGGAACCCATCCCCTGTGGATACTAAGAACAACTGTACCTGAAAGCTCACATGTCTAAATTCCAGTATCCTAGCAGGCAGAGCAGGCCCAAATGTTATAGATAGGAAGCTAGTGGCCTCTGTGCTCTGACATAGGATTTAGTGGAACTGTCATCTGGGACAGGAAATGGGCAGGAAGCGTACTTGCTCTCTGTCCTGTAACTATAGAAGAATTTGGGAATTGGTAAGTCTTCTTGCTGATTTCAACAAATTCCTTTAAAAAAAATGACCTTGGGTTATAACTGGCTAGTCTGAGGGCCAAGGGGGATAGGGAATATACTTCTGCCAAGAAAGCTCACCTACTGGCTGCCAGCCATCTGAGCTGACTGAGTCTGGCACACTGGATGGAGCCTTGGAGAACTGTGGAAGCCAGAGGCTTCCAGATCCCAATGGAAGGCAGTCTAGGCTGACTCTACACAACCAGACTGGGTAGGAACTGTGCCCTGGGCCTTTCTCAGGCTTTCCCAGTTAGGAGTTCTCCACAACACAATGGGAATCAACCCGGCAGCCAAAACCAGATTAAGGGTGTGTTCCCTTTTTACCTGGGCCTATTGTCTCAGATGGCCTGGAGATAGTGGCCACTAAACCCAGAGAGGAGCATGGGAGGGGCCTGGGAGGGGCCTGGGCAAAGGACCCAGAGAAAGTACAGCCAGTGTTGTCAGTCCTACAAGCTGTCCAGACAAGACCTCTGGCTGGAGTTATCTGAACATGGGACCGGCTTGAAGCAATATCCAGAAGTCTGAGTAGGCCTGCTGTTCAGCGCCTGCTGTAGATGTGGTGACAGAGGGCGCCTGCTGTAGATGTGGTGACAGAGGGTGATGACCCAGATAGAGCCTCCCAGAGGGTAAAGCCACAGACTGAGGAGATCACTGGACAGGGAGTTACTTCCAGAAAAATGGAAGAACAATGAGTCTTTAATGTTTCTGAGCAGCTTGGTTTGGTTAATTACTAGGGACTGGGGCTGTCTGTTGAGCCCCCTGCTGTTTTGTTTTCCAAGTAAGGGTTGGGTTCAATTGTGGTCTGTGGCTCTTCCGTCATTCCACCACACACTGTCCCCTCACTGTGGGCTGGAGGAGGGTGGCAAAGCACTCACTGTCGTGTGCTGGTCTCCAGGCCACAGGTGGCTTCATCCAGGCATGACTGAAGGGTCGGGTACAGGAAATGATGGTTCTCAAGGTGGCTTCCCTTGTCAGGCAGCATTTGTGTTTTGTGTGTGAGGTTAGCAGACATGGGCTGCTGAGGGGCAGAGTGACAGATTTGCCCCATGGTCTCCCTTTCCTCTGAAAATAGCCTGACATTTATGAAAGCACATGGCTATCTAAGTAAGCCACACTGCCCAGACACCTTTGCAGGTGTTTGTAGTTGCTACTAAATTATGGCCAACAGATAGAGAGCTGGTCTTCAAGTTTTAGGTCATACCTTGTAAAGGAGGGATTCGCTTTCCCTGTTCTTTGTTACTTCCTGATGGTGAGAAAGCCATGCTGGACCGTGTGCAGGAAAGCAGACCCTAAGGGCGGAGGGTACAGAGTCAGAAGTCTGAGGACTGTCTTTGAGGGCGTGGGGCTGAGCAAGCATACACTTAGGCCTTTAATGGGGGAAAGAAAGAAATTTCACTGTGACCATTTGGTACAGTCTGAGTCTTTCCTAACAAATACAGACATACCTTAATTACTGTGCTTCAGGTAATAATCTCCATGAGAGAGGTACGCAGATGCTATGTGGGTACAGAGCGGAGTGCTGAGTCCTGTCAGGGCCATTTGGGCTTTTCCAGGAGGTGATGGCACTTGTGGAGTCTTGAAGGACAGATGGGAGATTTTTGCAAGTGAGTGTCTGAGAGGGGAAGGGCTTGCTTAACAGTGAGCACCCTGAGCAAACACTCAGGGTGGTGGGAGCACCTGGAGAGTACTCCAGCATGGGAGGCGGGCTGGAGAGTGCTCCAGCATGGGAGGCAGGCTTCAAAGAAGCTGGGCCAGGGGTGAAGGACTGTGGATGTGGGAATCACTAAAAGCTGAACTGGAAAGTGTTCTCTCTCTCTCTCTCTCTCTCTCTCTCTCTCTCTCTCTCTCTCTCTCTCTC
>NW_021604607.1:9932512-9948720 GCF_004785775.1 Grammomys surdaster | reverse complement strand
CTCTCTCTCTCTCTCTCTCTCTCTCTCTCTCTCTCTCTCTCTCTCTCCTTGTCCTTCCCCTCCCCCTCCTTTCTCCCCTCTCTCCTCTCCCTCCCTTTCCCTCTCAAGTCTCCCTGTCTCCCTCTCCTCCCCTTTTTCCTTCCCTCTCTCCTCCCCATCTGTTTCTCAATTCTGGAAATGCTGAATAAGAAAGGCCTAGGGTAGAAGAGGTGGATGTAGTTTGTGATTTTTCCATTTTCCCCGTAGAAACAATGTCACAACAGAGTACTATGTTCCTGCCCTTGGGCCTGATGCACAAACTTTGTGAGAACCAAGCACAAAATCAAACTCAGGTAGGTAGCCATGAAGATGCACACAGTCTGTGCACACAAGTTTTCTCAGTAGTTCCTGAACAATCAAATAGGACTCCAAAGTAACTAACTAAAAATATGGGTATATAACTGCAATGTCCTTATTCTTAAAGTTCTAGTAAAAATCATCACTTAAAAGGTAGCCCTACATAGTTTTTAAAGGCGTGTGTGTGTGTATGTGTGTGTTTGTGTGTGTGTGTGTGTGTGTGTGTGTGTGTGTGCTCCATGCAGAGGCCAGAAGTAAGCATCAGGTCTCCTGGAGCTGGGTTACAGTTGGTTGTGAGCTGCCAGATACCAGTGCTCTGGAAGAGCAGCTTTTAACCATGGTGCCATGCCTCCTGAACTACACATTCCTAAGACATAATCTGATGAGTTTAGATATTTATACACCCTCAAAACCATCACAGCAGGCACTGGCTCAGTAGTTAAGAGCGTTGGCTGTTCTTCCAAAGGATCCAGGTTCAATTCTCAGTATGCGCATGGCAGTTCACAATGCCTGTAACTCTTGTTCCAGGGATCCAACACCCTCTTCTGTTTCTGTGCATGGACGTGGTGCACAGATATATACCCAAAACACCGCCACACATAATAAAATAATAAAAAAAAAATCATGGCGCACATCTTCAATCCCAGCACTTGGGAGGCAGAGGCAGGCGGATTTCTGAGTTCAAGGCCAGCCTGGTCTACAGAGTGAGTTCCAGGACAGCCAGGGCTACACAGAGAAACCCTGTCTCAAAAAAACCAAAACAAAAACAAAAAAAAAAAAGCACTACAACCAAGAATCTGACACACTTTCAGCATTTTGTATGTTCCTTCTGGAAGTTTCCTTTGGGAGATGTCTGCTATTCTTTTCTGACACTGTAGATGAGTTCTCATTCTTAAATAATTTTATCATGCAATATGTGCTCTTTTTGTCAGACTTCTCTTCCCCCACATGGTTTATTGAGAAGCATCCATGTTGATATACTTGTGAATGGTTAACACCTTTTACATTCTGAGTGACATTGCCATATGAGATTAAAACACCAGTTACTCACTCACCCATGCCCACATGCTTGCCTTGGTCCCAGTTTTAGGCTGCTACAGATAAAGCTGCCGTGAGCACTTGTGAATCGGACTTCTACAAACACCTAGACATGGGATGCTGGAGTCACATAGTGCACATTTAACTGTGCCAAAATGTTTTCCTGAGCAGTCAGTGTCTGCAACTAATAGCTATGTTGCTCTACAATTCTCCCATGTCTTAACCCACACTTGGGATGGTAGGTTTTTAATTTAGCTGCTATGTAATAGTGGTATCTCAAAGCTTTTATCTGCTTTTGATTAGTTTGGGTTTTTTGTAGCAAATTTTAAGTATTTAATATATTCTGTGTATAGTTCTGATAGCATAGCTGGGATATGAAATCACCTTCTCCCAGGGTATGGTTGTTTTCATTCTTTGAAAAATGTCTGTTAAGAACAAAATATCTTAATTTTCCTAAAGTCCAGTTTAGCAGTTCATTCTTTTATGGACCATGCTTTTGGTGTGGTATCTAATGTTCGCCAGCCCCACAACAACAGAAATTGTTTAATGGATATTAGGTCTGGAGTCCATGCTGGGTTCTCCTGACATGTGGTACATGGACAGTTTGGTTTTTGCTTATGGAAATGTACTTGTTATAGTATCATTTATTTAAAAATATTTCTGTGGTCCTGATGGCTCAGCATTTAAGAGCACATATTGCTCTTGAAGAGGACCTGAGGTCAGTTCCCAGCACCAAATTGGAGAGTTTGCAACTTCCTATAACTGCTCCTGCAGATCAGGCACCCTCTTCTGGCCTCTACAGGTACTGCACTCAAATGCACGAACCCACATTCAGACATCCAACATACACATAATTAAAAATAATACAAATAAGCCAGGTAACACTCAGGAGGCAAAGCCACGTGGATTTCTGTGAGTTTAAAGCCATCCTGGTCTACAAAGTGAGTTCCAGGACAGCCAAAGCTATTACACAGAGAAACCCTGTCTTGAAAACAAATTTATTTATTTATTTATTTATTTATTTATTTATTTATTTATTTATCAATCTGCTTATTTATTTAAAAAATAAGATAATTTGGGGCTGGCAGGATTGCTCAGTGGTTAAGAACACTTGCTGTTCTTGCAGAGGCCCCAAGTTCAGTTCCAGTACCCATATGGTGGGTCACAACAGTTCTAGGAAATCCAACACCCTCTTTGGATCTCTGCTGGAAGCAGGTACAATGCACATGGTACATAACCATCATGCAAGTAAAATGCTTTTAAACATAAAGTAAAATTAATAAATCTAAGTTATTGAAAATAATTTTTTGAAGAGTGCCTTTTCTGTGCCTCATTGCTGTGCCTTGTTGAAAATCAGTTGTCCTGGCCAGGCAGTGGTGGCACTTGGGAGGCAGTGTCAGGTGGATCACTGAGTTCAAGGTCAGCCTGGTCCACATAGACCAACAACTGTTCACTCATGCTGTCGCATGTTGTTCACCTGATTCCAGTTCTACAGAGCAAGTTCTAGGACGGCCAAGCTACACAGAGAGACCCTGACTCAGAAATCAAAAAGAAAAGAAAGGAAAAGAAAGTCAGTTCTTGTAACTGTGGTCTACTTCCGGACCCTCGACTCTGTTCTGTTGATCTTTCTGTAGGTTTGCATGCTAACATCACATAAAGTGTGGTACCTGATGATACATTTTGAAGTTTGTCTTTGCCTTCCAGCTTTATTCTTCAAAAGTTTCCTGGCACCTTTTGGTTCCTTTCTACTCCCATACAAATGCTACAATCACTTTTCTGATTTCCATTTTCAAATTTTTAATTTTTGTATAGGACCCATAAAAAAGTAGCTAAAACTAATCAGAATAATCTTGCCATTTAGAGATAAGCCTTGAGATTATTTTTGGTATAAATTTCCAGGCTTCTTATGCACTAAACATATGCTTTATTGAATGTGCATTGAATGCACTAGTCACTGTTTTGATAACATCTGGCTTACAGAAATATACTTTACATACAGTAAAAGTATATTTTCAAGGGTGCAGTTCAGCGAGTTTGTTTGGTACGTAGAGAGGGAACCACCACCACAGTCACAATGCAGATGTTTCTGTCACCCTGACAGGTTCCCAAGTCAGCTGTTCCTCTCTTCCCACACCCTGCTTCTTCCTCATTGGATTTCTGTCCCCATGATTCTGCATTTTCCCAGAATAGGACTAAGTGGAACCACGGGTCATCTTTTGTATCTGACATCTTCCCCTGGCCGTATTCGTTTTGAGATTTACCAATATGTGAATAGTTCACTTTATTTTTTTTCATTTCATTGTTTTTTCATTTCATTGTTTTGATTGCAACAGCTACCACAGTTTGGATGTTAGCAGGCCTGATCTCCAGCCTGGCAGCATCAGGAAGTGGTAGAGTCCAGTGGGAGTTCTGTAAGCTCTGGGAGTGTGCTCCTGAAGGGATTGTGGGGCCCTAGGCCTTTCCTCTTCTCTTCCAGCCATATGGTGAATCATTAGTTTTGACACACACTCTCCACTCTTGCTGTCCAGTGTGCCCACCAGTGGCCCAAAGCAATGTGCAGGTTTAACCTTAGACCTTTCCTCTTTATAAATTAACCATGTCTGGTATTCCATTACAGTATTGAAGCTGACCAACAGTTTGCTTCTGCACTCCTCGGGAGACGAACAGTTGGGTCGAGTCTGGTTTGAGGTACTTGTGAATAAAGCTGCTATAAATCTTTGCATATGACATTTGTGAGCACATGTATTTTATTTCTTTTGTCTAAATATTTAGAAGGAGAATGGCTAAATCGTGGGATGTGTGGATATTTAACTTTGGAAGAAACTGCTCATGTTCTCCCTAGGCAGTTGTTCCCTCTGGCATTCCTACTGATGATACAGAAAACTCCCACCCCCTCCACAACCTCCTCAGCACCTGCCAAGATCGCTTTGTAAATTGTAGCCATGAGAACTGGACCGTCCCGTGTTGCCCCGTGTTCTCTCTGGTGTCCCCAGTAACTAAGGAGAACAATCATTTTGGGCGAGTTTTGGGGACTTGTCTGTAGATCATCTTTGGTGAAGCATCCAAAGTCTGTACCTATTCTTTAAGCTGCACATCTTCTTACTATTGAGTTGTAAGAGTTAAATCTTCTGTGAAGGACTGGCTTAAATGCATTACAAATATCAGTTAAATTAATCTCATTTAACCCCTCGTGGTACAGGCACAAGACCCCAGGTCTCCTATGTCTGCGAGTGGAGGGCCAGGGCTGGTGGGATGGCTCAGCACATAACGGTGATTGCGGCCAAGACTGATCGCAAGAAGAGAACCCACTCCGGCAAGTGTCCTTTGACTTCCGTGTGTGCACATGCACGCAAACATACACAAAATAGTTCGATAAATGTCACTTCAAAAATTCAAAAAAAGAGAGAAAATGGATGACCTCAGTGATCCCAGGCAGCCTGGCTCCCACCCTGCCCCTGCCCCTGCCCCCATGATGCCCCCACTTCTCCCACTGTTAGTTTCTCCGTGCACATGTGTGTGTGTATCTGACACCCTCAACCCTGCAGGGGTCCAAGTATTAATTCCTTGTCAGTGTGGACAAAACAAAACAATTGGCAGAAGCAACACAGAGGCTGGAAAGCTTATTTAGCACATGGTGTCAGAGATTTGGGGTACATCGCGGTTGGGAAGGAATGGCAGCAGGGGCTCCATCCTGTGTCTTCCGTTCTGTCCATGGTGATGTGTGGATGAATGCTGTGCTTCTTTTCACATCATGGCTGATGGGGAAGCAGAGGGTATACGCTGGAACCAAAGCAGTTTAAACCGGTCTTAAACCCGCCCCTAATGACCTGCTTCCTGCAGCTGGACCTAGCTTCCTAAAGGCTCTGTCATGCTCCAAACAGTTCCAGGGGCTAGAATCTACATGCTTGGTTATGGGCTGGAGAGGACATTTCACACTGAACTCTAACGGGCCACAGGAGCAGGGCCACAGGAGCAGGGTGTTTAAATGTTGTTCTGAGGGGATTTTTGTGTGAAAACATGGAGAGACATCAGAGCAGCCTTACAGCCACCATTTGCTGTCCCTCTGAGAAAACGAAACATGCACGTAATTCTCTTTAGGGTGCTGAGCTCTGAGTCAGGATTCATGTCCTCAAATATGCTCCCATGTCGTCATTATGGTTCTCGCCGACAGATGGAATGAATTTTACAGGCAGTCATAAGTAAAACTCAGCCAGCAGGAACCTCTGTGAGCAGGGATCCCTGTAATTTAGACAGTCCCTCAGTTATCAAGCAAGACACACCAGGACTAGGAGCCACATGGTGGAGTGGGCCCGTGAGAGGGGGGTGGGGCTACCGTTAAATAGTTATACAGAGCAGAACATAAATCCCACAAAGATCATAGAAGCACCTGGAGGTGATGACTGTCTTTTATCATGACTGTGGCAATGGATTCCTAAGCATATATCCCTGAGTAGAAATTGATTCCCGGTGGAAAACTGACCTCAGAGCATAACAGCCGTCACCATCTTCTTCAGAGTTGCTGTGACTTTACCATAGGAATCCCTTAACAAGAGACCTTAGGGGACAGAAGAGCACCATTTAATCAGGACATTTATATTTAACCCCCACTGACCAACTTCACGGGTGGACAGTGAGCCTCTGTCTTCCTAATGTCAAAATCTTATTCTTTACAAAATAGTTTGGAAGATGTGAGTTTTTATGTCTTTAGCCAACCAATTCAAAAAAAAAAAAATTAAACCCTTATTTTGAAAACTCATCAAATTATTTACTTTAATTGTAGAGGGGTGGTGGTGGTGGTTTAAATCATTAGTTTTAGTTTTTTTAATTTAAAGTTTCTCCCATTCTTATTTTATGTGTATGGGTATTTTGTCGGCACCTGTCTGTGCACTGTGTGTATGCAGTGCTTCCAGAGGCCAGAAGAGGGCCCTCCTGAGTCCTAGGATTACAGGGGGCCACCACGCCTTCCAGCATTGCCGTGGAGCTAGGGTTCCAAACTCTAGTCCTCACACTTGTGAAAGAAGTACTAAGCCTGCTAAGCTACCTCCTCAGAGCCCTCTACAGAATCAACAAGGGACAATGCGTTCAGCTGCCAAGTGATCAAAGCCCTTCTGAATCGCGTTTCTGAGTCGCTCTACACTAGCTTAATGAAAAGCAGTTACTCATTGACTGCTCAAACAGCCCAGTGGCTTGAAGGCACAGTCTAGTTTCATCTGAAATGTCCCCTGAAGTCACACATCACTAACAGCTTTTGGCCGTAGAAGAAGTCCATGAGTCTTGAACCTGTTCACTTTCTGTCCAAAGAGTGAGTAGAGGGTCTATCACCTCTAAGACCTTCCTGTTGGTCCCTCTCACTTTAAAACACAGCCTCTTTACAGCATCGTTTTTGAGAAAACCCCACCATACCTGCGCACACAGAGGTGCTTGCTCAGCAGCGGAAGAGGCCATCCTCTGAACCTAGGTGAACAGGAAGTACCACACACCCTCGCACCAAAGAGGTGGCCCTGGAGCCCAGAACTCCCAGAGACCCTTACATAGCTCAGGACAGTCTAAAACTGGGATGAAGAAGAGAATATTGAATCTATTAAATATCAAGGACGTCTTTCCTAAGTCTGCAGTTTGAGAGACTGATGGCGTTTTCATGCAACAGGCAAAGGTTCTATTAGACACTTCTTGTTGAAGATGAAGACAGAGGTAAAGCAGAGGACCCCGATCCAGATGACTTGAGAACCCAGGAAGCAGCAGGAGGCAGAGGCCAGAGACCAGAAGAGGATGAATTACGAGAACAACCAAGACCAGGTTCTCAGAAGCACCTGGGCAGTGGCCACTATATGAAACCCTCCTGCACCCTGTCCGACCTGCCTCTAACCATGTTGGCTGTGAAAGTACCTGCAGTGTGTGTCTATGTGCATATACCACGTGTTTGCTAACTCACTAACTCACACAACCGAATTTCCACTGAAAGACCCACGTCACCAATTCCTAAAACATCTCTTCCAAGAAAGCTTGCTAGCCAGTTCTGTTTCCTGGCCTACACCTTGGGGAGGCACCTGTTTGAATATATGTGCTCACACATGCTCAGAGGCAGATGCTTGCCTACAGTTGGTCAGACTCCCCCCTCAGGCACAATTAACAACCCACAGATACAGGTTGTCCCTCAGATACAGAAAGGCAGCCCGTGGGTGAAACAGCCGGGGTCCCCAAGGCTGTGTGCCTCTCCAAGGCCGAAGTCTACCACAGCCAGAGCCACACACACAGCTGCTGCCAGGACACAGGCTGCCATTGTGCCTCCTGGTCCAGGGGGACAATGAAAGCTTGTCTCCTCCCGGGAGCCCGACACCATCCTTCTCCTCTGCACACTGCCAGGCAGCCTAGGCCAGGGAGCCCAGCACCCTGTTTCAGAAAGTTAGGGAGACTCCTCTAGTGTTGTGATCTCCTTAGGAAGTCCTAGGGGAACCTGGGTCTGATGGGGGATCCCAGGGGAACTGGTGGTCTCTTCTGCTCTCTGGGTGGTGGCAGAGCAACAGGATTTGAATTTGTCCTGCCCCTTAGAGATCAAGTCAGACTGAAGCCTAGGGCAGAAGTCCAGTTGGAGGGCCCACTGGGCCCACAGGAAGATCTCTGCTACCTGGGGCTACCGTGTGCTACTGAGCCGCCCTTGCCCCGTAGGGTTACAGGCCTTGCACTATGCCTAGGAAGATAGCTTCCTATCATCATCCATTAGGACGTGGTCCACTCTGAATGTGAGCTTTGGATGTATAGAGGCTACACCTAAAGATCGTAGACAAAGTCGTTAGTGTATTTTGGTGTTGTTATTTTATTTTACTGCCATTCACTACCACCTTGGGCTTGGATGCAGTAACTCACCTGGTAGTGTCATTGCCTAACATGCATGAAGACCTGGGTTCCATTCCTGACACTGTATAAAGCCAGGCAGGACGGTGCACACCTAAAATCCCAGCACTGGGGAGGTAGAGGTAGGAGGATCAGAAGTTCAAGACCATCCAACACAACACGAGCTACATATCTCTAAACAAAAGTAAAGCAAACCAATACCACTCCTTCTCCAGCCCTGACCCCCACACCTCTGCAATAGGTCATTCATCGCCCCGGTCCCTTGTCACTATTCATAAAGTACTCACTAGGTGCTCTGAGCACACAGGGACCAGACTTTCTAATTTTGTTGTCTGTAACACCTTTGCACAAATCTTATGTCCCAGGCAAACTAATTTTTCTTGCTTTCTTCCATGTATACTGCTTTTCTTTCCGAGGTCGTTTGTTTTGTTTTAATAATTTACATACAAAGTAATACCATTGACATTTATTGAGAGAAGGGCATCAGAAAAAAATGCAAGATTTTTTCAATGTATTATCATTGTATTGCTGTTATTCAGTTGGTCTGAATGTTTTAAAAATTCATTTATGTGCGTTTCGTCAGCACATGTGTCTGTGGACCATTCGTGTTCTGGTGCTTACAGAGGTCAGAGGAGGGCGTTGGCTCTCGCGGAACTGGAGTTACAAACCATTGTGAGTCACCATGTGAGTGCTGGGGATCTGAACCTGGACTCTCTGGAAGAGCAGCCAGTGCTCTTAACCACTGAGCCCCTTGTCTGAAATTTGAATTGAACTGGCAATCCTGTATTTTTGTTTGCTGAATTGGGCACCCTTAACTGAGCACCTGCCTTGAGCTGTGCTCTCTATAGGGGATGACAGTGTCTGCTTTTGGGGTGCTGTGATAGAGTTAACCTACTTGAATTAAGTCTTTAAAACTTAAGTGAGGAAGTTGACCACAGCACAGGCCTGTAGAACGTCAGCTCCCAGCCAGCCTAGCCTACATAGGGACAGTTTGTCTCAAATAAATAACCAGGACTTAGCTCCACTGAGCAGTGTGGCTGAGGAGATATGACACTATCTTGGGCCTAGATGTCGGAAGCTGTCTGCACAGTGGGATCTGTGGCACAGGACCACAGACACTGAGAGGAGCTGCAGCAGAGGTCGGCGTGTGAGATTTGACAGAGAAAGGAATCAACAACTGTGGACAGCAACAAAGTCTCTCTGTGAGGGCTGAGACAGGGAAGGACCCTCCATGACAGGTTGGGTATTGGTTGTCAGTAGCAGCACGTGTCATCTTGGCTTTGTGCTGGGACCACCTTGCATCTCTTTTCCGTTAGATGATTCCCAGGTGGGACCAAGCACACAAACCTGTGGCTTGGTTGTGAGGAAAGGCGCAGCCCTGTCCACGTGAGCTGCATGTGAGTGATCCCTGTGAGAGATGTACGTGTGTACCCTTGGCGCTGTGTGGGACAGCTGGTGCTACACTTGTTCTTGCCCTGTTTGGTTTTGGTATACTAGGGCAGCAAAGAATGCAATGGACTTGGCCATCATCACTCAAAAGAGCCAAGCTCAAAACCCAGCTCTATCACTTGTTAGCTGGAGAACCACCATGAAGTCACCAAACCTCTCTGAGCCTGTTTCTCTCCATGTAAAATGAAGAAACGCTCACTTCACCTTAAACAGTAACAAGCCGATAGATAAACTGAGCTAGTGCTAGGTTTGCAGGGTCATTGTCAGGATAAGTGAGCAGAGGTACATATGAAATAATAGACAGGCACTCGGGTTCCAGAAGAGCTTGTTTTTCTTTCCCTCCAAATACCACACCTGCTATTCATTTAGCATAACAATAGCAGGAGCGTGTGTACGATGTGAACGGACCAGTTAGGGTTTTCTAACATGCTCCTAATTAAGAAGTCTTTTTCTGCCCTCACGTGGTTTTCCCACAATCTCATTATTTGTTCTGAACTTAGAGGCATACAGACTTGCTCTCCACTGCTGGGTAAAATCTAAAGGAATACAAATCCTTGGGGACAGTCGGTATAGACAGCAGTGAGTCTCTATCAACGTTAGTAACTGTTGAAGGTTGTCATTTTGCCCGGTTCTGACTTAAGAGTGTCTCCATGGAGAATGGAGAGGTGGCTGGGGTGTTAAGCCCATGTATGGGTCTTGTAGAGAACAGGAATTCAATTGTCAACACACACATCAATTGGTTCACAGCTGATACCTGTGGCACTGGAGTTAGCTCCATAGGATCCAGTGCCTCTGGCCTCCAGGGGCATGGGCACTCACATGTGCACAGACACATCCCCATGATTTAAAATTATAAAAGTAAACCTAAAAGCCGGGCAGTGGTGACACACATCTTTAATCCCAGCACTCTAGAAGCAGAGGCAGGTGGATCTTTTGAGTTTGAGGCCAGCCAGGTCTATAAAGTGAGTTCCAGGACAGCCAGGTCTACACAAAGAAACCCTGTCTCTAAAAACCAGGAGGCGCGAGGGGATGGGGGTGGGGATAGGATTAATCTGCCTAGGCAGCCACCAGCCTCCATGGCTCTTGCTAGACCAGGAGACTGCTCAGTCAATCTCTGGAAGGACCTTCAGTCTTTGGACATCACTTTCTCCTGCCTCGGCCTAGCATGCCTGGAAGGCCTCTGGTCTCATTGAATGTTGGACCTCTTCAAAACCCATCTGTTAAAGCCACAGTTCCCAGAATGGCTGGGTAGAGATTGGGCCTCCAAAGAAGGAACTGAGGTTAAACAGGGCCTCGTGTCCTTAGAAAGAAAAATGAAGAGCCAGGAGACGAAGGCCATGTGAACAGTGAGAGGTCCACTGGCTGCAAGCCTGGAGGAGGACCCTCCTTAGATACTGGATCTAGTCCGCTGTCAGCTTGATCTTGGGCTTCTAGAACTGAGAGAAATAGCTATCCACTGTTGAAGTCACCAGGGGTGTCTTGACACGAAGTCTTCAGGAGTATCCCTGAGGCAGATCCACGCCCACACGGCTCCCACGGACAAGGCTTGAGTTCATGCCTCGGCTCCCTTCGAATCAGCCCTTCTCCGCCTCCAGTGTCTTTCCTCATCTGCTCGTCCGTGAATGGGCTTCTCTGCTCCCTTATTAGGGAGCAACAGACTCAACAAGTCAAGTTTCTCTGGGAAATTTTCACTCCCAACATGATCTGCCCAGCTTTCTGTAAGCAACACAACGGTGATATTAAGTGGCGCTCGTGGTTGCTGACTGGGACAGCGTGTAGCTTTGGATACTTGGTCCTCATAGTAAGGTGTGGATGGGTGTGAAATAATGCACACTTAATTTCCTTATATTCTTCCTACCCCCGGGGAACCCACCCTAGGCTTTCATCCCACTTGGGGCCAGCCTACACTCCTCACCTGTCAGGGCAACTGGTCTAACCTTGTCAGCTCTGCCGATCACTAGTACTGATTCACTCTGGGAGAGCTGGGAGCCACCACACTGGGCTTTGTGTTCTATATCTGCCGCCCCTTTCCTCAGCATTCAGCCCCATGAACAGTCTCACATCCCCGTTTTACTGATTGTGGCTCATGGAGACGAACTTCCTATGTAGAATTTATAGGTGGGGAGAGTAGCTGAAAGTCACAGTGGGAGTTTAGTAACCACAAATCAGCCCCCTACCCCTGGCCCAGACTTGAGGGCTGCCTTACTTGTCTACTTTAAAGCCCTCTTTCCCCCTGTCCTACCCACCATGTGTCCTGCTAGATGCAGAGATTCATACCTCTGCATGTTCGAGTACATTCCCCTAGAAGGCCAGCAACTTGGAGCTTCACACACACACACACACACACACACACACACACACACACACACACACCCCTCCACACCTGCATCTCCCTGCCCATGGTGGGACCGTGAGGATATAGGTGGGGAAAAGAACCACCTTCTTCTTCTTCTTCTTCTTCTTCTTCTTCTTCTTCTTCTTCTTCTTCTTCTTCTTCTTCTTCTTCTTCTTCTTCTTCTTCTTCTTTTTTATTAACCAAGCTCTACTTAAGCTGGCGAAAAGAATGTCCATAGTTATACTCTCATCTCTGGACCCTGACACAGTACAGGGTGCCATTGGCCTCCTTCCCCTACCGTATGATACTTCTGCCTGGCCTGAGCCTGCTTCTGCCTGATCCCAGCTGAGTCACTCAGTCCCCTTGACTCCTAGCCCCACCACTCTGACCGCCTTTGCCAGGATTGTGCCCCTTTGCTCCCTGAAAACATCAGCTCTGGTAGCGCCTCTCCTTCCATGTAAAAAAAAAAATGGAGTAACAGCATCTGCACGAACTCAGGGTGTGTTTCTTCTTGCCTTGTCAGAACAGTAGCTCCTATCTGGTTGGTGATGGGCTGGGAGCCAGACCCAACAATGGAGCCCTTGTAAGCTTGCCCAGGGGTGTGCTGGGAGCTCACAAGTTAGCGCACACACACGACCCTTCCTGGTGCCACCTTCTTATCTCCTGCCATAGAACCTTTGCCAGTCCTCCGCCTGTAACTCAACCCCCTGTAATTGCATGTCCCAGATACGGCATTCCTGGGCTTGGGCCATGATTAAACATTTACTTTGGGAGCTGAAGCCTTCGCTGACAACTGCAGGTGCTCCTACTGGGGAGGTGCTAGCTGGGTATCCACCACTCTCTTGATTTTGGAGATACAGACCTCAAGAGCAGACATGGTATGCCCGGGATCCTTGTGTGCACATCCCTATGGGGCCTCTAAGCACTGACCCTGAAACTTCTCCAGCCATCCCCTGCAAGCCCACTGTCAACCTAGACCTTCGTGATGTTCTGCAGAACCATGAGCTATCTCCTATCAGCTATCACCTTGTCTCCAACATTGAGATCTACTCAAGCCTGAAGACTGTACCCAGGGCACCACAAGGGACTGGGGGCCACAGGGACTATGACGCTCACACTGCTGGCAACACTGAGATACAGACACTGAGTCTCCTAAGTAAGGGGTTGGTACCTTAATAAGGGAATTATTAAGGGAACAGCACCTCCCCCCAAGGAAATATGCTTAGAACTTGGGAGCCTCACACTTCAGGGTCAACCCCCTTGTCCATAGTACAGAGTACACCAGGATCTATGTCCTTCAAACCCCGTGCCCCACCTCAGAGACTCAGGCCTCAGCTCTTAGACATAGACATAGTTGTGCTTGGGTAAACTAGGAGACCCTGAAACCACAATGAGGTAACTCAATTCAACTCTCTAGCTGACCTCCCACTCACCCCCTTTACAATGGCAGTGTGACAGCCCAGATACACACAAAGACCCTAAGCCAGGTGAAGCACAGAAGAATCGGACGGAGTCAGCCTCAGGCCTACAGGCACCCTTAGCCTCCCAGAAGGCACAACCTCCAAGCCAGACCACTCAACTAGGTGCTAGATAGAACAAGTTGAGCCTCAGAGGCAGGGCTTCTGGGTGGGGAAAGTCTGGCTGAGAACCCCCATTCTCCAGTGTTTCCCAGTCTCCTTGTATGGAGCTCCTGGAGCCAGACTGATCAGGTTCAAACTCTGGTCTTGCACTGATTACCTGGAGAATTTTGGCAAACTTCTCCCTTAATGTTCCAGAGTCCCATTATTTCCATCTGTAAAATGGGTGTAATAAAAGTCTACTGTCACTGTGGCCTTAAAGAAAACTACCATAAGAAAAATGGAGTGTGCCTGCCTCAGATGTGTGGATGCTGTAGAGGTGGTTGGCAGCTCTGCTGGTTGTCATGACAGTATCCAAGGAAGAGTTGTGCTATTACAATGGGGAGGGGCTCATAAACAACTGTGCTGCTCCCTTAACCGAAATGCCTTCCCTTCTCATCATTATGGACTTCCCAAGCCGCCGGAAGCTCTAAGTCCCTTGGCAAATACTCATCCTGTGAGCTGTGTCCCTAGTTTCTTGTACCAGAGTGATTTATTCTAGGTCTTAGGTCAGTCCTACCAGAACCTAAGCCAACTGTGCTCAGACCCCAAAGGCAAGCTTAGCTCTATGGCTGTGGTTCTCAACGTTCCTAATACTAAAATTAACCCTTTGACATAGATCCTCATGTTGTGGTGACCCCCAACCATTAAATTATTTTTGTTGCTACCTTACAACTCCAATTGTGTTACTGTTGTGGGTCATAATGTAAATATCTGCTATGCAGGATATCTAACATACGACCCTCAAAGGAGTCACGGCCCACAGGTTGAGAACCGCTCCTCTATGGGAAGAGCTTTGCCCTCTTTGGAGCCTCTGATGTAGGTCAAAGGTCTCCACCCTTGACATGGACAATGAAGGGTCTTAGTATATTAGGTATCTTTGGGTCTGTGTTACCTCAAGGCTTCGGAAGTCAGTAAGATGTCTGCATCATCTCACACCACTCTGAGGGCCAGGAATTTGGGAGGAGTTTAGCACATGTCTACTCTGGGTCTGTCATGAGCTTGCAGTTGACGTTTCAGCTGTGGCTTGATCATCTGATTCCCGGATGGATGCCAGGATCCACTTCTCCCATGGCACAGTCACATGCCTGTTCTCTGCACTGCACTGATATTGTTATGACCCTTCTGCTCTTGGCCACGTGGAACCTTCCGTAGGAATGCCTGAGTCTTCTTGAGATATGGCTGCTGGTTTCCTCAAGAGCAATAGCTCTCAACCTGTGGATCATGACACCTTTGGGGATCGAAAGACTCTTTCACAGGGGTTGCCTAAGACCATAGGAAAACACAAATATTTACATTATGATTCATAACAGTAGCAGCATTAGGAAAGTTGAGAACCACTGTTCTAGAGTTATTAATAGCAATTTGAGAATGGTCTCACAGTATCTTAGTATGACCTCACCTTGGAGGTTAAATATGGCCATTTTCATGATATCTGACTGTTTAAACACAGCAGCTTTACTTGGTATGTGAGGGTACTGCACTGAGGTATGAATATCGGTAGGTGGGAATCACTGGGAGACATCTTAAAACCTGCTAGCACATCAGGAAGAGGTACTGAAGAGACATAATTTTACTTCCCAGAGATGGTGACCTGAGTGAGCTGCTGGGTAGGGGGATATGGAGAAGGAAGTGTCACCTCTGAAAGCATAGGCATGGATTCGACACCTTCCCACATGGTTCTAGGTGATCCTGCCTATGCGTGCTGGCCACACTGCCAGCCAGAAATATAGGTTTGATTAGTTATATAGATTTATATTTGATTGAGACGTGAACCATCATCATCATCCTCTCTCTCTCTCTCTCTCTCTCTCTCTCTGTCTCACACACACACACACACACACACACACACACACACACTCCTGGTCTTACAGCATTTGGAACATGGCTCCATCTTAGCTTCTGAGTATCTGATATGGTGCCATCTCATAGTACCATCAGGAAAGAGGCGATGTCAAACTCTTGAACTGTGTAGACTGTAATTGTTTTCTCTCTGCCATGGTCTGGAAGGGACTTCCTTGTGAAGAATGGCTTCCCTGACTTCTGGTCTTCCCAAGGGCATCATCGCCTACCTTCCGAAGCCCAGAGCTCCTTTCCCAGGTACAACATCCTGGCTCCACTTCCTCAGGGCTGCACACTCCAAAACTAGACGAGAATGTGGTAGCTTATGTGTCTGACAGAGCCCCTGCCTCCTCAGAGCCCCTGGGTCAGGGAAGGAGACATGCTAAAGTGTTCTTCAGGCCCTGAGTACCGTGAGAAGTGACCAGTGAGTTCTAACCTAGACCTCGCCTGATGAAAAGATCACTGGATTTACTTATTTAGCACTGGGATCCATTCGACATGGCTACCTTTCTAGCTGTCTAAAAGACAGTCTTCTTGTTCAAATGTTTCTAAAAGAGGTGTGCCTTCCAACAAGAGTAATCGTGAGCATGAAGATGATGGGGAAGCCATTGGAATATCAGAGAGAAGAGGCTCCTGGAGCTGGCAAGAGTAGGCAATGGAAAATTAGGGACTGACTCCAAGATGCAGGCGATGGGGTCTATAGATATGGTGAGGTTGTTGTTTGGGTTACTTTTATTGTA
>NW_021604607.1:9912693-9932412 GCF_004785775.1 Grammomys surdaster | reverse complement strand
CAAATTTTGGCTCACAGTGAAGAGACAACCATGATGAGGAAGGCTTGGTGGTAGGAATGCAGGCAGCTGGTCACATTCCATCTGCAGTTAGGAGACAGAAAGGGATGAAAATTGATACTCAGTGCGGCTTCTCCTTTGTACTGTGTCTGGTACCCCAGCCTAGGGGATGGTGCTACCCATAGTTCAGGTGGACCTTCCCACCTTAATTAATCCTATCCAAAAATTCCTCAGCCCAGAGATTTGTCTCCTGGGGGATTCTACATCCTTCAAGTTGACAGCCAGTATCAAGCAGCACAGATGGTGATGATGGTTAATTAAAAATATCCTGGCAGGCAATAGGAGTCTAGCCAGCAGCCAAAAATCAGGCTAACACCCAGAACATAACAAACATGCAGTCAAGTGAGGGTGTGATGGACAGAATCAAGTACAGAGATGCCCTCACTAGCAACAGTATATTCATACACTGTGTACATCTAACCCACGTCAGAAACAGTTTTGCTTTGTTTTGGGTAGTTTGTTTTGTTTTTATCAAGCCCATGGAAGCAAACAAACCAGATGTGTACTTTTTTAAAAGTTAATTTAACAGTTAATACTGTTTCACCTATGATACAGTCTTTAACATATTCAGCATAGTTGTTGTGGGATATTCATAGAGTGTGCAAGCTCCATTTCTGTCTACAGCCAGAGACAACACTTTGTCACTGCAGAAGGAAACCCCATGCCCATCAGCCTCTCCCAGCTCCTTCTGCCCTCCAGCACCTGGTAACCACTAATCTACTGTCGCTGTGGCCTTGCCTATTTGGGGATTTCATACTGTCTCTATGGCTTTGCTATTTGGGGATTTCATATCAGTGGAATTGTGCATGTGACCTTTCTTGTCTGACTTTGTTCACTTGCAGTTTTTTCAAGGGTCATCATGTTATAGCATGTATTTCATGCCTTTTTATTGACTAACTTGTGGATATGTGTATGTATACATATACAAACCTTTTATCTATCAGTTGACACATGTTTGAAGTTTTCTTCTTCGAGCTATTATTTATAAATAATTTTGCTGTGAATATTCATGTATACATTTCGATGTGGACATATATTTTCACGTCTTATGGGTACATACCTAAGGGTAGAAGTCCAGGATTAGAAAGGAACCCCATGTTTAACTTACTCAGTAACTGCCAAGCCATCCTCCATGGCAGCTGCAACATATTTTGTTACCATAGCCACGAATGGTGGGCAATGGTTCCAATTTTACCCATCCTTTCTGATACACGCCATGACCTGCTCCCTACCCCCACCCTTAAACTGTTATTCTATGGGTGTGGACTGGTATTTTATTGTAGTTATGTTGAGCATGTTTCCATGTACTGATTTTTCATTTTCTTCAAATCCTTCATACATTTTATTTTAAAAAGAATGGGTGGTCCTCCTCCACCTAGAGTCAAACCCAAGGACAAACACTACTACTGAGCTATATCCCCAGACCTTTTTAGATTGAGGCAGGGTCTCATTAAGTTGCCTAGGCTGGCCTTCAATCTACTTAGTAGCTCAGGCAGTCTTGAATTTGTCATCTTCCTGCCTCCACCTCCAGAATTTACAGACTTGCACCACCATAGCTTGCTATTTTATTGAGTTATGAGGTGTTTTTTAATACATCTGTAGACACTGTTTCTCTGATATGGAATTGCAAATATTTTCTCCACTGTGTGGCTGTCTTTTCACTGTTTTGGTGGTATTTTTAAGTACAATGTTGTGTTACTTTGATGAAACTGGCTTTTTTCTGGCTTCAGTTTGTACTTTGGTAACAAATATGAGGTTAATATTTGATCCTCAGACATAATGTGTAGTTTTATCTCTGACACTCAGAGGTACAGTCCACTTTGGTTAATATTTTAGATGTGTTTATTTTCTTTTTACGTGTATGAGTGGTTTGTGTCCATATATGTTTTTAACCACATGTGTTCCTAGTGCCTGAGGAAGTCAAAAACGGGAGGTTGGAACCCCTGGAATTAGAGTTATGGACATATGTGAGCCACCAAGTAGGTGCTGGGAGCTGAAACCAGGTCACCTACAAGAGCCACAAGGTACAGTGGTCCTATTATATACTTTGAATATGAATGCGCCATTGTCCAGTACTATTTATTGAAAGACTATTCTTTCCCACACTGAATTGTATTGCCCCCTTTGTTGTGAATCAGTTAGCCATATGTCTAATCATTTCTTTCAGATTCTCCATGCATCTACATTGATCCACACATCCACGTGGCTGGCCCTACATCTACATTGATCCACACATCCACGTGGCTGGCCCTACCATACTGACGGCACCACGGCCCTGTAACAGATTTTGAAAGAGGAAAAGTGTGAGTCGTTCTACTTTGTTCTCTCTCAAGATTTTTTTGGTTTGTTTGTTGCCATTCGGTTCTGATAGTTCTATATGAATTTTAAAATCAGCTTTCACATCTTGGGCTGGTGGGGGAGGCATCTGACTTTTCAAAGGATTTGTACAGGAGTCTGCAGAACATCTTCAGGCGCACGGCCATTTGACAATATTGAGTCTTTCAATGCGCAAACACAGGGTACTCATTTACCTAGGCTTTCCTCCATTTCTCCTAACAATGTTTGGTAATTCTTCAGTGTACAAGCCTTCAAGTTCTTTTGTCAAATTTATTCTAATTTCGTTATTTTCAATATGGCTCTAAGTGGAATTTGTTTTTTAAATTTAATTTTTGTATTGTTATACTAAATTTTCATGAGGGAAATTAGTTAACAAAAAGTCTGCAAGCCAAACTACACAACTCTCGGATTGCCCAACTCCCACGGCGAGCCATGAGCTGGCTAACCTGCAGTGGGAGGACGTAGGCTGTGACCTCTAAACTCTCACCACTGCAGACAGCCGTGGCTTCTTCCCGTGTGGCCCTGAAGAACAGTTGGCTAATAAGGACCTCCCAGAAGGCACATCAGGGTCCATGGAGAAGAATGGATAAAGGACTATTTCCTAGTCGACTGGTCTGAGGCACTTGGTCCCCTAGGAGGTTGGGAACCCTGGCAATTCTTGTCCAGTGGGATCTCATTGTTATGTATTTTCCATTCTTCTTTTCCAAGAGGAGCCTTTAATTGTGGTTGCCTGTTTCATCCCTGTTGTGTATTGCACATGGGTGGCTGGCTGGCTGGACGAGGTGGGCATGGAGACAACCTGCCTTTTTATTATATGCCACTGGACCAATATCTGAAGTTCATGGAGAGATCATACAATCACCAGGAGGACCCAGGCTTTGAGCTAGCTGCAGTAATTACTGGATAAAACCTGGTGGGCTTTGAACTTGGGAAAGGATTGGTATATTTTGTGTGAGGAAGAGAGTGTGTATTTATTCAGGCAGAGAGCACTAACTTCAGTATCCATTGTCTTCTTTCTCGTTAGTGATAGAATGTTTAACTGGATTTATTGATACCAGGATGATATGCTTTAACTTCCCTCACAGCTAGAGATGTCGTAAGGCCAAGCCTGAGAATAAACATGATGGAAATGTAACCTCAGGCAGGGTCTGCAGACTTCTTCCTCTATTTCAATATCCTTCTGGCCTATGACTGAAGTGGGGCAGTGGCTGGAGCACCCTCTCAGGAGAGACTAGGCATTAACAAAGAAGGATCCCTGCACTGCCTGCCTAGGATTTGCTTCATGGTCAACCTCCTTGTTTGGTCCTCTGACTTATGAGTCCTTTTGTTGGGTCAGACTAACTTTGATCCTCTCTAATAAGGCTCTGTTCCATCTTTAAGATGGGAGGGACCAGACTGTTTATATGCAAGTAAAAATAACCCAGTGGGGAGAGATAGCCTAACAGAGAATGAGAACATGGGAACCAGAAAAAGAACAGAGCCTCCCAGAGGATGAGACGGGATGAGACCCTGAGTGAAAGGATTTTCCTTTGCCTGGAAAAACTGGGGTGTTTCATCCACCATGATGAGAAGGGTAAGAGACCAGCGTGGATCCTGGGAGACCGTGCCTCCTTGCTAGGATGGTAAGTGATGTTGGTATGTCTACAAGAGAACAGCGTAATGACAACCCCTGGACTCCTCCCACTCCGCACTGACTCCCGGACACACTCATCAATCGTGCACGGTTTACGTGTATTTAGATCCACTAATGGCATAAAGTGCGCCTGTAAAAATACTACACAAAGGCAAGCCTTGGCAATGACCCACAGCTCGCCTCATCTGCACCCCACTACCCTCTTCAGTCATCCCACATGTAATACTGCCATACTTTCTCTATCGTGTGGTTTCACTGCTTTTCTACCTTGCTAAGAAGAAAATTGTATTAGCTGCTTTTAACATCAGTAAAAGGCCTCATTCTCCATGTAATCTGTTAAGATTTAGCTTTTTGTTTATCTGTCTGTAGCTATCCCTCTGATACTCTAATCTCTCTAATATTCTATCAATCTATACTTTTCCATTCCTTGTGATAAGACACTGTGACTGAGGTAACTTATAAAACAGTGTATTTGGTGGGTACAGGTGCAGGGGGCTACAGTTTGTCGCCATAGTGGCTGAGAGCATGGCAGCAGATAGGGGTAGCACTGGAGCTCACAACCTGAGCCACAAGCACGAGGCAGAGAGTTAACTGGGACTAGGTGGGCTTTCTAAAACCTCAAATCCAGTGACACACCTCCTCCAAGAAGGGCATACAGCCTAACCTTTCCTAAAACAGTTTCAACTGAGAGTCGAGTTTTCAAATGTGTGAGCAAGCCATTCTCAGTGGCTAAGGTTCATCCATATTGTTGACTGTTGTCATAGTTCATTCTTTTTTTTTTTTTTTTTTTGGTTTTTCGAGACAGGGTTTCTCTGTATAGCCCGGGCTGTCCTGGAGCTCACTCTGTAGACCAGGCTGGCCTCGAACTCAGAAATTCGCCTGCCTCTGCCTCCCAAGTGCTGGGATTAAAGGCGTGCGCCACCACCACCCGGCTAGTTCATTCTTTTAACCTAGAATATGATGTTCTATTGTTTGAGTATATCGCAGTGTATTCATATATAAGCCTTGGAAGCTGGTCTGGGAAAAAAGAGAAGTAAAGGCTAGAGGGAGAAACGGATAAAAATGTGCTGAAGAGCCTCATGAGTCCAGATAACTGCTGCAAGGGCCCCGGGGCCAGGCAGAATACATGCTTAGGAATGACGGGTGCTTAGAGGGAGGTGAAATCTAGTTTCGGAGGTATTTGAGGCTATAGTGACCATAAAGTCTCCAGGGAACATGTGACATGACTAAGTAAAGCCAGATGAAGATAATGCCCAGAGATGGAGGTTAAGAAAGCCAACGGTCAGAGGCTTTTGTCTAGAATACGCCATTAAAGGTAGAGAAAAAGGTGTACGGCTGGAGCTGGAGTCTTCGGTAAGGGAAGCAGCACGGTGTGTCTGAGAGGCTGGTAAAGCACAAAGAAAAACAAGAGTGGGCAAAACTGGAAGCAGGGGCGGGGCAAAACTGGAAGCAGGGGCGGGGCCAAGCTGGGAGGGGCGGGGCCAAGCTGGGAGCAGAGGATGTCAGTGGTGCAATGAAGATGAGAGAGAACGGAAATAATGGTCAGGAAATGGCACCGGAAATGGACACAACTCCACCTTTCAGCCCTGAGGTGCAGAAAATGAGGAGATGAACATCTCTGGCGAGGGCAGCATGAAGACAAAGGCTCAAGGTCTGTGTTGAAATAGTCCGAGCAGTCTCAGCTGGCGTAAGAGCGAAGCTGACTGGAGTGGGAGGAGAGAAATCTTAAGACTCGGGGAAGGACGGTCTCAGGCCACATCACCAGACAAAAGCCTCTGCATGCGTCTCACAGTGGGCATGGCTGCAGAAGGAAGACTCACCCGCCCTGGTGTCCCTCTGGCTTGAGGAGAAGGGCAGCCAAAAAATCATAGTTCCTCCTGGGTCCACTGCTGGTGTCGGGAAAAGTCAAGGTGAAGATTTGACTTCCAAAGTTGCCTTCGGATCCACTACCATCGTCTTCTAGTCACAAGCTGAGGAAACAGGTGCCATCTTGGTTCTGAAAGACTTTCCTTCTAAGGGAAGATATTTGGAAAAAAGAAAGAGAGGTGAACCCACTTAAGAACCAAGAAAATCTCCAAGAAGCCCTGGGCCTGCCTGCCATTGTTCTTTAACACAATCGGTACAGAAAGAAGAGGAAGGTCCATCCCAGAATGAGCCTGTGTTTCTGTAGTCTGAGGAAATGTTTGCTTCTGAATTTTCCCTGTTGGGCTCAACTCAATTATGCTTCAGCCATGAAAGGGTAGGTTGGGGGAGGGGCATTAAACACAGCCATACAATTATTTTCTGTTGCTGATCCCCACCTCTCTCACATCCCTAGGACCCAGGCTCTACTAATCTGGTGCTGTTAGCCTCTGGCCCTTTCTGTTTCCTCCATGTGGTGCTTGAGCTAAAGAAGAGCTGGATGAGGGTACAGTCATGGACCACTGCGAGAGGAAAGACAAGAGGTGCCTAGCAGCAGTGTCTCCAGAGGCCTTCTTCGTATGGTTCTGGGAACTTGAATGCCTCTGGTTCCCCAACTCAAGAGAAGAGGGAACTATCTGCTGGACTACCCTTGCATGAATAAGGCACACAGCTCCTATTTTCAAGGAAGCCAGGGGCAGTGATTTGTATCTTTCTACAGCTTCAGCATTCACAGGCCACCTGGCTAAGGACAGAGCCATGACCTCCTTCACTCTGTAGGGGCTCCTGCACTGAGCCAGAGACGCAAGCCACTTGTAGAACACTGGAGTATACTTGAGCTGGCTTGTTTTGTTTTGTTTGACATAAGCCAGGGTCGTCTAGGGAAGAGGAAACTGTAGGCAAGCCTGTGGTGCGTTTTCTTAATTGATCACTGATGTGGAAGGCCCCATTCCAGTATGGGTGGTGCCATCCCTGGACAGATTATATAAACAGACCGAGCAAGCCATGGAGAGCAAGCCAGTAAACAGCACTCCTCCATGGCCTCTGCTTCAGTTCCTGCCTCCAGGTTCCTGCTGAGTTCCTGCCCTGGCTTCCCTTCCTGATGGACTGTAAGCTGTAAGGTGAAATACACCTGTTTTGTTCATGGTGTTTATCACGGCAACAGAAAGCAAACTGGAGTCCGAATATGAAAGACAGACTACAATAACTCCTCATGAGGGCACAGCTCCACAATTTGTCTCACCACACTCTCAGCAAAAAGCTGGCTACAAATGGGCTTTTTCTGGGACAGAGATAACTATCCCAGGAAAAAAATCCCACCCTGTGAAAGAGGGCTCAGAACTGTGGATACTAAGAGAAGGCTGTCAAGATACATTACTTACATTACAGACGTAAGCAGAGACCCAAAATAAAAGAGGCTCCAACGAGATGGATTGTTCTTTTTAAATATATTTAGTTTTATTTTATGTGTATTGGTGTTTTACCTACATGTACATATGTTCACCCACGTATGTCTCATGCCCATGGAGGCCAGAAGAGGGCATCACTTCCCTTAGATGACAGTGAGCCAAGAGGAGGGTGTTGGGAACCAAACCCCAGCCCTCCATAAGAGCTGCAAATGCTCTTAACCACTGACCCATATTTCCAGCTCAAAATGGATTATTCTTTTCCTCTGTGTACCAGTCCAGAAATAGAAGCCAGAACTCAGGCCGCTTCTGACTGTTCCTTTGCCTGTGTTCTCACATATATGACCCAAGATATGACCTCACACAGGTTTGCATTCTTTACCATGGATGAGAAAGAATCCAGGAGTGCCTGACTCCCTCCTTTTAAAGCTACACACATTGCTGTGCTCACACCCTCCTTACCATAATCCAAACCCATGGATTGCAGACCCCTAGCTGCAAGGAAGTCTGGGAGTCTGTAGGGTTTTTGTTTTTCCACCAAGAAGCAGTGTATCCAGAAAAAAAATGAAAAACAACTTTAATTTTTATTTTTAATTATAAATATGTGTCGGTGTCTCTGTGTGGGTATGTGACCATGGATGCAGGTACTCAAGGAAGTCAGAGAGGTCAGAGCTCCTTGGAGGTAGAGTTATTCAGGGGTTATGAGCTGCCTGATATGGTTGCTAAGAACCAAAGTCCAGTCCTCTGTAAGAGCAATATGTGCTTTTAACCACTAAGCCATCTCTCCAGCTCTAGAAAAGGCTTTCTGATCTATGAAAGAAAACATAACATTGTTATGGGGGTCAACTAGCAGCTGTGTCACAGGAGACCCCAAGCGTACAGCACGGAGATTTTTGTATGTGTCTGACAATGGGTGGGACAAAGAATCTGGGAAAATTACATCAAGACATCTCCCTGGCCAGAGCAATGTCTGGCCCAGATCTGGTCACATGGTTTGATAAGAGCCTATACAAACTTTCTAACCAAACCCAGTGGTAAATGATAGCATTTTCTTTCTAGTCAAAAATCCATGAGGATGTGACCCTGAACTGGGTGACATGGTTATTTTCTCTCTAGGTTGGGGGGGGGGGATGCACGGCCCATCTGCAGAAGAAAGGATACAGCCAGCCCCTGAGACACTTAAGGAGAAGATGCAGAAGATGCCCTTGCCATCAGGTTGGCCTCGGCTTCTCATCCTTCCCCGTCCTTGTTCCACTTGAGGAATTTCTCAAGACGTCTCTCTTCCCAAGCTGATTCAAGCTGAGTTTTGGCCCTTTTCAGCCCAGAGTCTTGTCTCAGCACTGAAAGTGGTATTCCCCCTGGAGGAATGAATGGATTTGTGAGTAGAAAGCACAGCTGACATTGAACACAGGATAAAAGCTTGTGGATTTCCCCTAGCTGACTGTTTTTGCTGCCCGCTAGCCCCTCTGCACTTTCAAGTTACCACAGAACACACCTTGCAGGGTAGGCTGCTGGGCCTCTCCTCATTTTCCCAGCGGGCCCTGCTTCCTGACAATCAGCCCCACCCTCAGGCTTGCTCCAGCAGGCCCAGCTGTGGGGAGGGGGCGAGGAAGGGCAACCATCAACAAGGACTGCATTCTGGGCTCCTGCTGACTGTTATCAGCTAAGCCTGGGCTCTGACTCACCTGCCTCTGTGGGCAGCATGTGGGATGTGGGTGGTGTTTGATTTGCCTGGAGGCTTCCCTTTGCCAGGACCTGTGAGTGGAGGTGGACACTAAACAAGAGGCCCATTGTTTCCTTCCCTCCAGAGTCAGGCTCTTTCCAGGACTTCCCTGAGCTCTTTTGTTGCTCATCCTCCTCCCTCTGGCCCCCAGCCCTCCAGCTTTTCCCCACCATCCCCTTACCAGCAGCCAGGGGTGGTAATGGTGAAGGCAGGAGATACCCGTGAGGGGGAAGCCCACATAGAAGGAAACACCTGAACCCATGACCTTTGGGCTCCCCAGTCCCTTGAAGCCTCCAGAGTCCCCTCCACCTGCTGTAGACAGGAGGTGGGGTGCATAGCAGAGTCTCTTTTCTTTCTTGGGGGGCGGTTGGGGGTTGCTTTTTATTTTAAACCATCATCAGTGTGGTTCAGCTTCTTGGGCCATCTTTTAAACTCAGATTACAGGTCTATGGGCTTCCATCTTTGCTGTACCATTCTGGGTCTGCCACTGCTGCCCTAGAAAACCTTTGGTGGTGTGCTCTGTCTACCTGACTGGTCTTGGCTGACTGAGATGAAGCCAGAGCTACCTCCATCTCCAGAAAAGAGCAAGCCAAGAGTCAGAAAATTAAAAAAGAATGATTCCAGCACCTTAGGTCTGTGAAGAGCATTTGGACATTTCCTCCCGAAGGCCGTTCCCATAACTCCCTTCTGAGAAGAAGCTGGCTATCCTCTGAGCACCAGCCTCAAAAACGAGCAGACTTTCCTAGACCCACACCATATTTCCAGTCCTAATACCACCCTGTCTCTTTTTCTAAAGTAGAAGTGGGACAGTCCAGTTTGGCGATGGCTCAGACAGGCATTTAGGGCCAAACTGATCACATATTGAGTCTTTGTGCATGCTTGTGTGTGTGTGTATGTTTAAATTTCTGAAACAGGGCATTGGGTAGTCCAGACTGGCACTGAACTCACTGTATTACCTTGAACTTCTGATCCTGCTGCCTCCCTGAATGCCAGAGTCACAAGTATGCGCTGCTAACTACACTCAGTCTCATGCAGGGCTGAGACTCTAATCCAGGGCTTTGTGCATACTAGACAAACTCTACCAACTGAGTCCTTGCTCCAACAGCTAAGGAGTCTAAAGCGCAGCACACCCCTGGATTGGGCTAGCGGGATTACAAACATTCAAAGAAAACCTAGTGAAGCCAGGATGGCAAGGTGATGCCCTTGAGCACACAGAGCAAGGAGAAGGGACACAAGGGGACCGAGAAGAGCAGAGGATTAGTGAGACAGGTCTGCTAACAGCCATGAGCACATGTGAGCAGGAGCCATAAACACTGCCATACTGGGCAGAATCAGGCGGGCGATAACACCACATCCCACCAAACCAATATTTGCTCACTGTCAGTTCCAATTCTAACCTGGAGGAAATGATTTCTGCCTGTGGAAATGAGGGCATAGACAGAGAGGAGGGCGCCTGCTGACACCACTTCATCTCCTCTGTGAAGTTCAGCTGCTCCCTCAACCACACAAGACCTCTTTAGACCCCGCTGAAGCCCCTCGAGATTGACTGTTACAGTACTAACCGCTCCTTTCTTGGAGCGAGGTTACCTGACCCACAGCAGAGTTCCTGCCATGGTTTTCTTCACCATCTTACATCGCCAGTGGTTCACAATGCCTCATAGAGAGAGCTTCTGCCTGACATTGACCACTGAGTACTCTGTCTCTCATTTAATCACCCTGCCACAAAATGTCAAGATCTCCAATCCTCCTGAAGAAACGGAGGCTGAGGACAGTAGCTGCCCCCCACTGAGCCACCATCAGAATTTAATTTCATCCATCTTGCTCCAAGGCTCCGACTTTCACTCCCCTTGAACATCCATGAGGAGACCAGAAGACCATAGCGCAGGAAGTGGGACCTGCATCTGTGACATGAGGTTACAACAAGAGCTATAACAAGCCAAGTCAGAGACCCAGTGGCAGCAAGAAGAGAGGCTGGGTCCCTCCTCCCACTAGAAAGCAGCGCAAGGGGAGAGAAGGGAAGAGGAGACGCTGGTGTGGGTTCTCTGTATATGCAAGGCGAAGCCTTGTAGACTGAGAGAAGTTTGGATGCAGCCAGGCCAGGGCCCCTTCTCTATGTAATACACTACACACTAGAAGGGACCGCTGCTAGGGCAGCGGGAGCCTAGGTCTGGAAGAAGCCCGGAGACCTTTCCTTCTGCACTGGAGCGGAAGCTGCAGAAAATCACATGGGCCAGGTGAAAGCAGCAATGTGGAGCGCGGGGGCTAACCCTGGTGGCTCTTCATGCCTTGTCTTCTTCCCCCCCCCCACCCCCCAAGGCCCAGTTCTGCTCAGCTCAGCATCAGACTCTGGGGGATGTTCCTAACTCCACCAGTAGAGGTCTCCAGAGCAGAGGACTAGAGGGCTTGGGGGCGGGGTAGGCTGCACACAGCTCGCCACCCATTCACAGGTGTGCATATGCATGGGTGGTCTTTACTCATGTATAGGTGTGTCTGTGCTTGTGTGTATCCTTGTGGGTGAGTGTAAAACAAACGTATCTGTGTTTGTAGGCGGGAATCTACAAACAAGACCATGATTACTGGTCTGCGCTGAGACATCCTCTTTGCACACGTGGGCACTGTTTGTAGCTCCATGAGTATGTGTGTGCACTGGATGCCTGTGTAACTTGTGCATAGACCTGCCTGCTTGGGCTTGTAAGCAAAGGGGGACAATAAGTAACATGATTAGCTGTGGTATGCGCACCTGTAATCATAGTACTCCGGAGGAAGAAGCAGAAGGATGGTTCATGGTTTCAAGAAGCCTGTCTGGGCTAGACCCTTCCTGAAAACAGGAGAAGCAGGGTGTGGTATGGTTGTGCACACCATTAATCCCAGCACTCGGGAGGCAGAGACAGGCAGATCTCTGAGTTTAAAAGGAGAGGGGACAAAGGGAAGTGACAGGACACAGGACAAAGGATTATGGCATCTCAACCCAGCCTAAGTTTCTGTTAAAACCCCTTAGTCAGCAGGTGCTGCTGATGACCAGCGCTCTGGCCTATTCTGATTCTATTTGCAATATGTAAGCCTTGTTCTTTGGAAGAGAAGGGCAAGCAGGAAGAAGGTAGATGACTACCCCACAGGTGGATGGCTCACTTGGAGAGGACAAGGGGGTCCAGCTGTTAGGCAAATCCAGGGCCAGGACCCAACTCTGCACCCACTACTGGAAGCCCAGGCTGTGGACAGCTGCTTCTCTGACCTGTGTGAGTTTAACTGAGGCTTCCAAAACAGGTCAGACTGGCAACTCTCAGCCTGTGGAGTGAGAGGAACTCTGGGCCCCACTGCAGAAAGCTGTGTTAGTGTCCAGGGCTTCTGTAACAGATTCCACACAGAGAGGGCTACAACGTGACAAATGTCTCCTCATAGCTCCTGAGACATTTGTCACGTTGTAGCCCTCATAGCTCCTGAGACCATCTCCCAAGAGCAGCATCCTTGGACACAGCTGAAAAGTCTGCAGGGCTGGGCATACTGAAGCAAGGTCCTCTGCCTTTTCCAAGTTCTAGGGCAGCCACGCTGTGTGTGCTTCTTTCTCCTGCCTTCAAGTCAGCCATAGGCAGCACTTTCAGACACTCCGCACTGCCCAAGGGCCCTCCCTACAGCCTTTGCTTGTGTCCTCTCTCTTATGAGAACTTTTGTAACAACAGGGACCCCACACATAATCTTGACAATCTTCCTACTTCAGAATCTTAATGTAATTACACCTGCAAAGCCCCCTTTGCCTGTAAGGTGATATGTGCATGGATTCTGGGAACTGGGATAGGGACATCTTTCAGGTGGAGTATATTATTCTGAGTATCAAAGAGAATGGCCAACAGAGGGGTGACACCTTCCTCCTCCTCCTCCTCCTCCTCCTCCTCCTCCTCCTCCTCCTCCTCCTCTTCTTCTTCATCTTCTTCATCTTCTTCCTCTTCTTTTTCTCCTTCTCCTCTTCCTCCTCCTCCTCCTTCTTCCTTCTTCCTCTTCTTCCTCCCTCCCTCTCTCTTTCCCCTCCTTCTCCTTCTTGGAGTTAATAGGCATGGAACACAAGGCTTGATACATGCTAGACAAGGGCTCTAATACCTAGCCTATATTTTAAGATGGTCTCACTAAGTTGCCTAATCTAGTCTTGAATTCACTATTGTAGCCCAGGCTGGCCTTGAATTTGCAATCCTCTTACCTCAGCCTCCCAATTAGCTGACTACTACAGGCTTATCCTAGCAGGCCTGGCTGGGAGTTGGAAGGGGCACTTTTTTTCTTTTTTAGATTTAGTTTTTAAATTTTTAATTATGTGTCTGTGTGGGAGTAAGTGCCTGGGAGTGCAATTAACCACAGACACCAGAAGAGGGCAGCAGATCCCTGGACCTGGAGTTACAAGTGGTTATGAGCGACCTGAAATGGATGCTGGGAACCCAACTCAAGACCTCCATAAGGACAGATGGCTCTTAACCACTGAGCCATCTCTCCACCCCTGTGACATTCTTAATCCTCCTGTGGCTTTCCCAAGACACTCGCCCAAGCTGAGAACACTCCTTTGTTGAGGATTCTCTGACCTCTGTCTAGGGAGCTGAGCTGTCCCAAGCATTAGCAACCAGCTCTGACCAGTGAAGGGGCTGCCCTTTATCTTGCTCTCCATCAGCCCAAGGCCAGGAACTCACTATTACTGGGTTGACTCCTGGGTCTCATCTCCTCACCTTATCCTGACCACCCCACTCCAGACCCAGCCCCTACCAGGCCTGGGTCCACATCCATGCTTCTTGAAGCCTTTCTTGTTATCAGTGTCAACCCCTCTGACCACTGTGCTAGGCCACCTTTGGACTATAGGGCTGAAGCTGGCAGGCTACACCCCTCTTCATATGGTGAAATCCCACCCATGGGCTCCCCCATGGAAAACCTAATCACGTAACTCAGCATGAGCAAGAGGGACACACATGACAGCATAGGTCAGCACTGGGGGGGCCACGGAGACCCCAGGCCTCCCAGATGCTTTTTAAAATGAAGCTCCCCAGCCCAGTCAGCACCACATCTGGAAGCAGGCTGGAAATTCCAACCATGCTCCCCTGCTAGGAAATGTGTCAAATCCTCCCAGAGACTTCACGGAAGCAGGAAACACTGGAGAGGGGCTGACTCTGCAGGACCCTAAGAGTGTCGGAGAAATCCAGATGTTACCAGGAGTCCACAGTCCTTAGCCCTGCTCCCTGCCTGCCCCCAAGGAAATTAAAGAGGCCTGGAAGGAATGACAGAGCTTGTATCTCTCCGGGACCCACAAGTCCATGTGTGCGTGTAAAATGCTGAGTTCTTGATATACGCTGAGTTATTTTTTCCTGGAGAGAAAAATGTTGACATGCCTTTGGAGGGTCATCTGCCCAGAAAATCTCTTGATGCATGAAGAAGTAATGATCTTTCTTCTCTCTGACACACGCACACATCTCCCAGAGGCCCCAGGGCATCCATTCCTCAGAGCTGTGCTCACTGAGAAGATCCGGCCACCGGCTCCTTCTGCAGCTCCCAACAAATGTAACTCTCCAGTGATCCCCATGGCCACAGATCAAATGGCCAGAAACAGCAAGCATTGTTTTCCCTCTAGTTCTGGAGGCTGGAAGTTCAAATTCAACATCACTGGCCTAAAGTCAAGCATCTACAGGCCGAGGCTCTGGGGCAAGCCCACTTCCTCACTGTTCTTAGTGTCTAATAGATGCTTGTATGCCTTGGCCTGTAGCCCCTTCCCCCACCTTCACAGACCACCTCTCATCCCACTCCCTTCACCACATCACGGCTCTAACTCATTCTCTGTCTCTCTTATAAACCACTTGTGATTAGATTGGACCTGCCTCAGCAACAATCAACACCTCAAAATGTGCAACTTAATCAAGCCCTTAAAGCTCTGTTGCTGTGAGGATAACACACACAGACCTGAAGGCTGAGCCTCACTGTCCAGCCTCCTGCAGCAGGGGCCCCTCCCTGAGCATCTCTTTTCCTCCTGTTGCTTCAGGGTAGGTCCTCCAGCTAAACGGGCTTGGCCTCTCCGCTCTCTGCTTAGAACAGTCTTGAAGCTCAAGTTGCTTCCTTTCCAGAAGTGAGACTACTCTACCCTGCCTTTAGTACCAGGAGGCCATGCACCAGGTAGTGATCTGTGCCTACACCCAAGCGACAGCCTCCACCCACGAAGAGTTTACTCTCCTCAACCCCCTGTAGTTTCAGACCTTATCTAATGTTCTCAGGGGTGGCCTCACTTGTCCATCTGTTGTCTGGGAAGAAGAATCCAGGAGAGGTGTGCGGGAGAGGGAAGGGATGGGTGTGGACACTCCCCTCTAACACTGTTCCCAGTGCCTTGGTCTCCTGAGGTTTGGCCACCTGCCTGGTCTCCTCAGCACTGTACTGACACTCTCCCTAGAGTACCCAAGAGCCTTGGAAGCCTTGTGAGTTGCTAAGGTGAGGTGCTGTACTTAAGCCTAGGGACACTAGAATTTGGAACACCACCGCACATGCCTGTAAGGAAATGCAGCCATGGCTTAGTCAGTCCATGCTGTTCCCACTGCCCCCTGTCCCCACTCTGTTATCTCTGACATACAAGCCACCTCCTGCAGAAAGTATCCTGTCAATTCTAAGGGAGCTAAAGTTCCTTGATGCTCCTAGAACTGTGGAATGGTTCCCTGTGTTCTGGACAGGCACTGATTCCATCCGAGAGGTAGATCCCCTGCTTTGGAGGGGCTCAGAGTCGGAGAGGGGCAGCGACTGAAGAGATGGCATGGAGCTCGTCTCAGTCTGCCTCTCCAAAAGGGAAGACCCAACCCGGATGCAGGTGGCTTGAAGTCATGAGGCGAGCCCCACAGTGGGTGAATGGAGGAGGCTGCTGAGCAGAACAGCCAGAGATAAAGGATCTGTGAGTTTTTTCTCCCCTGCTCTTGATGGTGGGTGTGGTGCTTTTACAGTCCCTGGTACCACGAGTTCCCTGCAAGATGGACTGTAACCTGGAAAGGCAAGCCAGATGAGTCCTTTTTTCCCTAAATTGCTTTTATGTCATCTTATCATAGAGACAGAAACGAGAGTAAAACACTTTACCTCCCACCGCAGGGAGACGTCCCTGAGTTTGCTAGATTTCCACTATAGTGACGAAAAACAAACAAAACTTGGAGATTATCAGCCTGAAGGAGAAAAGCAGAACCTTGCTCATGGTTTTGGAAGGTCTCCATCCATGGTTGGTTGGTCCTATTACTTTGTGACAATGCAGAGGTCGTGGTAGGCGTGTGGGGCACAGAAGGCTACTACCTTCACAGGAGCCAAGAATCAAAGAGAAAAGGATCCTTTAGCTGCTTCGAAGACACACCCTCCAAAAGACAAACTTCCTTCCAGTAGGCCCCACCTACTGAAGGCTCTGTTAATTTCCAATGGCTCCTCAGGCTGGGCCCAAGCTTTCACTACAAAGCCCTTTGTGGATGCTTTAGACCCCAGTTACAGCAGCCCTTGCCCGAGGACCAAGAGAGAGGGCTGAACACTGTGACTGGGAGCCACTAGTCACTGTTCGCTTCCTCTTCCCTATAATGGCGCAGAACTGGGTGAGAGATTGCCTGACACCTACAGGGAGGTCCCAGGGGGCACCAGTCTCCAGACCTAAGACAGAACTCAGACCAGCAGACACACCTGAAGGCAGGACCAGCATATAGCTGTCCTTGCATGCGTGCTGCCTACTGTCCATGCACCACGCTGGAGCTTGGGGCCTTCCTAGAACCCCTCAGTGGCTCCCACTGCCTTCCTTCCTCTGCCCTCTAACCACCCATGATTCGGTGATCATGTTGATTTCAAGGGTTTCCTGTCTCACCGAGAAAAAAGAGTACATTCAACATTCTTCGTATAAGTTCCTTGGGTGGTAGAGTGCCTGACCCCCAACAGAAAAACAAAAGGACCCAGATCTGACCCTGGCTTCTCCAGGGACCATGACAGCTGCCTTCCAACTTGACCTTTCCGTTGCAGCCCTTTCATGTCTACACCTCAGGACCCTTGTATCTCCTGCCCCCTTTCTAGAACCCTCTCTCCACACTGTTGACTTCCATTTAGCTCCAATCCATCCTTCAATTTCAGATTATTTCTAAAGAGGAGTGGGCTTCAGCCCTCAGTCTAAATCAAAATCCTCTCTACCCAAATCCCCTTGCAGAACTGTGACTCCCCACTCCTTCCTCCTCCACTCTCTTCCTCCACTCCTTCCTCCCCCACCCCTTCCCTTCCACTTCCTCCTCCGCTTCTTTCCCCACTCCTTCCTCCCCACTCCTTCCACCTCCACTTCATCCCCCACCCCTTCCTTTCTACCTCCTCCTCCACTTCCTCCCGCACTCCTTCCTCCCTCCCTCCTTCCTCCTCCACTTCATCCCCCACTCCTTCCTCCCCCACCCCTTCCCTTCTTTTTCCTCCTCCACTTCCTCCCCCACTCCTTCCTCCTCCACTTCCTCCTCCACGTCCTCCCCATTCCTTCCTCCCCCTTCTTTCTCCTCCACTCCTTTCTGCTTTCTGCCTAGTCTCCACTGTGCTGTAAGAGCCATGAGGGAAGAGCTCTTTCTTAACCTCTAGTATTTTAGTCTAGTACCTAGGCTGCCATTAGGTCCATGATACTGTGGCTTATACATAAATGTCACCTCATAGAGTGCCTCTGTGTGCCAGGAACTACTGAGTGCTGCCACCCTTCAGCCAGAGTGGGCAGACAAATATCTCTAGAGGAGGACCCAGGCCAGAGTAAACATACCAGAACGTGTGTGTGTGTGTGTGTGTGTGTGTGTGTGTGTGTGTATTTGGCTACATTCGTGTACTCAGCCATGCAGAGGCCAGAGGTCATGGTGTATGATGTATGTGTCTGAGTATGGTCACGCACATGTCACGGTGAGCCTGTGGAGATCGGAGGACAACTTTCAGGAGAGAGTTTTCCGCTCCTCCCTTTTTGAAATGGGACTCTATTGTCTCTGCTGTGGACTCTAGGATAGCTGTGCTTGAAAGCTTCTCTGTGAAACTTCTGGGTGATTCTCTTGCTTCTGCCTCTCACCTTAATAGAAGAACGGTGGGTTTCTAGATGCATATGACCAGATCTGGCCTTCTCTCATGAATTTCAGGGATCAAGCTCAGGTTGTCAGGCTGTGTAGCAAATTTATAGAGCTACCTTCTCAGCCCCACTGTGATTTTGAGACAGAGTCTCTCATTGGCTCAGAGTTCACCCAAATAGCCTAGATTGGCTGGCTGCCAAGAGTCACTTTTCTCTGCTTTTTTTAGTTCTGGAATTACAAGCATGTGTCACCACATCTGGCTTTTTAAAATAATTGCTGGCAATCAAATTGAGGTACCAAAGCTTGTACAGACAGCACTTTGCCGACTGAGCCATCCAAATTCTGTACTTTTGGGGGAGGGTGGAGTGTGTAGCTCACTATGTAACTATGGGTAGCCTGGGAATCACTCTGCAGAGAAGCCTACCTCTGCTTCCCAAGTGCTGAGATTAAAGACATGTGCCACTGTGCCCACCCAGATTCTGCTAGGGGGTCACCTAGGCATGCCCTCTCTGCCTAGAAAGACCCTTTAGTGTTGTGCAGGATAGAGTTAGGAATATCTAGGACAGGATGCACCAGACACCTGGAGGCAGGAAATATCTGTGCTAATGTCACAGTCTGGTCACAGACTGGCCTGATTCCTAAGAGAACGCTGGGATTTCACCACGCTGTGGAGAGAAAGGCCTGGGTTCCAGCTCTGGGTCTCTTGGCTATGCATGTGGAAAATCAGGACAATAACTAGACACCCTTCCCAGGTTTGTCTCAAAGACTGACAGGGATGGCAGCATTAATAAGAATTACAGCCTTGCCATTGCTTGCTGCTCCAACCACTTGCTCAGAGTAGAGAATCAAGAACAAAACCTGACTAAAAAGTCACAGCCACTCGGTTCAAGGCTCCCAAAGAGATTCTATCAGGCAGGGATGCGATGGCTAGTTCTATGTCAACTTGACACAAGATAAGAGTTATCTGAAGGGGGCTGGTGAGATGGCTCAGTGGTTAAGAGTACTGACTGCTCTTCCAGAGGTCATGAGTTCAAATCCCAGCAACCACATGGTGGCTCACAACCATCTGCAATGATATCTGATGCCCTCTTGTGGGGTGTCTGAAGACAGCTACAGTGTACTTATATAAATAAATAAATAGTTTAAAAAAAAAAAAGAGTTATCTGAAAGGAGGGACCCTCAGTTGAGAAATGCCTCCATGAGATCCAGCTGTAAGGCATTTTCTTAGTGATCAAGGTGGGAGAGCTTATTGTGGGTGGTGTCATCCCTGGACTGGTGGTCCTGGAGTCTATAAAAAAGCAGGCTAAGCAAGCCATGTAAAGCAAACCAGTAAGCAGCACTCCTCCATGGCCTCTGCATCAGCTCCTGCCTCCAGGTTCCTGCCTGCTTCAGTTCCTGCTCTGACTTCCTTTAATGATGGACAGTGATGTGGAGGTGTGGGCCAAGTACACCCTCTCCTCCCCACTTGCTTTTGGCCATGGTGTTTCACCTCAACCCTGACTAAGAAGTGTCCCAGAAATCTTTGTTTATTAGTATTAAATATGTTTCCTTATGAGCTGGGGACATATGTCTCCTTATGAGCTGGGGACATATGTCTCCTTATGAGCTGGGGACATATGTCTCCTTATG
>NW_021604607.1:9876635-9912683 GCF_004785775.1 Grammomys surdaster | reverse complement strand
TGGGGACATATGTCTCCTTATGAGCTGGGGACATATGTCTCCTTATGCACTGGGGACACAGATTGATTGGTAGAGTACTTGCCTTGCATTCAAGAAACCCTGTGTTCAATTCCCAGCACCACATAAACCAGGACGGTGGCCCACACCTGTAGCCCCAGCACTTGGGAGGTGGAGTCAGTATCAGAAGTTCAAGGTCATCCTCAGCTATATAATAGGATATCCTGTCTATAAATAATTAATAAGCAAACTTCCTAGGTGGTCCTGGACTTTAGACAGCTTTGGAAGCACCAGAATGAATGATGCAGAGTTTTTATTTTCATCAAAGCCAGCTTGTGTCCTCCAACTAGTGGTCCAGCTTGAAGGTACCTGCCCATGGCCACTAGTCATAGCAAGTAAGGCCACCATTTACCATGGGGAGGCTGGCATTCCTCCAGACAGTTCCAGTGACAGGGGAAAGGAAAACACCCTAGTCCCCTCCTGCAACTGCCTCGGCACCATGGCCAATGGAGCTCACCATGAAATTGGTTCTCCATACCCCCCCCCCAAAGCCAGAGCAGGAGGCAGCTGGCTGACGTCATGGATCCCACCAGAGGAGAGGCCTTTGAGAGCCAAGGAAGTCCAGTCACCCCCTCCTCCCAGCCCAGGTTTCTGCCAAATCCTGTGCCTTGCCCTCCTGATGGGGACACTTCATTTGGCCTAAGGAAACTCCTGGCCCTTACATTTCCTAAACTAAACCAAGGCTGGTAGCTGAGGTGTGGGGGATGGCCATGGCTGGTCCCTTGAAGCCTGGAACAGAGTCTCTGGAGGAATCTGAGGGCAAGAGGAAAGTGAAGAGATGAAGGAGTCGGGTGACTCTTGGTGAGACTGGAAGGGATGAGTCTGACCCTGCCTCTGATGACCTGGCCTTGATCCCCACAGGGAAAGTGCCTCGGTTAGGATGACTGAGGAAGAGGAAGGGCACAGAAAGATAGCACCGACCTCTACCATGGACTCTGACTGTTGACGTGGGAGAGACAGGCCCGCTCAGCCTTGGTCTGGCTCTGGTCCATCGTGAGGAGGAAATGGTTTTCAATAAAAAACAAAGTTGAAAAACAGTTTGCTGAAGGGGAATGAAAAGGGAAAGAGGGAAAGGAAGGGGAAGGGAAGGCTAGCTCAAACTGTCTGCTCATCAGAATCACCTGGGCAGCTGCTAAAAACACAGATTCTGAAGCCCATGCCAAGTCAGTAAAATGTTATTCTTGGTAGCCTGGCTTTCTCTTCCTTACGGTTTAAAGACATAGACTCAACTTAACCAGCTTGGAAGACCTGGTGCTGAGTGTGCCAAGGTAAAGGGCTGGCTCATAGTCCTTAAGGAAATGCCAAACCAAAGACACCCAACGAACTCAGGGGAAACTCCTAAAAGCTACTCACTCTTCCCCCAGCCAGTCTGAAACCCTGTGCCTGCCCTCATTGTGTTCCCAGAGAAGGAGGGTCTCCAGGACTCTGCTAACACTTTCCTCTTGCCTCTGCCACCTCAACCTCCTGTGGGAGGCTCAGGCATTCCCATCCTGCAGTCTGCAGCCTAACAGGTCTCCTAACAGGACTTCCAAGTGTGGTTAATGAGGGACCTGGATTACCCAGGTGCCGTGTCTTTGTAAGAGGGACACAGGGTAAGTTGGAGTAGGAGAGAACAGTAGGATGAGGGAGGCAGAGATCTTTGCAGATCAGGGAAGGGGCCACAGACCAAAGGACACAGCTCAGCAGGAGACACTGGAGAGGCAAGGAATGGCTTGTCCCCAGGTCCTGCTGGAAGGACCTGCCCGGCAACCACACTGATTTAGCCCAGCCACACTGAAGTGGACCCGTGGTCTCCAGAGAGAGTACATGCATACTGTTTTCAGCCACCTGCTTTACAGAGCCCTGTGTAAAAGATTCCAACAACTCCCCACTTCACCAATCAGCTCACACCAGGGACTCCAGGGTCCCCACAGTCCCTCAACACCCAGCCTTCTTCTGAGCCTCTCTAGACCCTTCAAGCATATTTTTAATGTTCCTTACAACTCCTTTCTGTCTGAACAGGCAATATACTGTGTGGCCATGTGGTCAGGGTTCTGTTCTTTCCTGTTACATTGACTCCTTCCCAGCCACTGTCCCAAAATGAGACCTGGTACTCCACACCCTGACTCCCAGCAGTAGGAGGCTTTCCATGTGCCTTCCTGGCCTTTTTGATGAGACCCAGGTCACCTGCTCAGCCCTCAACACCTCACCCATACATCACCTTTCCAGGAAGTCCTCCCTGGCTGTCATGCCATTTGCTCACTGCTTGGCACATAGTAGGTATTCAATAAACACCTGAGGCCCTGAGGCCAGTTGATCAGCTTTTAAGAAGTGATTGGATCCAAGGGCTTTGATGTCAGGAATGAATTAACCCAATGATGGTTTCCAATTGGACAGTCCTATGGAAAGGTGGTGGAAGCTATCGAGGTAGGGTCTAAGTGGACGACGTGGGTTGCCTTCACCGCAATGAGTTCATTCCTTCCCACAAGGCTACTTCCACACTTCACTCAAACCTCTGCTCAAACGTCAGCCCATCTTCTAGTTACCCCTGCATTAGAGGGCTCTATCTTGTCCCTGGTCCTTCAGTCTGCCACAAGGGGCACTCTTGTGCTCCCTACCCAGCATCCTGTGACCCTGCCATCCTGCTCTGTCTCACTGGAATGCGCAAACAGTGTGGGTAACATCTCCGAGCCCATAAATGTTTCCTCCATTTAAATTGTCTCTTGTGTGTTTATCATAGCATCAAATCTGACTATCACACTGAAAATACCTTTTTATTATATTTGTAAATGTGTCTATGGAGGTGGGGTATGTGCACATAAATGCAGATGCCCGAGGAGACCAGCAGAGGGCGCTGGAGCTGCCTGACATGGGGGCCGGCAACCAAACTCTTCTGGAAGAGCAATATGTACTCTTAACTTCTGAGCCCTTTCTAGAGCCTCAAATTCTTCTTTTTTTTCTTCAAATGTCCGTTTTTTAAAATTTTAGGTGTATGGGTATGTATGCTGTGCACTACGTGTGTGCAATATTTGCAGAGGCCCGAAGGGAGCAGCAGAGCTACACACAGCTGTTAGCCACCCTCTGGGTGCTGTGACTTAAACCTAGGTCCTCCGGGAAATAACCTGTATTCTTAATCCCTGAGCCATCTCTCCAGTCCCCAAGCCATGAAATTCTTACTATGGTGTTTACAAGGAAAAAAATAGGTCTTAGCCTGTATATATTTGCGTATTCATGCACATAATATTACCCAAATTTTATTTAAATATATGAGTATATGCTTAGAGTGTGATGATTACAGGGTGTGTTTTTAAAGATTCATTTTATTTTTATTTATGAATGTGCACTTGTGATCTATCTAGTGATGATACTGGGAACCAAATTCAAGTCCTCTGAAAGAAAATGTGTTTTTAATCACCAAGTCATCAGCTGCAGATGAGGAATTTTTGTTTTATTTCATTGAACTTTTTAGATTTTTTTAAATCTTATTTACTTATTCATTCATGAATTCATTTATTGGTGGTGATGGTGGTAGTGTGTGCACGTGTGTGTGCACATGCATGTATATGTGCATGTGTGTATATGTGTGTGTATGTGTGTGTGCATGTCTGTGTGCATGCATGTGTGTATGTATGTGTGTGTGCATGCATGTATGTGTGTGCATGTGTGTGTGCATGTGTGTATGTGTGTGTATGTGTGTATGTGTGCTTGTGTGTATATGTGTATGCATGTGTATGTATGTGTATACATGTGTGTTCATGTGTGTGGGGGGTACTTCTGGTACATGAGAGTCATGGTGAGCATACCATAGGACAGCTTTGTGGAGTCAGCTCCCTCCTTCAACTTTTACATGGGTTCAAGGATCGAACAGGTCACCAAGCTTTCAGGGAAAATGCCTTTACTCAAGGAGCCAGCTCTCCAGCCCCTAGTGTGTCATTGATCTTTGCTATTTTGTGAGTTCTTCTTTTTCCTACCCTTTAACCCTGTTTTCATCCCTTATCACTAGATAGAAGAGAAAGAAGGATGGAGGGAGAGGGAGAGATAAAGATTCCTGAATTTAATTTCTTTCCTTTTGTTTCTTCTTTTAGCACAACTACTAACAAACTGTACCCAACCCCCCTGAATGACTGTCAACCATCAACCTTGCCTATAAGGGCTCTACCATTCATGGTAGAAAAGTTCCCAGAATCCCAAACATCACACAATTGTAGAAGCTATCTGCAGTTGGCAAAACCATGCCTTAGCTAGAGCACAGACAAATCACAGTCAGCTGCCATGGACAGTCCGAAGCAGTCCCCATCCCCACATTCGGCATTAAAACAAAAACACATTCTTATAACATTTCTGTGTTTTTAAAGAAACCAAAATTCCAGGTTTGTCACTACACCAACATTGCTTTTTAAAAGCTTCATTATATTCTGTTTGCTGGGTGGTTCGTCATTTATTTAGCCAGTCCCCTCCTGTTGGACACTTGGGCTCTTAGTCTTGTAGATTTGTAGGTAACAGTGAAGAACAACCTCACAGCTAAACCGGTCTTTGTCCTCTGTCTCCACGCTTGGAATAGATGCCAGAGATGGACCCCACTAGGTTTCCCTTCCATCCCTGAGGAGGCCCAGAACTAGTAAAGAAACCCTAGAGGCCTTGGAATTAAGCCTTCTATACCATGTTCCAAGGGCTCCTCACCCCAAGTCACCAGAGGGTCTCTCTCCCCAGAGCTGTCCTGTGTCTTGTCTTTCCTATCCCTCAGCCTTCATAGTCTCCTTGGAGGCTAAACTGCATCTCCCAGCTGGCCATGAGGCCATTTGTCTCCTGTGAAGCCGTCCCCGTTAGGTAAAAGCTGAACAGTACATTTATTTACTGATTATCTTTCGGGGCAGACAAGCTAAGCTGAGAGCATTACCTGGATTGAAAGACTATGGGGGTAGAGACAGGTCAAACAGTGCTGAGCAACTGCTCAAGGACTCACCCCATTCAAGACAGAGGGAACCCCTTATTTCCACCCCAGGCCCAGCTCAGTTCCAGCTCCAGCCTCGTGAGTAATCCTGAGCCCCACTCTGGGTGCAGCAAGCTTTCAGGGTGTTTGCTCCTCATGGTACTAAAGCTGTTAAGAAGGGTGCTGCCCTTCTGGGGAGTTGGGTGCCTAGTGGTATACCCCAAGCTGGCTCTGCATTCCCTGGGATTCAGCTGTATCTACAAGGTCTCTGGTGCCAATCTGTGAGGACTGCTCAGGCCTCTCCCTGAGCACACACAGCTCTCCCTGATTCTGTGATTTTACCCCTTGTTGAAGACTGAGTGCACATGCTTTGAGGCTCTCTGACCCTCGGAGTCTTGTCCTCAGCTAACCAGAACGTTACCTCCTAAGGTCACCTGCCCACAGCCCTATAAGCTTTGCCTCTCCTTCCTACCCACAGCATGTCAGTGGCCTCGAGGTGGAGCTTCAGGCCCCAGGACAGCTCTAAATGTATGGCTACCTGGGGGCCTCTCCCCTGAGACACAGACTCTGTTTTCATACTGGGTGGCACTCTTGGCTCTCTTACAGAGCCATCTTCTTGCCTTAGCTCTTCACTGATGTGGGGCAGCCATTTAACCCCCACAATTAAGCAAGCCCAAAACAGTGATCCAGTGGGGACCTGGGGAGGGACAAGGCCGCTTCCTCAGGTAAGTGTTTCCAGGAGGTTTGACAGCCCTAGGGTCCCAGATGGCCTCAGTCACTCAGGGCCTTCCTGACAATCTCTGTCCTGAGAGGCCTCAGGCACTTGCTTGCCAGGGATATGACTCTGGCCTGGTGGCTTGTGAGAGTTTGTGGCTGGAACAATCAAAGCCACCACTCTCTGTGGTTACTGCACAGGAGAGTGTCTATACTGCCCTCCCCCTCACACACCCCTACCTTGTTTCCATCTCTTGGGCCTCCTGTCAGCCCAGAGCACTTGGGGGTGTAGGACAAGCCTTTCTGTACTCCTGTGCCTCTCTTGCCACAGAGACAGAAGGTAAACCTCCCTCTTCCTCAGACAGGGATAGGTGGTAACCCCACTGACCCCGCCCCATTCCAGCCATGGATGATTTCTACATGTCTAACTGTAATGACAATCTTCTAAGTCGACAACAAAATTCATTCTCCATTTTAGTCCAGGACAAGCCCATCTCTTCTGTAGAAGGAACGCAAACCCTTGGAGCACAGCCCTGAGGTCTTTTCTCACAGTCCAGGAAATCAGTGAATTTTGTCCACTGGATCCCACCAAGAAACACACACACACACACACACACACACACACCTCTTCGGCTGTTGTGCCTCAACCTGGCTTACTGTGCACACCCCATTGTGTCCTTCATGGGTTTAGGGCAGAGAGGGCCTGGCAGACCTGAGTTGGGAGGTGATGGAGGAAAGCCAGTCCAAGGCTAAATTATGTCAGACTCTCGTACACTCAGGATCTCCTGCTTGGTCTCACTCTAATTATTAAGAAGAAAAGAAAGGGCTGGAGAAATGGCTCAGCAGCTAAGAGTACAGGCGCATCCCAAAGCAAGGTTGGGAAGAGATCCTGCCCGTGAGGCTGGAGGTCCACAGAGCAGAGGATGCTAAGCATACTCACCCAGCAGAAGGGGCATCAGATCCCAGGTCAACTTTACAGTGCAGCCCAGACCCACTGAGGAAGGGACAGGGGCCGGCCAAGCCAAAAGCATGTACTGCCTGGGTATGGAAACCAATAGAGTTCTTCACCACAAATGAGCCTGACGTGAGCCAGGACCTCTCCCCAGTGGGGTCCCAGGTCTCACAGATCCCCATCACCCAACAGGGGTTCTTTTCCTTTGGCCATCATGGACATCTTCCAAGATCCTCCCTCTCTTGGCCGTTCCTTTTGTAGGCTGGAAAGGGAGTGTGGATGAGAAGGGAGAATCTATTCTGGACCCAGTCAGAGCTGCTGGCAGCAGGCAGCTTTCCCCCCCCAATACACACACATTGAAACCCCCCTCATTCTTCCCCACCAGCCCATCCCTGCTCTCAGCCCCGACTCAGCCCATAAATTACCTAGAGATGGTGGTTGACTCAGCCGGGAAGCTCAGCATCCCCAGCCCCAACCCTAGGCCTCACCCCCACAGCTGGCTCTCATTCCCAGGGTGCAGGCCCCTCCTCTCAGGAAATTCCTGGAAAATATCAGGCTTCTTGGAGGAGAGATCTCCTAACCACAGCGCCAGCAGGGACCAAAGCCACCACAGCCCATCCATCATTCTGCTGCCCTGCCCCTCCTCCCGCAGCCTGTGGGGTTGTGTGGGGCTGAATGTGGAGGTGTTAGTCTCCCTCAAGTACCAGACACACAGTCCTGAAGGGAACAGGGCACAGAGTACAGCGTGGGGTGAGGCATCCTAGCTAGCATGCTTTGGGGAGGCCAAAGCTCTGATCCAGAGCAAGGGAAGATGTTGAAACCTGATAGGTGAAGAGGCAGGAAGGGTGTTCCAGGCTCCAAGGCAGTGTGAGCGAGGCTGGGGAACACAAACTAGTGTGTGTAGGGGCAGGGAGGGAGGGGAGGAGGGGTAAGCAGGTGAAAGAACACCTGGGCAAGGGATGGGCTGGTGAGGCTAGAGTACCAGGGTTCCTTGTTTTGTTTTTTTGGTTTTTTTTTTTTTGGTTTTTCAAGACAGGGTTTCTCTGTGTAGCCCTGGCTGTCCTAGAACTCACTCTGTAGACCAGGCTGGCCTCAAACTCAGAAATCTGCCTGCCTCTGCCTCCCAAGTGCTGGGATTAAAGGCATGCAACACCATCGCCCGGCACCAGGGTTTCTTCAACATTCAGAAGCTGCAGAAAGTCTTGAAGGCAAAGGCCCAGAAGATTCCAAGGGACTTAGGAGCACAGGACAGTGCTGGAGTGGTCAAGGACCTGATCCATCTAGTAAACAAGCCCAGGGAAAACATGGTCCTGCCAGCATCCTCAGATTGTCTACTTAGGCCTGGGAGACAGAACACAGCCTCTGCCTCATCACACTCAGTCAGATGGCAGGTACAGTACTCTGCCTGCTAGGAGCCCAGACAGAGGCAAGGACATGGCCTCTGGGAGTCCCCAGGCTGCATGGAGAATAAGTCACTTCCTCAGAGCACTTCAAATCTAATGAAGAAAGATTTCCAGGTCCTCCCTACCTCCCCTGGGCCTTAGGGTTCCTTGAATCCTTTCCAAAAAAAAAAAAATTTGTTTTGTGAGGAAAGCCAAGCCCAGGTCACAGATAAGTTGTCCTTACAAAACAGGTCTCTAAACTATGGAAATGCTTCGCCCACTTTCCCCCTTGGGAATGCTACAGTCACAGAGGAGGAAAACAAAATGAGAGGCTCACTCAAGGATGGGCAATGTCCAAAAGCCATTCCACCCCAGGCCAGGATGCTCATGATGGGCTGAATCCGGTATTTGCTCCCTCTCTTGGGAATAGTAGTTTTACAGTATCTTTGACCAGGTCAAAGACAGGCAAAGACACAGCCCTCCAGACAAGCCAAAAGAAAGATGTAGAGGAAAACAGTGACAGTGGGTGGACACGCCATGAAAGCAAGGTTCCCAGTGTGCCCTCAGCTCAGGAAGCCACTTGACAGACGGTGTCTTAGTAAATCCCTCCTTGTGCCCAGCTAGAGTAAGTCCTTCCACAGCTCCAGCATCAAAGCCATTAAAACACACCGCGGATGTTCCTAGGCTACCTGCTATCCTAGGCTACCTGCTATCCTAGGCTACCTGCTGTACCGCCCAGCTCCACCACACTCTGAAAGAGCTTCCTCTTTGGGTACCGAGGCAAGCCAGGTCCAGGCAGACTCTTTCCGTTGAACTTTAGTTCAACTTGTAACACAAAGACAAAAGGATAAAGCAAAAGCTCCCAGACAGGCCTACCCGAAGCTTGGTCTCTAAAGGCGGCCAGGAGAGCTGGCCCTCCTTCCTGTCCTGCATGAGGCTCTGTTCTGAACCTGGGGCTGAGGGACACTTCCAACTGTGTTGGGGTAGGTGAGGACAGCACCAGCTGGGCAGCCCTGGGAAGCAGGGTGGGGACATCCTGCCTCATTGTTCCTGATCCACTTGTTTTCCAGAAATCTATCCCACCATTCAGAAGACCAAATGGTGAGATCAAGGACCTCCTGACTGGGCCAGCGGCTGGTTCAGCCCTGAGACAAAAATATGTCAGGAAGATCTTACCTATGGAACTGGGTTTGCCATGCCCAAGCTGGGCCAGGTCACATCCCTGTAAACACAACAGAAGCTGGAAGAGAAAGGCCTGGTGACGGCTGGATTCTCCATGGGCCTTTTGCATTCTGGCATCAAAGAAGACTGAAGGTTATGTATTTAATCCAGGGCACTGTTGTGGTGGCTGTGCCCATCTGTTTAGATGGCTAGCCTTCTGTTAGATCCAGTGGAAAAGTCAGTTAGAGTTTCCATTGCTGTGAACAGACACCATGACCAAGGCATTTCTTATAAGGAGATTTAATTGGGGCTGGCTTACAGGTTCAGAGGTTCAGTCCATTATCATCAAGGTGGGAACATGGCAACATCTAGGCAGACATGGTGCTGGAAGAGCTGAGAGTTCTACATCTTTTTCTGAAAGCAAGCAGGAAAAGACTGGCTTCCAGGCAGCTAGGACAAGGGTCTTAAAGCCCATGCCCACAGTGACACACCTACTCCAACAAGGCCACACCTACTCCAACAAGATCACATCTCCAAATAGTGTGGCTCCCTGGGCCAAGCATATTCAAACCACCACAGACAGTGTATGATCATTATTCTCCAATAAAGTGCTACCCATAACCATTCTCTGCTCAGCACTACCCTCAGGGATGTCATTGCTTTAACAAGTGGTTTTCCACCCTGATACATCAGTCCCCTCTTGAGGACACTCAGGGCACACTGCAAACAATCCCATCTTCGAGAACCCCTGAGGAGACCGAACTCAGTTTGGATGCCTTGTTATTGCTCATACTATTTGACCACAGAACCCCTTTGTCATAGGACATACAGTTATGAAAGTGTCCTGTATGTTTTGGGACACGTTACATTCAAGTTTCTCACAGATAGTTTTTTGTTTTTGTCCAAGGCACCCCAAAGGGAGCCAAAGGAAAAAAGGAAGAAGGAATTGTCTGAACTCTGTGTGCATTCTACATACGTGCACCCCAATTTAATCTGCAGATCCTTTTTTCTAAGGAAGTCTGCTTTGAATTTGCAACAATGCTTTGTTACTTGATGAGACGACTTTGATGCTAAAACAAGGTTTGAGGTCTGCTGGGGTCTGGATGCTACTGTGACCCTGAAATCAGTTCCCTGACCATTAGTTCGCTGACTTCCCCAGCGCCTTAAGTTTAAGAGAATAGTTCCTAACCACAGGAGGCTTCCAGATGCAGGAAGAGGCAATCATGGCCTGCACAGAATCACCAAGGAAAGCTGCCTGCACCTCAGTGCAGACAAGAGTCCTGTGTCTGAGCTGCAGAAGGTCTGAAGGAAGTCAGTTAGGGAGCAGAAGGAGTGGAGCTACCTCTGTGCCATCTAGAATGGCAGCATAATATGGCCCAGACCCCAGATAGTTCTTCTGTATAAAGTTTGTTTCCTTTACTTTCTAGAATTGATTTTTTTTTTTCTGGGCTAGAGAGATGACTCAGCGGTTAAGAGTATTTGCTGCTTTGTCCTGAGAACTAGAGTTCTGATCCTACTTCACAAATGCCTGTAACTCCAGTTCCAAGGGTTCTGGTGCCCTCTTCTGGCCTCTGTGGGCACTGCACACACATGTGCAGAATTACACTGATGCACATGTTTGCACACACCCACAAAAAATAAAGTAGATCTTAAAAAATAAAGAAAAAGAAATGTTTGATGGTTCTGCTTTGCAAATATCAGTTCTTTCCAAGATCATTTCCTGGAACTGTGCACAGAACTGGCTGCATCTCGTAGCTTTCCTTCCAATATTCTCAAATACTCATTCCTGTCTTCTATGCATTTACTTCCTTGTGATGCATTTGTGTAAATTTTCAGATACCTTTTCCAACTCTGTGTCACCCATTGTGTAAAAACTCCAATTATCACTTGTTGCTTTGAGAATGCTATTGTTTGGCTTTTGAAATTTAAACTCCAAGGACTCTTAAGTCTGTTTCTTAAGGTAACAAATGCTGGAGGGTCGTGCTTGGGATTCCCAGGGTCCATAGGCTGCTTCCAGCTCCCTCACAGCCTTCCTGGGTCTCCTGCAGGAACCCAGTGTTCGTGTTACCTGTGCACACCTCAACAGCCTCGCTAAAGGAGGTGAAAGCAAAGCTACGCAGAGGAAGGAAACATTGAGGAAAAACACTGCTCTAAACATTTTCAAATATTCTCCCAGTTGTCTCCCATAAACAGTAGGTAACACTATTTCTTTTTTTTTTAAGTTTTACTTATTTATTTGTTTATTATGTATATGAGTTCTGTAGCTGTCTTCAGACATACTAGGAGAGGGCATCAGATCCCATTTCAGATGGTTGTGAGCCACCATGTGGTTGCTGGGAATTGAACTCAGGACCTCTGGAAGAGCAGTCAGCGCTCTTAACCACTGAGCCATCTCTCCAGCCTGGTAACACTATTTCTATTGTGAGAATTCTAATTCTTCTAACACCCTTGGGTAGACCCTGGGAACCAGCCCTAGCTCTGGCTAAACCTTGGTTATTCACACTAGGCTATGTCACTCAGAAGCATCAGGAATTTGGTTCTTTTCTCTGGCCAGTCCTCCAAGCTCCCCTTCCCTTTCCATCTGCCCTTGTCTTCCCCTCCCCCTACTCCAGAGCTGGGTCTGGATGCTCCTGTGCCTGGGCCTGGATAAAAGCCAAACAATGACTACTGAAGCTGGGAGCAAGGGAGGCCATGGGAACAGCCGAGGTTCTGGAGTGAGGGGCCGGAAAGGGAGAGGAGGGAATGGGCAGTTACACAGGCCTGCCCCCCTCCCCGCTCTGGAAGCCCTGCAGTTACACAGGCTGAGTGTCCCCCCCCCCCCGACCCCCAGCCCTGCCCTGGAAGCCCCACATCCCCAGCTGGTGGAAACCAGCCTGTTTCCCTTGGATGGCCCCCACTGGGCCTCTCATTCATTCAACAGCTATTTACTGGACACCTACTAGATACTAGGCTTTAAGCCAGGAACAACCTTGCCCCGGGGACAGTCCCTTAAACTCTGAAAAAACATTCACCACTGTAGCCCTGGACTCACCCCACAGCAGCAAGGCAAAGGTCAATGCCTCTTGGCAACTCAGAATGGAGCCCAGCAAGCTGCCATGATTTCTGCAGGGGTTCACAACAGAATGGGCTTTGTCCTTCTCCTTCCCCTAGTAATATCCTCTGGACATCTTCCCTAAAAGCAGTTAGCAGAGGTTACTTTGCCTCTCTCTCCCACTCCCCAAGCCTTCTCATGTTTAGGTCTCCAGGGAGCCAGAGCGACCACCTTTACCCTGAAGAGCTGTTCTGGTAGCTTTGTTGCCAGTCAGCTAAGCATCACTGGCCTTCAGCCGTTCCCTAGCTTCCACAGAGTTCCCAAATCTATCATGGCAATTGCTCAACTTTCCACTGGATGGCCATTGGGACCGCTTTTTCTCTGAAAGGCAGAAAGGCCTGGAAAGTTTGATGAGCAATTTTTCTCGGAAACTGCAAACTCCATGCTTTCGAATCCAGCTTCATGAGCTGGCAGTTGGCTTCTGCTGGACTCTGGTCTTTCTGCTTATCTATGTTTCACAGGGTGTGTAAATCGGACTCTAGAAATTCCCGGTTTCCGTTGGGAAGAGGAAACCCAAGAAAGTGACAGGGCTCTTTGCTTTAATTTTCCTGCTATGTCCCTACTAGGAGCTGTCTCAAATAGCAAGGTTACTTTGAGTCATTACCAGGTCATGTTCAAAATCAACTGGTCACAGAGAAAGGCTGCTAGATGGTTCTCCAGAATTCACATATTTTACTTAGGTCACATGCACATACTGAGTGTACACAATCACTCTATACTACGGGTTGGTTTGGTCTGGTCTGGTCTGGTTTGGTGAGACAAGGTTTCATACACCCCAGGCTGGCCTTGAATGTAGCCAAGGATGGTCCTAACCTTCTGCTGCTCCTCCTGCCTCCTGACTGCAGGGATTACAGGTATGTGACATCATGCCTGGTTCATCAGACTGAGCATTGACTCTTGGTACTCTTGCATGTTAGGCAATCACCTTACCAGGTGATTTACATTTCTAGTCCCCATAAGACCTTGTTTACACGCTTCCTACAAACAGTTATGCATACTTCATATATGCATGCTAAATGCATACACATGTGTCCATGTTCTACAAACATAACTGCTATATGTCACGTATACACCATCCACACCATCTTTACTCTATATGAACATGCACTTTGGACATTGGCATGCATTACAAGTACTTCATTAATAAATACACACAGCAACCAAGGGCTGGAGGGATGGGTCAGTGGTCAAGAGCACTGGTTGTTCCTTCAGAGGACCAGGATTCAATTCCAAACATCTACATGGAGACTCACAACCATCTATAACTCCAGTTCCAGGAAATCCAGTGCTCTTCTGGCTTTTGAGGGCAGTGGCATGTATGTGTCGCACAGGTAACAGGCAAACACACCCATACACATCAAATAAATAAGTTTTAAAATTAAGAAAATACTCACACATTTGTAAACATACTCTAGTTTTCTGATTAAAATTCTTCTCAAGTTTTGTAGTTCTAAACTACATATGATCCCAGCACTCAGAAGGTAGAAGCAAGAAAACCACAAGTTCAAGGCCAGCCAATTATAATGTACCCTTAAATCTCAGAACCCAGGAAGCAAAAACAGGCTAATCTTTGTCTGAGGCGGTCAGGTCTCCATAGTGAGTTCTAGGCCAGCTAGGGCTACATAGTGAGATCCTATCTAAGGAAAAGGGTGGGCTAGAGATGATTCAGTAGTTAAGAATACTTGTTGCTCTTTCAGAGGACCTGAGTTTGATTCCCAGAACCCACATACAGGCTCACAACCATCTGTAACCCTGGTTACTGGGAATCCAATGACCTCTTCTGGCCTCCAAGGGCACCAGGTACACATATGCTACAGAGATGTACATGCAGGCAAAACATCCATATGCTTAAGATAAAATGAATTCTTAAAACTTTTGAAGAGTTCAAGGCTATCCTTAGCTACAAAGCAAGCATGAGGCTAGCCTGGGGTACTTATGACCCCATGATACTACTCATCGATTTTCCTCAGTCTGTTCTCTACTGGCATTTTTCTTTTCTGTTTCTGAAACAAACAAAACAACAAATTTTTCTCCTTACTATCTATAAATAAATGCAGCTGGGCACAAATTTCTGAAAATTCCAGAAAAGCAAATGGATTTGGGGGTTCCTACCCTTCCTCTTTCTCTTGCTCATGCCTTTGTTTGTATGCAGCCAGGTTTCAGATGCCTGGAGACACCTGCCTTCCATTAGATGTTTGGGCCTGGGGGAACACATCCAATTTGTCACAGTAATGGGAGAGTCATTTCTCACAGAATGCTGGTCCTCTGCCCACTGCTGGGGCACAGGATATCATGGAGGGCGCAATGACATTGGTGAAGACAAGACCACAGCAGGCATCACTAATTGATCACACCATCTGTCTTGCTGAGCTTGGTTTTGGCTTCATAGTCTTCTGCAGAGCTCCTAGCCATACCAGCTACTTGAGCCTGGCACGAGAGATGGGACTTGTGTGACCTCAGTGAGCCCCATGTCCTCATTCTACAGGGGAAGACACTGTGGCCTGAGAGGTGATTTTTGTGAGGTGAGGTCACACTCCACACTGCTCAGCCAAAATGAGAAGACGCTCACAGAGGCTCCTGCCCAGTTTGAACTCCATAAATATGGCCTCTGCAAGGACAGGATCTTCCTGTGAGAACAAGAAATGGAGACAAGGGAGGCCAAGCAGGCCTGAAACTCCCCAGATGTGGGAACCTCTTAGTGACCTTGTCCATCTACACCAGGACAAACTGAGGGCTTCTATTCACTTTATCCACAGCCCTTCGGACCCTCAATCCCAGGCCTCTGGCCTTCAGGATCAAGGTGGGATTGGGCACCTTCCACGGCCCATGCATTCCCTTCTGAGGTGCTCATCTTTACCCTCCCCTGTTTCTCCCCCTCCCCCAAAGCTTTCCAGCCATACTAATCTCACCAAGTCCCCCTCCCCATTCTTAGTACTTCACAAATGGGTTCCATCCCTATTCTGACCCTGGCCTCTTAACTGGTTCTCACCTTTAATCCCACAACTAAACCAGAAGAGAATCTTAGGGCCAGGTCTGGGCGCCTGTTGTGCCTCTCCCAAGAGCATCCCCTCTACCTCCTCCTCTGCCTCCTCCCACAGACATCACTGTGTCTCCCTGCCTCTAAAGCACAATGCACCTCCATCTAAGCCCCTACACTCTGTTTCTATGCTTTGCTCACGATCAGTCAGACCCTGCTTGCTGTTGTCGACAAAGGCTGATTGTGTCTTTCTTTTTATCACCTTCATGAGATTGCTTTGAAGAACCAGCTCCCTTGTCTAGGAAGAGCCTTGACCAGTGCCTCCCATCTGCTCTGGAGATGTCTGTCTGCTTACTGAGAAGCACTCCAGCAGGGTGTGAATGCAGAAGACAATCCTGGTGACCAAGGCACATGCAGTGACAGCACCCTGCTTCCAGTATTCTTAGCCTTGGGACAGCAGCTGCTGTGAGCAGCACTAATGGGGTGCTAGTGGGAGACTCCTCCTGGGAGGCCTCATCCTGGAGCCAGCTGGACACACTGCTGTGCCACCTGTGCCTCTGCTTGCAGCCTGGGGTGGGCATTAGGGCTGCCAGGGACATTCTTTTCCAGGGGTGGGATGGACACAACTTTCCTGAGAACTGCAGGGCAATGGAGGAGAGGGTGTACAGAGGAACTATGAGGCTCAGCATCTAAGTCACCTCATATCAAGACAGATCTGGCTTGTAGACAGACAGACAGACAGACAGACAGACAGACAGACAGACATGCCATGTATGCTCACTCTTTCTTTTTTGGGGGGGGGGGTTCGAGACAGGGTTTCTCTGTATAGCCCAGACTGTCCTGGAACTTACTCTGTAAACCAGGCTGGCCTCGAACTCAGAAATCCGCCTGCCTCTGCCTCCCAAGTGCTGGGATTAAAGGCGTGCGCCACCATCGCCCGGCCCATGTATGCTCATTCTTGTCACACAGATTCTGCACTCAGTCACATACTACACCATGACACCTGCACACCCACCTCTGCCAAGCAGCATGGTCAAAGATGCCACTGGATTCTTCCAAGTGATTAAGGAGGAAGATGCAGCCACACAGGGCAGGCCAGGACCAGCTCAGCCTTCATTGGAAGGGAAAGTCCTCATGTTCTAATCTCATCACTGCTCAAACTCAAAAGGACAAAGGGGGAACTGTCCTCATCTGCAGTCTTTAGGAAATGACTTAGGGCTGGGGAGGTAGCTCACTGCCAGAGTCCTTAGCACATGTGAAGCTCTGAAAAAGAATTGCCAACAAGCTGTGCAGGATGCAGAACCAAGAGTCCATAGCTCAGTCAAACCCATTCCCCAGAAACCCCACAAGGAGAAAATGTCAGGTCTGAACCCAAGAAGTCTGGGCTGTCAGCCTAGTTCATCTCTGACTTTGAGGCTTCCTGGTCTCTGCACAACAGGGCAGTGCCAGGCTCCTACAGTCTTAAACATGCACATGAAGAGTTGGAGGTGGGGAATGCTGTTGATGACCTCAAAGACAAGAGAGGATGGGCAGAGAGTGCACTGGGTTCTTCTTTCATTGCTGTCCAAGGTACCTGGTAGTTTGAGCATCCAGCCCACCGTGGCGGAGAAGACACGGCAGCGGGATTACGAGGCAGCTGGTCACACTGCATCTGTAGTCAGGAAGCAGAGAGAGGCGGTGCTGGTGTTCAGCTCACACTTGTCTTTTTTCTTTTTACTCATTCCTGTACTCCTGCCCAGGGAATGCTGCTGCCTACATTTAGCGTGGGTCTCGCCACACCCATTAGCGCAGTCTAGAATTCCTTCATAGGCATGCGCAGAGGTTTGATGTCTCCTAGGTGATTCTAGATCCTGACACTGATAATGCAGTCACCACGGAGTGACGGAGTTGAAAGACTAAGGAGGAGGGGGTGTCAGGGCAGCAACATCTCATTCAGGAAGCTGGGACACAGGAAAAAAGAGCCTTCCTCCACCATCGCTTCCAGAGGACACTGCCTGTGCTCACCCTGCTCTGAACTTCCATTCCAAGTGAGCCTTCTCATCAGAATTTCCAGCCTCTGCCTGAGAACCAGACCCCGGGGCTGGTTTTGGTGACTCATGCAACAACACATGGATTCATCTCGTGAGATAATCCACAGAGTGCACCTGGAACAGCAGCAGCAAGTGGTCATCGATGCTGAGTTATTCTTCTGAGACCTATTTCCGAGAGTCTCGCTTTCATATTTCCAGGAATCTCTTCCCATCTGAGGCAGAGACTAAACTTATTTCTAAAATATATCATGACTAAGTAAGTCATTTCTTGCCTCTAGACTTTTTTGAAAGATATGTGTGCTTTTTTATGATCAGAAAAAGATGCCTTTTGTGTGTATTAGTCTTACCTTATATCCTATCCACTCCCAAACTTGGTGATTCAGGACGAGAATATGGCAGGTCCTGTCTGTGGGACCTAAGCTACACTCAGCAAGTAATGAAGCCAAGATATTTCTGCCAAGCCACTCAGTGGTGCACGCCTTTAATCCCAGCACTCGGGAGGCAGAGGCAGACAGATTTCTGAGTCCGAGGCCAGCCTGGTCTACAGAGTGAGTTCCAGGACAGCCAGGGCTACACAGAGAGAAACCTTGGGAAAGAGAAAGAGAAAGAGAGAGAGAGAGAGAGGGAGAGAGAGAGAGAGAGAGATTTCTGCCAGTGCCTACCAGTGTGTGCAACATGGGACTTTGCTCCACCCTTGGTCCTGTCCATCAGTGGTGCATCATGGGACTTCGCTCCACTCTTGGTTCTGAATACACACTAGCTTGCACTGACCATGTCCTCCCGCCACTCAAAGCCAGTCAGTGCCACCATGCACACCTTGGCTTGGATTCTATTACATAATAGGCATTGCAGTGTTGTTATTGTACAAGTTTTCTGGTCTTATACAGACATAATGGTTTAATTACAAAAACTGGACTTTCAATATTCTCCACCACCATTGCCTGCCATGTATTGAATTAGTGTATCTATGGATTGTGTTGTCTTAAGAATGTTGATCTTGGCCGGGCGGTGGTGGTGCACGCCTTTAATCCCAGCACTTGGGAGGCAGAGGCAGGCGGATTTCTGAGTTCGAGAGTTCAAGGCTAGCCTGGTCTACAGAGTGAGTTCCAGGACAGCCAGGGCTACACAGAGAAACCCTGTCTCGAAAAAAGCAAAAAAAAAAAAAAAAAAAAAAGAATGTTGTTCTTAAAACTTGATGTTTGACTTGAATAACATGAATCTTATTTTAAAAAAAAAAAAGTTCAAGGAATTTTAGTTTGGACCAGAATTTCCAAAATGGCCCTAAACATATTTTTGTGGTGTTCTTGGCATTGACAATTATAAAATCAAAACATTAGTTAATTATGTGAAACGTCAAAGATGTTCTGTATCCTGCAGTATCAAACACTCAGCCATAATCTTATTCTTTCTGGAAAAATCAACACATATGCCCATCCCAGTGGATTTGTAGATTTGCTTTCCTCTTTAATAAATGGTAAGATTATATGTATCACTGTAAAATCTATTTCTTTGGGATTTATTTCCAGTAAATGTTTGGTTTGCATACTTAGCTCATCCACCTATATAATTACCCAGGTCATGCAAAAAATGTCCCTGATAGTGAGTGGTGAATTTGAAGAATTATATACAGTTATATACAGTTAATTATATACGGGTCATATACAGCAAAGCTACTAAGTTCCACACGTTTCTTTACAGCCCCTACCCGTTCCACACTGCAGCGAGGTCCCTCAGTCTCCTCTCCACAGCACCTGTCCATCTCCATAGACAACTGTTCTGACCTTAGACTGCCTCTCCCTGGTTTAGAATTTTATATAAATGGAATCATACACCTATTCTTTGTCTAGTTTCCATCTTTGTTTTTAAGGTTTACCTGAGTTAGCAAGCAAACACAGTAGCACAGTCTTTTCTTATTGCTGTGTAAATTTCCATCTTATAAAGAGATGTCATTCGTCCAGTTGCTTTCTTGCTGGCGAATATTTAGAATTGCAGATTAAAACTACAATCACGGAGGAGCTGAAGTGAAACAGGTTGACACTACTCAGTGTTGGCGAGGTCAGAGCAGCTGGAGCCCTCGTCTGGGCGTGGGTGTGTGCAGTGGGGCAAGTGTCACTTCGCAGCACCGGCTCAAAATGAGCATACACTCCTTTGAACCCAGCAATTCCATCTATACTCAAGAGAAAGACAGCTATGTCAGCTAAAGGACATGTGCCAGAATGTTCTTGGCAGCTTTATTGATAATTCCACACTGTGTGAACAGCGTACAAGTTCTCTATTGTGTGACTGTTCCAGTCTCTCACAGAGCAGTATCGGCCCTACAGGAGGCAGAGGTAGGGTGTCCTGGTGCTCACACCTTGAATGAATTCACTATTAGTTCCTTGGTGTCAATTCCCAGAAGTGACTGAGTCCTGTCACAGTTTGAACTTCATTACACATTGCTAAGCAGCGCCCGAGTCTCCTCTTCTCCGACTCTTCACCTGTGCCTGTGGCGGGGGCTGTCCCAAACCCCAAAGCCACGCTGTTTAGCTATGCCCTGCCCCCTCCCTGGAACCCAGATAGCTCAGGCTTTCCTAGAAGGGAGGAGAAGGAAGGCATGGTGTCGCTATACTGGACAGTATGATGGCCACCCCTCTCAGGGTCAGGTTGCTGTGTCAGCAATGCCTCATTCTCTCTGCTGCTGACACCAAGCTTATCTGAGTAGCTGTGGCCAGAGCATCTGTCTACTAGTGCTGGCAGCCTCTGTCTCTATAGTGTCCCCACGCACTGGACACAGGAAGTGTGGCTGAAGCATTCGGGTGAGCAGCTGCATTGGCCTAGAGATGCTGATGCGGGCCTGACCAAAGGCTGTGTTAGCGGTCAGAGAAGCAGCCAGCGCTTCCTCTTCACAGGCTTTCTCAGTTGGTCCCCAGCCTCTTTCAGTTTTCCTTCCTCAGTGCCCAGAGGATGTCCTCATGTCCCCATGATGTTCAGGCAGTGGTGGAGTAGGGGTAGGAATCAAAGCAGCTAATGTCAGAGGCTTTCCCTCTTCTCTGCGATCGGGGCAGGATGATGTAAGGGACTCCAAGAAGTCCTCTATCTTGACAAGTTTCCCAATCTTACCAGTGGCAGTGCCTGAAATGTCCCCATTATACCCCTGCCTTTGTGCTAGATACTGCTCCACCCAAGCTGGCGGGAGGCAGAGCGGCCAGAGGGAGGGAAGTTATAAGCAGAAAAGGGGAAGGGGGGCTTCCTGCCTCCCCAACTTCCCAGCCCAGCTGCCATGGGGTGGGTCAGGCCAGCTGCTCTCAGCCCTTCTAACACAACTTGGCCTATCTCTAGATCATGGAATACCCAAGACTAAATGGCCCCAAGTTCTTTGCTGTTAAGTGTCTGACCTCTGTCATCAACACACACACACACACACACACACACACACACACACACGGGATGGCAGGAAACAAAATGGCTAGGCAGAGCCTAAGGACAGACTGTGTATGACTCTAGTAGAGGAACTCAGTCACTGACTGATCCAAAGGTTAGAGAAAAAAAAATCAGTCTGGGGTCATGGCTGACAGTTCAGAGATGGGAATGAACAGCAGAGGGAGATAAAAAAAGAGAGAGATGGGGGACAGGCTACCCAGACAGATGTTCCTGAGCCCTGTGCCCTCTGCTCATCCACTTGGAGATCCTTCAGGAACCTGACCTTCCCTGCTTCCTTCCCCATGCTACCCCTTGAGCTTGCCCTTAGCCTTGGATCCTGGAGCCCCAGCACCACTGGCCTCTTTCCAAGGGTTCTTACCCGGGTCTAGGAGTCCTGAAGCATAGGTAAGAAGAGCAGGAAGCTACAACCTCTATTCAGCCTGTTCCAGGGAGCTAGGGGCTTCCTGCCTAAAGACAAAGGGCCAGGAGCTACCCTGGGTCAGAGCAGGGGAGAGACGGGATGGGAACCTGGGAGGGGTAACCTTTAGACTGTTGGTCCAGGAGCCCTCTCTGTGGAAGAGAGCGGCAATAAGCATCAGACACTCTCTCGTGCAGCTAGGGTATGTAAGTGGTCACCACAGCTAATATTGCTCCACCTGGCTCAGACTAAGGAGCCCCCAGCTAAGTACCAGCGTTCATACCCAGGCACCCCAACTAGAAAGGATGAGACCTTCGTCTCAAGATGGGAGGGACATGGAGGCCCAGAGTACAGAGGCTGAGCTGGAACCCAGGGCAATCACGGGGGTCTTAAACTCGAGCCTGACCTCAGTTCATGCTGTCTGTGGCACTGCATAAGCCGGCATTTCTGCACAAAGAATCCACAGTGCCATGGAGTCTCAAAGCCCAGAACTAAGCTTGCTGTTATTGCTATCTGTATGCCCACAGATAAGTTACTGCCCAGCCGGGGGGGGGGGGGGGGGTAGTGACAGGGACTCTCAGCTTGGAAAAAGTCCAGAGAACTGGGACCAGCCATCCCGAGTCCTTCCCTCCAGGGCTTGATAAGGAGCGCGGCTGGCTTGGAGGGGAATACAGCTGCCTTGGTACCCAGATGGCAAGTGTGGTTTTCCTTATCTGGAACTAGGGTTAGGCAATGTCACCCATAGTGGTGGGGGGCTAGGATCAAATCCAACAAATTGCCAGAGGAAGTTTAAGCATCCATCCAGTTATCATTAAGAAAATGGTACCCTAAATCAAGGAAAATAAACCAAGGAAGAAAAATATCCGCTCTAAGTCAGCGAATATCAGAAGGGGCTTTCAGGGTGGGCCTGGCCCTGGCCTCTCCATCACCCTTGCTGACCTTAGTTGTGCTCAGATCAGGCAACCTGCTCCCTTCCCATGGCCTTTCCTGCCCACCACTCTCCCTCGGGCCACCAGTCCCTGAGAGCTGTTTCCAGGGTGACCCAGGGAGCAGAGGAGGGCTGTGACAGGGGGCTGAGGGCTCTGAAATCCTGAACTAGGGCAGGGCTGGGGCAGCATCTCAATGAAGCTGCTGAGAGGTTCCAGGCCTCCCGCTAGCTGCATGCAAGACCTACAAGGGGGACCTTCACCACCTCCCTGCTCCAAAATCAGCTGAGACTGAGCAGCTTGAGAGGACTGTAAGACAAAGCTAGAGCCGACCCTGAATGCAGGGTACCTTGTCCTCTGCTGGGGGTCACCAGCCACTGCAGAAGCAGCTGACTGAGCCCAGCCTGGAGGGGACTGGTCATCTTGTGTCTCCCCGCTCCAGTGCTAGCTGCTCAGCCCAGTATGCCTTAGGGCCAGGGTCCTGCCTGTTCTCTGGAGTCAATCTGGACCTTAAAAGCAGCCCTGCTCTGGGCCTCACACTGACTCTGCAGTGACTTTGCAGTGACTCGCACTTAGTCTGCAGTGGACAGCCAGGGCAGGCAGTCATTAGATTGACTAGCTTTTAAAGGAAAGGGCCTGAGGTGCACTGTGTTTGGACAGGCCTCATAAAGCTCCTTGCTAATTTACAGGTTACAAAGTATCAAAGGCCCTGCACACAGACAAAACCCGCTTTCCTGTGAAAACTGTTCAGGGGTAGGAGGACGCACACATGCGCAATGCTGTTCCTATAGGGTGTGCGCATGCGCAATGCTATTCTTATTTTATAACTAGAACTCAAAACTTTCCTGTCATCATCCCTGTGGTGAATGGCAAAGCACAGACTCAGATTTGAGGTTCTCCCCACATGTGTCGCCAAAACAGACTAACTCAGAAGCTCCAGAATATTGCCAGAAACTGGAGCCTGGGATCAGCTGGCCTGCTTTGCACACGCTCTCCTGGCTAGTCTCTAGTTCTCTCTGAAGCAAGTCCCCTGCTCTGCCATGGGCCTGCCTTTCCTGCTTTCCGTAGAGGCTCCATGTACCTCAGTTCTCTAGTTCTGCTTTCTTTCCAGTTCCAAATCCTACAGTCACTGAAGATCAAGGCCAGCAACACAGTTCCCCTAGAAAGAAGAAGTGGGTCATCTTTCCAGCCCTGGGCAAGAGCTGTTGGAGGCCAGAAGAGCACCATGCTCTCTGCCTTTCAGGGGTCAGCCATTCATGCTCCCCATCAAAGACCCTCACAGCCCAGGAGAATTTCAGTCCCTCCTTCAGTGCCCATCTTGGTTTGAAAAGCTCTAATTTGAGGTCACTATGTCCCTGTAGCCCCTAGAGTTGGTGACACCTGAGTCCCGTGGTATAGCCGATGCAAAGCACTTCTGAGTCCTCAGAACCTGCACAAAGATGTGTGGGAAAGTCCCATTGGGTACAATTGCCTTTCTCTGGCTAAATCTAATTAAGATGAAACCTGAGCTTTCTCAAGAACCATCCTGTGTCACTGGGCACTTCCTAGAAAAGCTAAAACTCACCCACATCCCTCGGCACCCCTCTCTGGACTCTTATTTCAGCAACAAAATCCATGGCTTCTGTTTCTCGGTGAACCTAAGAAGCAAGGATAGCCACCCTACCCCCACGGCAGGCTCTCTCCACTGCCACCTGACATTCTTTCTCATTTCCTAACCGTCCAAGCGAAAGGAAACCAGACCAGCAATCAGAAGCAGGGTGGGTGAGGGAGGACCCAGGGGCCAGAAAACGTTATGGGAGTGAGCAAGGCCCAATCTACAGGCAGGATTTGGTCCTGCAGGAAAGGTGACTGGAGCCAGGCAAGGGTCACGTGATGCAGTGAAGGACCCAGCAGGCCCACATCCCAAAACCCAGAAAGGCTGACATCACAGATCGGCAGAGGGACCCTGCACATGCCAGGTGATTTCACCCTCCCTAGTAATTCTACATGGCTGTCATTCACTCCATTTTCCAGATGACTTAGCCAGGGCACAGAAACGCTAGACAGCTTGTAGAGAATACCCGGTACAGTCAGGATCCGAACTCAGGCAATCTGGCTCCAGGCTTGCTTCCCTACCACACCACCCTTGAGTACAGAGGCAACCAGGGCCTGCCATTGGATGTTCAGATTGCCATGCAAAACTCAGTAGCTCGATGCATCTTCACCCCCTCATGAATCTGCACTGGGCAGGTCCTGGTGAGAAGGGTTAGTTTCTGCTCCACAAGACGGTGACTGCGTGCTACTCATCTGCAGATAGGAGGATCCATTTGCAAGATGGCTCACATGGTTAGCAAGTGAAGCCTGGCTGTCAACTGGGAACACAGCCAGACCTGAGAGCAGGAAGCCTCTTCCTCTGCACCCGGGCCTCGGAGCCTCCACCAGCTGTGGCCGACCGTGTGGACTTCCTCTCAGCATGGCGTCTTTATGCCAAGGGTGAGAAATCCTACAAGATTGGAAGGGGAAGTTAACAGTTTCTAAAAGCCTAGGTCTGCACAGAACATTGCTTTCCCCAAGTGTATTGATCAACACAGCCATAAACCCTAGACTCTGCAGAAGACAATATGAGACCCATCTTTAGATAGAAGGAATGACAGAATATTCCCCACCCACTCACCTCCAAACACCCTCCCCAAACAGTGAAGAGCCTCAAGACAGCTTGTCCTGTGGCACCTCTTCTCAGGCCAGGACAAGCACAGACCTTCTTCCTAGACACTGTCTCCATGGCTAGATTTCTTAACCCTGAAACTTTTTTGAACCTCTTTGAAACATTGTCAAAGCATGCTCCCAATTTCAGCCGTCTCAATCGTAAGCAGAGAACAGCATTCACACTTGGCCCCCAGCTTTCTCCATACAATGTTTTTGGTATAATTTTACATTTATGGGGAACAACCACAAAGATGGTGAGTTCCCATCTTCTCTCCCCTCAGTGTCACCTCGCACTGGCAGGGCTCATTTGTCATGTCCCATGATCAGTTGGGTGATGTTACAAGCAGTGTTACTAAACTATACGTCCACTTCATTCACTTTAGGTCCTTCACCTAACATTCCTTCTGTTCTGAGAGACTCTCTGCACTGGTCTTCATGTCTCCTGCACTGTGATAGCTTCTCAGACATCCTACCATTTTGAGTACTATAGGTCAACCTTCAGTTAGAACTTGCCTAATGTTTTTCTCATGGTTACACTGGACCTATGATTTGTAAAGTAAGAGCACAGAGGTAAGTGCCTCTCATCATGTCACATGGAGCTCACACCATGGCGATATTAGCTCTGACAACTGGCTGAGGGAGGTCATGCCTCTCTGCCACGATAAAGGTCTTTGAAATCTGTGCTGACTGGAAGTCACATGCACAGCCAGTTCTGAGTATCTACCTCAGTCACCTACAGTTCTTCTGCACCAGGGGTTTCTATCTTTTCTCCAGTTTTCTTAGTCTGTCCTTCCTCTACGCAAGCACGGATGCTGAGGTGCTCGTTCTGAGCTTTGGGTCACAGTCCAGTGCTGTTGCATTTAATATGTCGCACACCTTTAATTCCAGCACACGTGTTCAGCTTCAGCCAGGGGAGCTTCTGTGTGACTCCCTTGTTCCTTTGACACACTCCCACTGTTTGTGTGTTTGTAATTCCATAACATTCCAGTACTGGAAGAACCTCAGGTTGCATTTCTGAATCACTAACTTCTCCAGGAAGCCCTGGTTCCCTTCATTGGAAAGAAAAATTGGGAGTTTCATGCCTCTATTGAATGAGCTAGCCCAATGTCCCAAAACTAAAATCGAGAACCAAGATCCAGATACTAGGGTGTGGTCCATTGCTACTGTCAATCCTACTAGACTCTCAACTGACAGAGCTTGTGAGTATAGTGAGCATACTAACTACCCAGACGTACATGGATCTGTCCCTGTTTCTGTAGCTGTCCACCTGCGTGGATATCACAGAAGCCAGACCTCAAGTGCCGCACAGTTCTAGGTGATTGCCCTAAGAATCAGAGTGGCCTGAGGCCGTCACTTCCACAGTGAGAGACCTGGCACCTGCCATTCACCATCGTTTGCCTAACTATTCAGTCCTATCCTCCTGCACAATGGCTTTGGACTAGCTAATCTTTGCTCCAAGGGAAAGTTTTATCAACTAGAGATAGCTCGTAGGCACAGTTTCTTTTGCCTATGGTGGTCTTAACACATTTCACTCATTTTCAAGGTCGCTTAGGTCAGAACTCACTCCCCTCCCAGACAAATTCACTTAAATGAGGCTGTCTCAAATTTACTTAATGTGTGTGTGTGTGTGTGTGTGTGTGTGTGTGTGTGTGTGTTCAGTTAGTTCTGTTCATTTCTACAAACAATAATGGCATCATCTAACCATCTTGAAATTTGCATAAAGTCTCACTCCTTGTGCTATAAAATACTGTGGGTTTTTTTTTTAATACACTTCTTTTTTTTTTTTTTATGTACTGTGTGTGCTGGGAGAGGGTATGTGCCTGTGTGGAGGGGAGGAGATGGTTCCTTCCCTCCTTCCACCATCTCGGTCCTGGGGATTAAACTCAGGTTATAATGCTTTGTGACAAACATTTTGAGCCACTGAGCCATTGAGACAGCCTGATGCTGTGGGTTTTCACAGATGTTAGCAAGCATGAACAAGTGTCGTGTGTCACATAGTTACCATGCCAATGCAATGCAAAATAATTACCCTGGCCGCAGAAAAACCCCTAAGCTCCTCCCGTCCTCCCATATATTTAAACTCTTGTTTCAGAGATCCTCTTTGCACATAGTGTCCTGTTATCCTTAGAGCAGCCACAGCTGTTGGGAAAGGCAAGGAGGTCGATCCAGAGAGGAGGAAACTGAGGCTCCAAAGTGCGACAGGCTTGTCTTGGGCCTCTTAGCTAGTAGCTCCCAGCCTGCTGAGACCCTGAGCCCTCTCATTCTGGTTGTGACACGGAGTCACTGAGTGGCTATGAATTAATCACTTCCCTTGGCTGGCTTACTTGTTCCTATGAGACAAGGCGCTTCATAAGGCCACATTCATGCCTAGTTGTTTATGTCTAGCTTTTGACATGGTGTTGACTTATCCACAGGAAGATCTGAAAGATGACTGGAGAAGTTGGGCCCAAGCAAACGTCAGGATCTGCAGAAGCAGGTCCGACCCGGGTCAGTGATGGGCTGTCTAGGAATCAGGGTAGATGCACCCAGGTCACGTCAAACCCTACTGCACATGTGATGAGCACACAGAAACTTTACAGCCCATTCTGAACTGCAGTCCCCAACTCCATGGGTTATGACTTGCAACTTTTCAAAAGGTGAATGAAGAAAAGCACTCAAAAAAACCTGTGCACACCACATATTACTATCTGCCCCTGCTCTAATTTATAAGCCAAAATGTCAAATGTATGGTGTATGGATCCAAAACAGCAGGAAGCTCTGCCCAACAGAAACCTTTGGATGACCACTTAGATTTAACCTTACCGTAACTCCCATGCAGACCACCGTGCGCCTTCAGCCGCTTGGCAAGTAAACCAACTGAGGCCCAGAGAGGTGCCATGATGACTCCACCAGCTCCAACTGGTGGGGGAGGCTCAAACCCAGCAGGAGTTTCCTGTCTTTGGTCCCGCACAGAACCACAGCACTCGCCTGCATCACGCAGGCCACATAGCAAGGCTCATGGAGGAAGGTCCAGGGTAGAGGCTGCCAAGGCCCCTGATCCAAGCTCACCACAACAAGGATAGGCAGGATGAGGGGCTGCTCACACTCAGAGATACTCTAACCAGAGCCAGGCTCCTCTGGATTTGTCAGTGAGAAGAGCAGTGAGCTGGAGAGAGAAGTGAAGACCAGCCACCAGCCTCCTCCATTGCCCTGATGTACTACGTGTAGCCAGTACTTGGGCTGGGCCTCTGAGCATCCTCAGTACTACTGTGACTCCAAAGGTCCTGTCTTCTGCCTCCTACCTTCTCCTACTCTGTCCTGGTCAATGGGAGCCTTCTGGAGGTCACATTTTGCTGCCTATTTCCTGTCCCCTGATCCAAATGTCCACAACCCTGTGTTAGCTGGTGATTCATAAGATCACCACACACTAATCATCTGTCCTCAGTTACCTGGTATAAAGAAGCCCTTGGTTTCCCTGTACAGAGGAGGATCCCACTTTTCCACGGAATACAAACCACCAATCCATGTCTAGTCCTGGGACTTTCCCAGGACTGTCAACCTATGGTCTGTTCGTTCAAGTATTCCAGTGTCAGAACAACCCAGCAGCTGAAACAAAGACGGGGAAAACTAAAGGATAGGAGTTTACTATAGCCCAGGCTGTCTCACCAGCCTTTTCCTGCTGCTACCTAGTGTGGAGCCAGGCACTTCTCACGCACCACCAAGGGTCCCAGAAGACCCACATGGCAGCCCTGGTGGGAACCTGCCTGCAAGCCTGTTGGGTTCGTTGGCCTGGAAATAGCATCAGACCTTCACTTCAGGGTTTCACTGAAATGCCACCAACCCAGAAAAGCTAACCCTGGCCACCTTCCTCACCAGGCTCCCAATAGCGTCTTTCCTGACTTTTCCACCCCATCAAATGGCCCGGCTCCCATATTTGTTCTCCATGGCCTCCCCAACTAGAACATGGCACAGCAATCGTCACACCATTGGTGGCTTTTCTCTGCCACTGAGAATCACGCTTGGTGCTGAGCAGGTGCTCAGTGTGTATTTTCAGTGGAAAACAGAATGAAATTCTGCTGAGCATGCTGCACTCCTTTCATCCCAACACTCAGGAGGCAGAGACAGGTGGAACCCTGAGTTCGAGGCCAGCCTCGTCTACAGAGCGAGTTCCAGGACAGTCAGGGATACAGAAAAACCTTGTGTGTGGTAGGGTTGGGGGAGAGGCGGATTCTTGGGTCCTAAAAATTCCAGAAGTAACCAACTCATGACTTGCCCAGCTTTCATTGAACATGGTCTCTCACTGAGTTCTAAACAATGTCCAGATTCAATAGTGGCTAGAACAGACTCAGACATCAGGCCCTCTCCTCGGCCACCCCAACTGAGGCTGCTGCAATTACCAAAAGGGTAGGAATTGGCCACAAGACACTGAACCTCCAGGGACTCTCAGCTAGCTCATGTTCAGATGAAACTGTAGAAGCCTGTGTGTGCACACATACACCTTCTCAGCCCAGCCTGCACACCTCAAATGCTTCCTTCTAACCTAGAGGTCCCCTTGCTAGAGGCCGGGCCAAAGCTTCACCTAAGGCCATTCACAAGAAAGCTGCCCTCTGCCCCACAAATAATTAGCTTCCCTCCTTCCCTCGTTCTCACACTGAGAATCGAACTCATAGACTTATAAATGTTACCATTTTGTATCCCCTAACTCTCCCCAGAGTTTTCCGATTTCCTTCCATTTAGGATGGGCCAAATTCCGGTGGTACTCTGCAAGGCCTCAGGGACACCTGAGGCTGCTGGGCTAGAGCAAGCTGAAAGTCAAGATGATGGGGCTCCAAGAGTGGACCCCAGATTGGGGAGGTTGATCCTGGCGTGAGAAAGGTTCAAGGGACAGACACATTAAGTCTCAGAATGGACAGCTGTAGATAACGGACTCCTAAGAAAAAACAGATCAGGGAACGAGCTGGAGAGACACATAGATGGGGGGAAAAAAAGAAAAGAAAAAAATAGATGGATAAAAAAAGAAAATCAGAGCGAACAGTGCATCTGCGCTCAGCCAGACAAGGATAGGCCGAGGTCGTCGGCAGAAGACCCAGAGGCCCAGGGTGGCAGAAGACGCTGAATCGCCCTCTGTCTGTTCTGCACTGAGGGGCTTTCTTCGCGGCCGTGGGAAAGTGGTGGGCGAGCGCGCGCCCCGACTGCCCTGTGGACAGTAATTAGCCGGATTAGGGCGGGAGCTGCGCGGCCCTGCAGGCCAGGCCCCAGGAACAAAGGCGCCTTTGCCCGCTCAAACATGGGTCATGAGGTCATCGGGCAGGGTCCTCTAGGAACCGGCAAGGGAACACCCGCCTGCAGAAGGTCTCTGTGCACCCGGAGGGAAGCGTGCTGGGTGGGAACCCCTTAGGAGGCTGCAGCCAGGCATGGGGTTCAGACTTGGGGATGAGGGATAGAAGAGAAGAGGAGGAAAAGAGACACACAAATATAAATATTGTAAACAGAGGGCAGGGACCTAAGCCACCTTAGTAATAGCTATCATGCTGTAATTTGGATAACAATTTATACCGGGTGCCCACTCCCCGTACCCCCCTCCCATGATCCCCCCCCCATCTCATTAAGGATCATGGAAAGGCTATTGTGGTGCCAGACATGTGTAGTCCCAGTGCTCCAGAATGGGAAGCAAGAGGACCGGGCAGTCCAGACCAGCCTAGGCTACTAGTGAGATGCCCATCCCAATGTGACCCTGTTACAGCAATGGGTTTTACAGATGATCAAGGTGGGGTGCAAAGAGGTCCGGAGGAAGGAGTGTCTCACACCTCCACTGACACACAGTAGGCATCCAACAAGCGTGTGTTGGGTAGGTTACAAGGATGGAAGTGTCTGGAAAATACCAAGATACCTAGTGCCCTCCCTGCTCACCTCTAGCCTGTGAAATCTGGGCTCACAGCTTATATGAGGTCTACTTCCTTCCAGGACAGGAATGAGGCAGTGCTTACACCCACCTGGGGCAATGCAGGGACACTAGAGTCAGGAGATGGGGGTGGGAAATGGGACTAGCTCTCTCTCCATTCCATCTCTTAGAGCTCTGTGTGCAACCATGAAAGAGGCCCCTCCAAAGCACTGAAGGCAGGGGTCAGAAGACGAAGAACACAGCCTTTTCCCCACCACCAGATCTAGGGCACACTTCAGGGAGCAGCAAAGTTTGTAGATGCTGTCCCCTAGCTGGCCATGAATCTCTCCTCACAGAACATAGTATCAGGCACCAGCACACACCTGTCTGTAGTGGCAGGGAGGCGACGGGTATGGTAAGGATGGACAGATGGACATGATGTAGGTGGGTAGCAAAAAGAAATCTGGCTTTTCAGGTGAGATGTCCAAGCAGGAAGGATGGTGTGGGGGCCACATTAGCATAGGCGAGGTTCTGCCTCCTTCTGAATTCCGAGTGTGTCAAGACTGCTCCCCTAAATGTCTCTCGCCCTTGTCAGTGAGTGAGAGAAGGGTGTTAAAATGTGTGATGTTGGATGCCAAGCCCTCCCTGGCCAGGGTTCCTGTGTCCTGCCCTAGGCTGTCCCAGTGCAGAGGACACTGTTAGGGTTTACTTGGCAGAAGTATTTTGGTGGCTAAGGGTCAAGGTGTACAGCGGATATTACACCATGCAACAGACCTCACGAAAGAGATTTACTGAGGGGTGGGGAGTGAAAGCCTACCTCAGAGTGGGGACAAGACTGACAGATAGACAGAATGAATGAATGGATGAAAGACAGGCAGAGAGACAGAGAGACAGTGTAAGAGCTGGCTGTGGTGGTGAGGACCATTTAAAGTGCCACATTTGGCATGGCTCTGAGATGCTGAAGGCAGGCTGGGGCTAACACAGTACCTGCTCCGGGATCTGCAGGCCAGACAGTGCTCAGGCAGAGGGTTCCTAAGCCAGTAGGATCTAGATAACTAGGCTGAGGGTCAGGGGACAGAGATTCTGACACCCAGCTCAGCTGAGGAAGCTCAGTGAACCATGGCATGAGGTCTGTCTCTTGGGCAAGCATCGCAGGCTGGGAGAGCATCGTGGGCTTGGAAGCATCGTAGGCTGGGCGAGCATGTCCCACTGCCCAGCCTTCCTCACACACTGCCTCTTCCCTCCTCATTCCATCCCTCCATGCTGTCCTTTCAGACCCAAACGTCTCTCCTGGTGGCTCTTTCCTCTAGCTCAGTGGTTCTTAACCTTCCTAATGCTTTGACCCTTTAACGTAGGTCTTCATGTTGTGGTAACTCCCAGCCATAAAACTATTTTCACTGCTACTTCATAACTGTAATTTTGCTATAGTGATGAACTGTAATATTAATGTCTGTGTTTTCTGATATCTATGAAAGGGTCATTTGACCCTCAGAGGGTCGCAAGCCCGGAGCTGAGAACCACTGCCCTACCTAGGGAGAGAGGCAGGCCTGAGTAGCAAGGAGCTCCTAGCCTCTGTACCTGACTGAGGGAGAAGAGGATATTGGCTTTGGGCTAGCAGTGGCTAAGAGGTGATGGTGACTAGATATCAGAGTCTTCTCTCTTCTAGGAGCCAGAAGCCAATGAGAGAGCTTCGCTCCAGATTGCCTCCCTCAGAGAGAAAGAAGCTCCCTCCCATCCCATCACCATCGTAACACCCCATTCTCCACCCCCTCACCCCAACAAAGAGGAGGAAGATTGGAAAACTGAGCCTGAACTCTGTAAAAAAGGCTGACAGAGAGACAGAAGGAGCACTGCACCCGGCAGTGTGTAGCCTCAGGGACGACTCTCCATCTCTTGCAAGGGCTCCCCGACTCCCTGACTCTTCCATTCTCTGCAGCCCTTGACACTTGTAGAGACAGCCAGACCTCTAGTCATGGTGAATGCTTGCTTCTTGTCCCAGTCCTAACCCACTAAGGTGGGGATGGGAGTTCTCTGAGAATGTCCTCAGGGAAATGTGGTTTATCTTAGCTGCCTCTGTCCCTGATCAAATTTCTAGGCTCTGTTCCCAGCCAGGCCCAGAACAGGGATATGTCAATAGGACTCATTCCCTTCCCCCCACTTTATTTTGCAAACAGCCAGCAGGTAGCTCACAGTCCCACTGTGGAAGCCCCAGGCTACAGCCTGGCCTTTTCCTCCTGGAAGAAAAAATTGTACTCCGAGACTCATGAACCATGAACATTTACCCAAACCTTGAGCTTAAAGGAGAATCACCCAGAATGATTCCCCTCCCCCTGTCACCACCTCTAACTTCTGGGTCATGGATATGTTCCTGAGACCTGGCTTAGACACCTTAAGTGACATGTGGATGGATACACCAGGACAGGCCTGAGTGTAAGGAGGGGCAGGAACAGAGAGATGCTGACTCATCTGTTACTGTGATGTCACCCTTTCCTGCTGGGGAAACGACAAGAGTGTGCGTTCAAACCACATTAGACAGCAAGTTAAGGTGGACCCAAGTGACCAGAGTGTCCTGCTGACAGGACAAAGAGGACACTAGAGTGTGTGGCAGGTCCCCTAACTGAACTCAGCAAGCCCTTCAGATCCTCCCCACGACAGAGACCTGGACAGTAGGAGCAGTCTCCACGACTCCTCAAGTGACACGGTTCAAGCCCCCTAGCAGGGCTGTGGAAGCCTTCAGTTGGTAGAAGGCTTGCCTAGCATGCACAAAGCCCTGGCTTCGGTTCCTGATATGGTTTAAATCGAACGTAGTGGCGCATGCTTGCTGTTCTTTCACTCAGGAGGCAGAATCAGAAGAATTAGAAGCTTAAGGGATCTCCAGCTACATCACAAGTTCAAGGCCAACCTGGGATACATGAAGCCATGCCTTAAAAACCTAGCAGTGGGCTAGAGAAATGGCTCATGGGTTAGTGTGTATATTCTTCTTTTAGAGAACCAGGGTATATTTTCCAGTACCCATGTGACTTACAACTGCCTGTAACTCCAGCTCCAGGGGATCTGACCCCTCTTCTGTTCTCTGAGGAGACTGAGGCACAGGCATATACTGCCCCCAACACACACACATATACAGTCATATGCACACACATGCACACACATATATACACATGCACACAGAGAAAGGGAGAGAGAGAGAGAGAGAGAACAAAACAGATGGTCTTTGGGATTCATCCTGGGCTAACTACACCCATGCTGACTCAGCTATTAAAGGTCTTATTCTATGTCCCTGTTGTTTTATAATATCAGGAATTGAAACCAAGTCCAGCCAGGCAAGTTCTCTATCACTAATTCATATCCCCATAACCGCACCCCCCTGTTTTAATATACATACTTGTTTATTTTGCCACATGGTCTCACTTAAGTTACCCAGGCTGGTTTTGAACTCATTCTATAATCCACTCAGGCCTTGAACTTGCAGTCTTCCTGCCTCAGGTTTGTGAGTAGCTAGGATTACAGGTGCCTGCCACCAGGCCTGTCTTGTGTTCATTTTTTATCCATCTTCTGACCACTCACTGACATCTCACATCTTTGGGACTTGCAGTAACTTTGGAGTCCTAAGCCTACTCAGTGAAACCCAGAACATTCATTTTTAGTACAGTCCAACATGGCTGTGGAAACACTCAGATCTCCTTCCCATGCTAAGCCATCTTGCCAGGACCTGCTTCTCTCACAGCAAAAAAATAAGCCTGGCGAAAAAAACAAGACCAACCAAACAAAAAAACCCAAAACCCTCCCTGTTAGAAACCCCACTGTCCCAGATTTCTTCCCATGGGTGAGGACCCTGTCCCTATAAATGACCTTGTCAGAGAATATTCTAGAAGATAAAGACAAGCTAGCTTATAGCAGAGTTGTGATGGGGGCACTGGGTGAGGACATAGGCTTAACTTCTCAGACAAAGAACAAGGCTTAATCATATTGCCCAAGGGCTGTGATCCAGCTCTGCTCAGAGCCTTGAAGAGACTGAGAAATAAGCCATTTGTTCCTCTCTGGCGTGGGAAGAGCTCTGGTTAGAGAGGCAGCCTGGACTGAGCGCAAGGCTCAGCTCAGGCCTTCCTAGCTGTGCGACCTTGAACACTGACTTCATCCTCTCTGATGCTCAGCTCCCCCAAGATAGAAAGCATTCCTCACACAGCCGTTAAGAAGAGTAGACGCAATAACATAAGGACCACTCTGGGCTGTTGCTTGTTGAATGTGTGAATGGATAAGAAAGAGAATTGATGGGGGCTGAGGAGATAGCTCACCAATTAAGAGTGTCCTTGCAGAGGAACCCAGTCTGGTTGCCAGCGCCCACATAGTTCATTATAGTTTCAGGAGAGATCCGATGTCTTCTTCTAGCCTCCAAGAGCACCAGGCATGCATGTGGTGCACATATATGCAGGCACTGACACACATAAAACTTGAAAAAGTGGATGGGGCCAGGCGGTGGTGGCACATGTCTTTAATCCCAGCACTCGGGAGGCAGAGGCAGGCAGATTTCTGAGTTCGAGGCCAGCCTGGTCTACAGAGTGAGTTCCAGGACAGCCAGGGCTACACAGAGAAACCCTGTCTCAAAAAAAAAAGGAAAAAAAAAAGAAAAAGAAAAAGTGGATGGATGGATGGTTGGTTGGTTGGGTGGTTGGGTGGGTGGGCAAATGAGCAGATGGATGGGTGGATAAATGGATGGATAGATAAATTGATAGATGGATGCATAGATGGATGGATGGACACACAGGTGGATAGATGGATAGATGAGTAGATGGATAAATGAATAAATGGGCATTCCTTCTTTCTTGCAGACCATCAGCCTCTACTTCTGAATTGATTATTCCCACCTCAGCGTAGTTCTCTGACATCTATCAGATGTCTCAACTTGGGGTCCACAGCATAACCTTGCAAAAACTTCACCTCTTTCTCTGTTACAGTTCCCCCAGTGTCCCTCTCTCAGCCACCATGCTGATGTCAAGGCATTTCTCATGTGGCACCAGGACTCCTCTGTGCAGGGTACCCATATATCAGGACACAGCAGCGAGCTACTGGCTCAGTTTGGGACTCTTCTTGCCAGTTTCTAGGCACAGTTCTGTCCACAGACCTGTGTGGAAAATCAGCTGTGTGGGTGGGGCAGAGAATTGGGTCTTGAGATTCAGAGTTTAGGAAGAAAAGGAGGAAAGAGTTAGCAGGTGGTCATTGCTAAGCACAAGAAAGCAGTCCTACGTGGAGTATCTGGAGAAGACTCACGAAGAGATGACTTCTCAGTCTTCAAGAACGGGTAGATGTGGAGCACCCAAGCTGGAAGAAGAGTGCTTCAAGGAGAGAGAACAACCTAAGCAAAGGCAAGAGGGGTAAGGTGGGGTAAGGATGTCTGCTAGGAGCACAGGGAGGGAAAGAGATGCAAAGTGGCATGGCTTAGGGAGGCTGTGGTACACATGAGGAGCGTGGAGGCTGTGGTACACATGG
>NW_021604607.1:9868853-9876625 GCF_004785775.1 Grammomys surdaster | reverse complement strand
GTGGTACACGTGGGAGTGGTACACATGGGAGTGTGGAGGCTGTGGTATACGTGGGAGTGGTATACATGGGAGTGTGGAGGCTGTGGTACACATGAGGAGTGTGGAGGCTGTGGTACACATGGGAGTGGTACACGTGGGAGCGTGGAGGCTGTTGTACACATGAGGAGTGTGGAGGCTGTGGTACACATGGGAGTGTGAAGGCTGTGGTACATGTGGGGAGTATGACAGCAAGAACTTCTAGGTGAGGATTCAAGCAGAGTTCAAGGCCCTGGTCAAGGTCTGTTCTCTCCCACTCCCTTCAAGGTCTCAGACCACAGCCACTTTCAGATCCACTTTTTCCCATCCCAGCAGGCATTGGTGAGCCCTAGACTGAGGCGAAGGGGTTATTTACTGGCTCTTCAGAAATTCAGAGCACCAGGGTGTTCTGTGCTTTTGGTAACCATCAATATTTATAAAACTGCATAGATCATCACTGATTAGAAAGGAATAGATGGAGAAGCCCAGGCCTTGTACACCGCACCGCACCGCAGTCTGAGCTTTGCTCGTGTCTGTGTAAGAGTGAGCAAGGTTCTCTCAGAAACATGCAACTTCTCCTCTGGCCACAGATTCTCTTACTTCCTGCAGCCTGCAAGTGGCAGATCTCTCCCCTCTGCCCTTTTGCCAGCTAATACAAGCCACACAGATCACCGCCAGCCAGCCAGCCAGCCAGCAGGTCTTATTTCCCTGTGGAATGTTGGCATTGAACTCAAGATCGGAAATGAACTCATTATCTGATTATTTTTATTTATGAAAATATAACTGCTCTGGGAGAGGCCTTTCTTGAATAGTTCTCTGGGTGGATGAGTAATTTCTCCCCTTCACAGACACACATTAAAAGCTTCAAATGTTCAGAGCCCTTTTCATACACACATATCTATACTCCTACACACATGAACAAGTACAGAGAGAGAGAGAGAGAGAGACAGACAGACAGACAAACAGACAGACACAGAGAAACAGCTTCATGTTGCATTGAGAAGCTGTCTTCAGGTGTACAGATATCCCATGGAGATGTGTCTGGCATACAATAATCTCCTTTGAGGTCAAGGCTTTGTCTCATTTAGCCACTGTGGAAACCCCAATGGAACATAGTAGGCAATTAGTAAATGCTTGCAGAATGAATGAACAAATAGCTAAGTAATAGATGTTTGTATACACAGAGACATTACTCAGACACATGCTTACAAGCATGCACACCCAGCCTCTCTCCCTTCCAGGAACAAAGACAGAGAACCTCTCATTCCACAGCCTGAAGTCTTCATACCAAGAACAAAGTTGAGAGTGAGTCATCCAGAATCTTCCAGTAAAAATGTCCACTGTAAGCTGCTAGGATGTCAAGGTAGTACTTCTCCCGAGCCACTAAGGTCTCCCTACAAGCTCAAAGCCATCCATGAGCCTCCCAACCTGAGACCCAATAAGCCAGTCTTGCCAAGAAAGCCTAAGGGGATTGATAAGGGCAAACGAGTTTCCAGGAATGTTGAGTGAGAGCTGCCTACGCTCACCCATGCTTGGCTGGCTCACAGGCAAGTCTTAGCATGGGTCTGAGGCAATACCAGTCCCCCAGGCTCATGCTTACTCCCCTATCCCTATAGCTCACAGTTATAACCCAGCCTAGCCACGGCCTGTGACTATCTGGGAACAGACAGGGCCAGAGGAAGGGCTGGAGGTGAGCCTGTAGAGGAATTATCTGGAGGCTGATGTGAGAGCAGAGCATCCATCTTGTAATCCCCGGGTGCCTCTACTGTTAAGGGGCAGCCTGCAGTGGCTGAAAGATCTCTGGATGAGAAGGCTGACTTGAGGTGACATTCCTGTTGGTCACATGACTTCAGACATGTCAATGGCCCTGGAGCTCCAGCTGGCTTCAGTATCTGGGGCAGTTTCATCTTCCTGTCTAGGGTTCCTCCCCTTCCTATACCCCACTGCTTTCTGACATTCTTTTCATCCTAAAATTGAGGAAAAGAATGCACACCTCAGCAGGACCTGGTGGCTTTAACCCAGCACTAGGAAGGCAGAGGCAGTCAGATTTCTGAGTTTGAGGCCAGCCTGATCTACAGAGTGAGTTCCTGGGCAGCCAGGGCTACACAGAGACAAAGAAACCCTGTCTTGAAAAAAAATCCAAATAAAATGGAATCCACAACCCCTTCTGGCGTGTTTCAAGCCTTATCTCATGGCCCCTTAAAAAGATGAGAGCACCCTGTGCCTTGACATCCAGGTCTTCACATCCATCAGTGGGAAACTGCTACTTGACCTACCAAGAAGCTACACCGAGTGGACACTGAGGACAGTGCTAACTTGTTTTACTAACACCACTCTGTCCCAAAGCCAAGCAAGTAAAGATTCTGCTCCATATGTCCTATACCCTCAAGAAACACATGTGTCCACAAGTAGGTGTGGACACAATGTTTTAATCATGGAGGTTCAAATTGGAACATCCCAAATACTCATGCACAGTGGGTGGTTAAACCAGCTTCGATGTGCTCATACACTGGAACGCTCCACAGTGATTAAAACAACAAAAAGCATCAGTCAGGGAGATTCTCAAAGGCATTATGTTGAATGAAATAAACCAGACACCAAGCTACCATCTGATATCATCTGTACGAAGGTCAACAACCTATGATGTTAAGTCAGACCCGGGGTGGTGGTCTCTCTGGAGAAGAGCACAAGGTACTCTTAGAATATGTAACGCCTTGCTCTGCACTTATATGGGCATAGACACATGTATGACAACCTAGCCAGATGTGCAGCGAAGTTCAATAAACTGAGTTGCATATAAACTACCATGAGGAACGGACCCAGTCATGTAGGCCCTAACCCAAACAGAACAGAGTTCTGGGTTAAAAGGAAGAAGGAATGAGAGGAACAGACAGTGGGCACACTAAGGCCTAGGACTGGTGAGCAGCACAGAGTAGGGCTGGCCATGCTACTTACAGCCTAGAAAGGCTGAGTGCCTTTGTCAGGGAGGAGCTGCCAGAAGTACAAGCACGGACCTGGTCAAGTACCTTCAGTGGGTCTCCTGCACAGAGCTGCCATCTTGGGCTAAGGTGGTACCTACCTTCCAAGCACACTGTCTGGCCGTCTTTATTTTTTTTTCCTTCTTACAGCTGTGGAACAAAGGACTGAGCCCCATGTCTGTCTTTTGTTTCACGTAACAGCCAAACTCAATTTGCCCAAGTGTGCTTGAATGAAAAGATGTAGAGGAAGGCTGGATGATACGGCTCAGTTGGTACAGTTCTTGCCTCAGATATATGAAGACACTGGTTTGATTTCCAGCACCACGTAAACCAGGCATGGGGCACATGCTGTAATTTGAGCACTCATGAGGTAGAGACAGCAAAATGAAAAGTTCATGGTTGGGGCTGCAAAGGTGGCACAGCAGTTAAAAGCATTTGCTGCTTTTGCAGAGGACCTGAGTTCAATTCCCGACACCCACAGAGTGCCTAACAAACAAGCCTAATTCTAGTGGCAGAGGATCAGAACCCCTCTCCTAGCTGCCTCAAGCACTGCACACATGAGACATGGATGTGCACGCAGATAAGATACTGGTACACATAAAATTAAAGTCATCTAAAATCTTAAAAACTTCAAGATCATCCTCAGCTACAGTGAGTTTGAAGCCAGCCTGAGCTACACCAGAGCCTGCTAAGTATGAGTAAACAAACAACATGTGTCCTTACACACGTGGGTGTTTGCTTTCTCTCAAACTGGACCTCTGGGCAATCTGTCATTAGAGACTATTCTAGAAAACTGCAGGGAGCTTACCATTGTCTGGGCTCTGTTGAAGATGGTAGGTGAGTCTATAAATAGAAGAATGAATGTCTAGGTGTGCCTCCTGTGTGATCTGTTCCTTGCCTTGTGGTTCTCTGATCATCTCCACATGCCTCAGTGTTCCTCATTCCAGCCTGCTCCTGTGCCGCACCTGCCCTGTCCTGTTGTAACCTAGTCTTCCTGCTGTTACTTGATCTCTTGCCTTGGTCCTCAGACCTAAGTAAGCTATCTACCACAATACAGAGAGACCAAATGCTGTCCTTGGTAGGTTTTTTTTTTTTCTTAAGAGCCCAGAGAAGGTGAAAGCCAAACTTGAGGTACTGCTTTCAAGTGTCTAGGCGGGCAACTCCAGATCCAATCTTGCTACTTACCCTATAGTGTGGCTGGGGCTAATGATGGCATTGGGGTTCACAATCTACTGGGGATCCAGTAGAGAGCAGAACTGCCAGGCTCCCTGCACCTGCATGAGCTGGCCAAGTTATGGGAGACTGTGAACACATCACCATCATCCCTGGAGGACACTTAACGGCAGGGCGCTGGGACTCAGCAGCCAGACTCAGCTCTGCCCTCTCTTCCCTGGACAGTCCCTGCTCCAGCCACACTGGTCTGTTCTCATGAAGCCTTCAGTAGGCCATCCCCGTGTCCCTTCCGCCTGCCCCACCCAGCACAGACCTTTATTGCACAGAAGCACAGTGACAGGTGAGCCAGCCACCCCCAGGAGCTGCCCATCTTTGCTCAATCCCCAGGTGAGGAAATCTCGGTTGAGCAATCACTGATGTCTCTGGAAACATATGGCTGATAACCAGTGGAGGCAGGATTTGAACCCAGCAGTCAGCCGCTCTCCCAACTCCTGACCAGCCCTGCTCTACAGCCTGATAAAGCAGCTCCCACAACCTGCAGTAGAGCATGCTGACTGAAATACAAGCTGAGGTCCAAGACACCTGGGGTCATGACCCCCAGCCCCTCCCCTTCCTGAGGAGACTGCTAAGCCCATCAATAGTCTCTCAGTCCCCTCATCTACACCATCCAAATGGGCTGGCATTCAGTCCCCTCATCTACACCATCCAAATGGGCTGGCATTCAGTCCCCTCATCTACACCATCCAAATGGGCTGGCATTAGATAAGGCCCTCATTGTTGCTTACACAAGGTCTTATGGGCAGTCAGACCAACATAGACCCCACACAGGGTCCAATCTGAACATGAAAAGCTGACCATGGAAGATAAGCATTCATAAAGCCTGCTCCAAAGAGATCCATGGGACCAGGAGAACTAACATAACACCTCTACCTCTTCACAATAGCCAACACACACACACACACACACACACACACACACACACACACACTGAGGACACTGAAGGTCACAGCTCCTGCTCCTCTGGCCCATTCTGAACTCCAGACCTAAACACTGCCATTCCCATCATATACTTCCTTGAGTGAACCCTATCAGAGTCTCTTTCCTGGGTTTCAGACATGAATTCCCATTCAGAATGTGAGTACCCCAGGAACAGGGAGTCTATTGTCCACATCCATCTCTCTCTGGAAGCCCCTGACACAGGCTGCTCCCCATAGCAGGCCCTAAACTACCCTGAAATGAATGGGGTTAGATTTAGGGGCTTTAACAGTACAACTTCAATATTTGGTTTTTATGGAGGAAGAACAGGAGCGGGTGGTATGAGGGCGTGGCTATGGATTTGGAGACAGATGTATGCAAACCACTGTGCAATCCTGTGCAGATGTGTATGCTGGATTTGTGCAGAGGGGTCCTGTGACTTCAGAATTCTGGTTCTGGCAGGCTCTGCCCTCTGAGGGGCTCTGTGCCTGATGGAGACTTTATAATCTCATGTGGCAATGACAGAAATGGCTGCCACACAGCATCCTGGTGCCAGTAGAAACCATTCCTCTATGAAGCCACTCCCACCCCACAGGGCCCACTAGCTGAGACAGAGGCTGAGGACAGAGGCCTGCCTTGAATGAAGGCTTGGGCCTGGTCAGAGGTAGGGACTTCTGGGTTCTGGAGAAAGCTCTTGGGCAAAGCAAAGACCATTCCTTGGCTATTTTTAGGTTTTCAGAATGTCCCATAACTTTCTGCTGTAACTCCAACTGCCAGCCCTACTCCATGCTGCCCACCAGTCCTGTGCCCTAAGCAGGCAGTGGACCACAGTACCCAGAAGATATAGGGACTTCCCATTGTTGATAACTGCCATGTATGGGGCACCCTGTCTGGCCAGGTACTTCAACAGGTTGTTATTTAACCCTCAGCAGATCTAGGCAGTACTAATAAGATTCCCATTTAATTATGATTAATTAATTTAATTAGTTAATTAATAAAGATATAGAGGCCAAGGCCACTCAACACGGTGGGGCTGGAATCCAAGTTTAAGTCTGGCAGGCCTAGTGACTCACATCCTTGTAATTCCAAGGATTCAAGAGGCTGAGGCAAAGGGCTGCCGTGATGGGCTACATAGCGATGTCCAGGCCAACCTGAGCTACAGAGTGACACTCTGCAAAGAAGCAGGGCTGCTGTGGCTCTGCAGGTGAAAGCACTTGCCACCAAACCTGACCAGCCTCAATTTAATTCCCAAGACCCACATGGTAGGAGAGAATGATTCTTCTCAGGTGTCCCCTGGGCTCTACATATATACCATAGTACCCATACACACACACATACACCTACATGTATACCATAGTACCCATACACACACACATACACCTACATGTATACCATAGTACCCATACACACACACATACACCTACATGTATACCATAGTACCCATACACACACATACACCTACATGTATACCATAGTACCCATACACACACATTTATATTCCATATATATATTCCATATATATTCCATAGTACACACACACACAGAGTTACTTTAAACCATACCAACTACTATTACCTGCCCTCACACAATCCTTCAAAAGCCATTGAACACCCAGTTCCAATGGCGGTCACTGGGGAGAGAGCCAAATTCAAGTCCAGTGAAATGACTGAAGTCCTCTCCATATAAGGTCAGTTGACAGGCATCAAAATGGACCCATCTTCTTCACTAAATGCCACCTGCCACTCAAGCACTGGAGTCTCAAGCCTTTGGGATAAGCTGTTGTTTTCTGTACCCTCCTATATCAAAACACAAATCCTACTGGAGAAAGAAAGAGACTCCAGTCAGCAGTGGGGGTTCCTGGTGCCTACACAGGAAGGTATACAAAAAGGAGGTGAGTTTAAGCAAATCGAGCCATCAAATTCAGCCTGAAATGATGGCACTGGGGACAATGACCTTCCCAGGGCACCTGTACACTTTCCAATCAGTCACAGCAGGAGACCACACAGGAGATATTAGTCATTCTATTGCAGCAGTAGGTGGGTAGTCCTAAAACGCGGACACAAACCTGGATTATCATTCCACTTTGCTGTCAAGGAAACAAGGTTCAAAGAGATTATAAGTAAGCCAGAACTAAAGGTGGGTCAGTTGTAGATGAAGGTTACACGTCCTCAAAGTCCTGCTAGGAAGGAAGAGAAGAGAGCAAGAGCAGGAGCCAAGAGGAAAGCCCGGGCTTCTGGGAATCTTCAAGGGGCTTTGCAAGGCTGCCCACAAATGGGGTTCCCACAGTGGCAGGTGGGCACCAAGCAGGCCAGGCTGGACAGGGCTGGCACCGACCCTAGCAGGAGAGGAGGTGCCAGCTCTCACCCGCCAGCCGGCCTGCCAGCTGGGGAAGCTTAATTAGAATTCCTCAGCCCTCCAACCCATTTCCTTCCTGGCATACAGGACAGCTAATGGCTTCTGTCGCTGCCAGGGTGAGCAGCGCTGGGCTGGCTGCTCCAGGGTGAACTGGGGGTGGGGGTGACCTCAAACAAGCCCAGAATCATTCCTCTCCACTACCGTGAAGTAGGAAGCAACCCCTAATGTGACCTAATGATTCCCCAAGTCAAGAGCCCACCTGCCTGCCTCTCTGTC
>NW_021604607.1:9861021-9863853 GCF_004785775.1 Grammomys surdaster | reverse complement strand
AAAAAAAAACAAAGAAAGTCCCATGTGATAAGGCCGGGGGTGAGGACAGCCCTCTTCTCATGTGTTTAAGTCATGTGTCTCTCTGAAGATACTGAGGCCCTCCCTCCCCCAGAGGAAAACAGCACAGGGAGATGCCAAGTCTGGCCAGCTCAAACCCTCCTCTTTCTGAATCTCCACCCTGCTAGGGGTTGGGGAGAGAAAAACTATTCACCATCTGGGAAGTGTTAGAGAGTTCTAGAAAGGGTCTGAAGTGGGAATGAGAAAACCTTTGTTAGGGTCTTTTAATCAGTAAAGCAGAAACATAAATAGAAAGCAGAAACAGAAATTCCTTGCAAATAATTCTGGATCCCCAGGAGACACCTGATCATGTGCCCAGCAATTTGTTAAGGAGGCAAGCACATGATCTTATTTTTATTATTATTTCTTAATTTGTGCGTGTGTGTGTGTGTGTGTGTGTGTGTATGTATGTGTGTGTGGTGAAGGGCGGGTGAGATCCACAGATTTGTGTGGAGGTCAGAGGATGACCTGTGTGAGGCAGTTCTCTCCTCCCACTACCTACATTCCAGGGATTGAACTCAAGTTGTTAGGTTTGGCAGCCAGTGAGCCGGGTGCCTTTTCCCTCAGAGCATCTCCCTGGCCCAAGCTCAAGGTTTTAAACATCACCTGTCCTGCCCAATCAGAGAATTCTTTGAGCCAGGGTGGGGGAGGGGTGAACTTTACTGAGCTTTGGATTCCAGTTCCGTCTCTTGCCTCCACAGAGCCCAGACTTGTCCTCTAAGAGAAAGAGGGGGGCTGAGAGAGGTCACTCCCTTCTCATCTCTGCTCACAGCCCAGCTCTTCCCCAGGGAGGTAACTGGGCTGGAGTACCCTTGCACCCTGAGGGGGTCTTTAAAAGGAGACTATGAGATGCTGGGGGCCCCCATGTTGGGGCAGGGGACAAGGCACCCTTGATTAAAGCCAGTGTGTATGATACAAAAAAATACTGGAACTAGCTGGGCTGAGGCCAGAGCCCCAACCTGCAAGTTGTCATTGTCCCACCTGTACCCTGGGGGTCCCCAAATCTAGGAGACAGTGAGAACATGGGAGAATGGTCCCTTTCTGTCACTATAGAACAAATTACCTACAAGTTAGCCCTTTGAACGCCTGTCTATCAGTCCCAGCCCTGCAGATCAGTCCAGGTGGGCCCAGCTGGGCTGGCAGCTCAGATGGCCAAACAATCAAAGATTCAGCTACCTGGGGTGGTTTCTAGAAACTCTGAACCAATCCCTGCTTGGCTGTGGCAGAAACCATTCCTTCGGTGAGAGGACAGAAGGTCACAGCTTCCTGCGGGTTGCCAGCATCCAGAGGCTGCCTCTCCGAGGGAGAGGCTTTCCTCCATGTGGATCCTTGTCTTCAAGTCACCATCAGATTCCTGTGTTGGCAACCAATGACGTCCTCTCCTCCTGTCAGATGAAGAACTCTCCTTCCAAGGGGATGGTGGGGTGAGGTTTGCCATCCTTTCAGGAGCTCACAGCTGTAACCTTAATTACATCTTCAGAATCCGTTTTGCCTTCCGGTGTCCCTGAGTTATGGGTCTGAGATCTCATCTTGTTCTGGGAACAGGCTGGGAAATCTCAGGAATCCTAGTTAGAATTCTGCCTCCTGACAGGGAACCAGAGTGCTAGACCAGGACCATGAGTGAGCCTGGCCTTCCTTCACCCACCCAGGAACCCAAAGGACAGGATAGGCCCTTGATCTCCTCTCGGGCCAGCCTCTGGGCTTTCTATGACCCGAGAAGGAACCCTGCTTCAGCACCGGAGGACTTTGTCTCTGTGCACACAGCATCATGGCTTCCTTTCAGAGTTGTAGCCCTGCCATCCCCCAAGCTCCTGACTGGGCTCTGCCTTCCCTTTGCACTCCCCAGACACCTTCCAGCTACGTGCCTTCTCAGCCATCCACACTGGCCTACTCCCTTCCCACTGCTGGTGTCTGGTGTGTACCAGCCCTTAGCCCTACCCTGCTCTCTCCCTTACCCTAGTGGGCACCAGCCAGGCCACGTGTCCAGGCACTATGGTGATGGCTGGGATGGAGTCTGTTTTGGGCCCTGCTCTAATCCCAACACTTAGCTCAGTGCCAGGAGTATAGCGAGCATTCTAACAAACTTATTTTGTGGTTTCTCTGGATTGTGTCTATGGGGTCCATCCCGTCCTGAACTTGACTGTCCTCTCAAGGTGGAAAATCTGGTCCCACTATGCATCTCAAATGCAGAGAGACACCACCTATTACACAGAGAGAGACCCTGTGCTCCTGGTTTATGGCTGGGAGGCTACTATCCCATCCCCTTGATGTACCTGGGACACCTTCAGCTGACCTCTATGAGTTTACTCTCCTGGCCTTTCTCCTTCCATCCCTAAATTTGGGCCTGTGTTCTCTCCCCAGTGACCTATCCACTTCCTCTTGGGAGACCAGCTGAGGACAGTGAGGCTTGAAGAACATTTTAATCCCAGCTCCAAAGCTCTGAGAGAGAAAGTGACTGACAGCTCTGGAGTGTAGAGCCTGCTTCCTACAGCGTATTCTGAATGAAACACATGTAACCCACAGCTGCAGTGAGACAAGCCGCTGAGGAGGGATGCCACCCAGGCTCCAAGCAGGCCAATGAGCACCACAAGCAAGCTCTTGACTTGGGCCTCAGCCCCAGTGCCCTGGTGACCACCCTTCCTGCTCAGCTTTGAGGAGCCAAACCTGAGACACCAAGCACTTGTTATTGTTGGTCTTACTTAAACACTCCTCATTCCCAACACCTAAATGGATGGAGAGAAGGAGGAGACATCCCCCACACACCGTCCTCAGAGA
>NW_021604607.1:9835568-9861011 GCF_004785775.1 Grammomys surdaster | reverse complement strand
TCCTCAGAGAGGACTCCAGATCCCCCTTTCTATCACCCCAGAGCAGCCCCCATGTCACAACTCAGCTAGGTCACACCATTTCAAGCAAAACACCAACATGCTTCAAACATCTCCAGGGAAAAGTCAAGCTACACACTGGTCTTGAAGGTACAGGTTTATGAACTTGTTTAGATATGTACCCCATCCGTATGAAGTACAGAATATTTCCAGAAGGTTCCTGGAGCCTCATCTTACAAGCATCATCCATCTCTCTGAGTAACCACACTTACAAATTTCTCTTCTGTCAGTTAGCTTTGCCTGGTTTTGAACTTTACTCTCGTGGGATTGTGGATAATATATGCGTGTGCTCCTGTGCCTGACTCCTTCTGCTGCATATCTCAGACCTGCCCCTGGGCTTTCCATGACCTGAGTGAGATTTCTGCCTCCACATGGGACTGTGCCTCTTCTTCACCCTGACTTCCTTCCAGAACTGCAGCCACAACATCCCCAGGTCCCTGCCTGGGCCTGAGCTTCTGTCATAGTACCCTGGCACTGTAAGTCGACGTGACCTTATGGCCATGGACACTTCCCACTCCTCTCCCATTGAAGACACTCTGGCATCCACTGTTGCTCCAAATGTACTTCTTGTCCATTTGATATCAAACATATTTGATTGATAAGAGAGTTAATTAAATCAGCAGTTCATTATCACATAACGAGGGGACGAGCTAATCAACTCAGGAGCATGATGTGTCAGAGGGGGTTTGGGAAGAAGATACTCTTTCATCTATTTAGAATACTTACTAGGGGGCTGGAGAGATGGCACTGACTGCTCTTCCAGAGGTCCTGAGTCCAATACCCAGCAACCACATGGTGACTCACAACCATCTGTAATGGGATCCAATGCCCTCTCCTTATGTGTCTAAAGATGGCTACAGTATACTCATATGCATAAAATAAATAAATCAATCTTTAGAATACTTACTAAATGGATCCTAAAAACCAAGCTCTGCCTTCAGCAGTTATGGGGAGGGGGTGTGGCATGTGTGGAGGTCAGAGTTCAACACTTCAGAAGTTGGTTCTTCTCTCTTTTGTTCCTACTTTGATGCATAGTCTAGGCTAGCTGGCCACTGGATGATTCTCCTGTCTCTGTCTCCCATCTGGCTGCAGAAGAGCTGGGGTTACAGATGTTCACAGCAAGCACTTTTACCCACTGAGCCATGACCCAAGCCCAGCGCTTGTTTCTTAATAAGCTACAATTTTATGGTAAAGCACACTTGAGCCAGCAAGATGGTTCTGTGGGTTGGAACATCAACAGGCAGGACTGACAACCTTAATTAGTCTTCCAACCCCAAAAGGTGACAAGAGAGAATGAATTCCCAAGAGTTGTCCTTTGACTTCCATATGTATTATACACATACACACACAGACACATACATATATATACACAGACACACACATATACACATACTTACACACAGATACATACACACATACACACAGATATTGACACTCATAGATACACACATGCACACATATATACATATACATATATACACACACAGATATACACACATGTATATACACACATACATATACACACAAACACACACATGCTAACTAAATTTTTAAACAGCTAACTTCAATGTCTTAAAATTAGCCCCAAGCACGCATTACCTCTCATGGCCTTCTAAGAGGCAGAGCAGTTCTTCTGCAGATCTCACTGTGGGCAGGACATGACTCTCATGGTGCTGTAGGCAGACAGCAGCTGCAGATATCTAGAAGCTAGGCCCAGCCTTAAGTTTGGCATGCCAGCCAAGACTCTAGAAAGTTAGGCTACATCTGAATGAAAAGTTTCTGGGACTCCATCTCTCCACAGAATGTTAAGGCCCCTCTCCTCACTCGGCCTTCCCAGTCTCCTCTCTGTAGATTTCTCCAGGAGAAGAGTTACACACACACACACACACACACACACACACACACATGCTTCAAAGGTATCACTGGGACAGCCCTCCTGGACACCTGTTGGGTAAGGTGAATCCCAAGCTAATGGAGAGCTGGGGAAAAAGCAGGTGGCATCTTTTCTTACTCTTTCACCTTTTTCCCCTTTTGATTTTCTGAAGCAGGGTTTTGTGTAGCCCAGGCTAACTTCAAACTTGTTCTATAGCCAAGGCTGGCCTTGAACCCCTGATCTTCCTGCCTCCTTCTCCCAGGTATTGGGATTATAGATGTGTACCACCACACTCAGTCTCTACTTTTTTGAAGCTGGTGCTTGCTGTGTAAGCCAGGCTGGCTCCAAGCTTTCCAAGGTCTTGGGTAATGGGTATGCAGCACTACACATAGCCTCCAAGTGCCTTTGTAGAGTGCACTTAAACTAAACACCACTTCCCATGAACTCTCCAACAGAGCAGCCAGTTTTTTGTGGCAGGGTTTCATGTAGCCCAGACCTGCTTCAAACTCAGAGGCATCCTCCTGCCTTCATGTGTTGTGTCATATCTGCCATTACAGGTATTAGCCCTACATCTAGATCTGAGGTTTACACAAATCTGACCATTTACCTCTGGGTTTTACTTTTGACCTAGAGCCTTTCTTTTCTTTTCTTTTCTTTTTTCTTTTTTTTTTTTTTTTTTTTTTGGTTTGATTTTTTGAGACAGGGTTTCTCTGTGTAGCCCTGGCTGTCCTGGAACTCACTCTGTAGACCAGGCTAGCCTCAAACTCTCGAACTCAGAAATCCGCCTGCCTCTGCCTCCCAAGTGCTGGGATTAAAGGCAAGCGCCACCACTGCCTGGCTTTTTTTTTTTTTCCCCTGGAGCCTTTTCTTATGTCGAGCGTATTTTTCCACTTGTGGAGCCTGGAAATAAGAAACAGATTCATCTTCAATTCCCCCCCCCCCCCACCAGCAGAGTCCTTGGATCTCTTATCATTTCTATAAATTTTATTTGAAAGTTAGCTTCCTTTTCAATGCATTGTTCCCCACCCTGTCACGTGCAACTCGATATTCCAACGGACACTTCCAAAGTGCACCTTAAAGTCTCTTTAGGCTAGGTAGACATGATAGACTCAGAAGGCTGAGATAGCCAGGTCAAGGGTTCAGGGCCAATGAAACCCTGTCAAAACAAAATCTCCTTAACCCAAACCATTAACTCCTCAGGTACATTTTTTATGACCCAAGTCACTTCAAATGACAATTCTACTAAGCTTTCTTCTACTATCTAAAAAAACATCCCCCATTTGCCCCATACACACACACTTCCAGTGCCATCTCCCTCACTTCCCTTTAGCCCCTTGCCTGTAGGTTCCTAGAAGACCATCAGGTTTCCAATGGTAACAGTAGACCTTCCTTAGAACAATGACAGCCATTTATATTGTGTTTGGATTTGGGTGCAGGGATGGCCTGGTGGTTCTCACTCCAGGTTTTGAGTTTGCAGTCAGAGGAAGGAAAAGCTTGGGGGATTCTTCATTCACATGTTGGGGGCTCCGCCAAGGATGGGTGGCTCAGGCTACGCAGCCATGGCTGTTCAAATGTCTAAGATTCTGGGTAGCTGGCTTTCTCTTGTGGCAATTGAAGAATCTTAGAGTGATTGTCTTAACAGAAGCTACTGGAAGCTACAGGAGCTTTTCCATGAGAAGTCACTGTCACTTGCTACATTTAAAGAATAAGGCATTGGATTCCCTGGTGCTGAAGTGATGGCCAGTGTGAAGCCACACAATGTGGGAGCTAAGAATCAAACTTGGGTCTTCTCCAGGCTCAGATCTACGTTCTTGATGGCAGGTGAGCCAAGGAATAATGTATATGTTTTAAAGCCCATAAGAAGCCAGGCATTATGATGCACACCTTTAGTCTTAGCACTTTCTGAGTTCAAGGCCAGCTTAATAAGCTTCACGGTGAGAACCTGTCTTTAAAATTAATCTAAGTAAACAAATAAAATCTGTAAGAGGTTAATATGTTCCGGCCACAGAACTAGAAAGGGACAAAGTTGAAATCTAAACCCAAACATACCTTGCTACAGGTTCATATCTTTAAATGGCTTCCTAGTTCCTAGTGCTGGTGCTGGGCTGCACTTTGTACATGCTAGGTATGCACCCCAGAGTCATACCCAACTCCCACACTGCCTTCTGCAGTTACAGATGTAGACACCCTACATGACGTCCCCTGAAATGAGACGGTCATGACTGGCTCATAGATCTATCCGGTTTCCTCCCAGAAATCCAGAATGGCTTACATGAGGAAGAGTCCACCTCTGGTGGCTGTGGCTGCTTGGCTGTAAGAAGGGCCTGTTCTGACAGCACAATGCCTCCCTGGTCTTTCTCCCTGTGGTCCTCAGTCCTCTGGGGGTGATTTCCGTGTCATTGTCACCATCGCCCACAGGCAGCACCTGGTCAGCTCACCCACAGGACCTTGACTGTATTCCCTCAATTAGTTTTGTTCCCGTGGAAGAGGGAAGAGTGTCTGTCAGACTGGGATGGAGCTTTGTGATGGAGTGCATGTTGAGTGTGTATTTGGCCATGGGCTGGAGCCCAGGACTGGCATGGGAGTTGGTCAGGAGCAGGCTTCCTCTGAAGCCACCTACTATATATCCTGCAGATCAGATATTTACACCGCGATTCAAAATTACAGTAATAAAGTAGTAATGAAATACTTTTATACTTAGGAGTCACAACAGGAGGCACTGTGTTAAAGGGCCCCAGCTTTAGGAAGATTGAGAACCGATCATGCTCTCAAGCCTGTGAGTTGGTCATCCGAAGGTTCAGAGAACTTGGGAGGCTGAGGCAGGAAGATCAAAGCCAACTTCTACATGAAACTCTGTCTCAAAAGAAAAAAAAAAAAAACCTGGACCAATACTTCATATTATGAATGACACTTTGAGACAGAAGACAAAGCATCCATGAAACAAGTGGCTTACAGGCTGGGTCGCTGTGAATGGTTTTATGGAGCTTGTGCCCTGCAGCCTCATGTTCCTCCAGCGAGCACTTCTGTCCTGATGAGAGGCTATGTCTGCCGCAGGGAAAGCACTGCTTTCTCTAATTCAGCCACCCAGAGAGGGGGCTCCCGGCTCTAACTCAGTGAAGATACCATACTCTGAGCAGCAGCAGGGGAGGGCTACAAAGTAACAAAATAATATATTAACCTACCATAGCACAAGCCATAGAAATCAACCTGACAAACCATAATGACATATTTATTAAATATCCAGGGCGGAAAAACTGAACAACTGAGCCCCTACAAAGGCAGAAGCCATAGCAGGTCTAAGGAGCTAAATATCTCCCCTCGCTAGAACACTCCCGTTAAAGCAAACATGCCAGCATTTCCCAGGCTCCACCTCAGGTCAACATTCCACCATCTTGAGATGAAGAATCTTGGGGCAGGGGCAATACCAAAGCACACAGCGAAGGCCAGCGAGCCTGCTGTGTACGGTGAAACAGAGACGCTGCCTGAAGCAAGGTAGAAGTGAAACTTACACCTGAGGTTCTCTCCATCACACATGTGATGTGATATGTTGACACACACACACACAAGTATATGCACAGGCACACACGTGCATGTACACATGCACATGTATACACAGTACTGCAAGGCGATACTGTTTCTTTTGCTTCACTTCATCACTAATCACCTCACAGCCTCCGGACAGTGCTTCAGAGGTACGTGACAGTCTTCTAAGGAGAAGAATATGAATTTGAGTCTCTAAAGTACTAACAACACTGCTACACAAGAGCTACAATGTCTCCTGTAGCTGCATCTGGAGGGAGGGATAACATGGCTGAACACCCAGGAATCTCTTTTGTGAATGGTCATATCAGGCAGGCCCCTGAGGATTCTGTGGGAAAACCATCCATGACCTGTTGGCCTTCCTGGAGACACAAACCCTAAACAAGCCATGGACTACTATAACAAGCACTCGGAACACTGTACAGCTCACAGTTGGAACCTTTACTCTGGGGACCACCCTGATACCATGGGGAGTTCTTCAGATAGCCTGTCCTGGAATTCTCATGCTATTCACTCTTGGCCTTCGCCTCCTCCAGGGAGTCCTCTATGACCACCTCATGCTGGTCCTTCTCCCTTCTGGGAACTACAAATCTCATTTAAATATATCTATTTCCTCTCCCCTCCCGCTCTCCCTCCCCCTCCCTCTCCCGCTCCTTCTTCATTTTGTTTTGTTTTGTTTTGGTTTGGTTTGTTTTGTTTTGGTTTGTTTTGGTTTGGTTTGGATTGGTTTGGTTTGGTTTTGAGACAAAGTTTTGCTATAGCTGGCCTGGAACTCATTTCATAAATCTGGCTGGCCTTGAACTTACAAAGATCTTGCCTGCTTCTGCCTCCAGAGTGAGTGCTGGAACTAATTGCATGCTGGGCTAATCATACCTAGTTATATCTAATTCTAGTCTTTATTATTCTCCCTAAATTATATTGAAACCACAGTGAGGGAAAAACTATCCCTAGTTTTTTAAAATTACATTTACTTATTTATTCCGTGTGTGTGTGTGTGTGTGTGTGTGTGTGTGTGTGTGTGTGTAAAGAGAGAACAACTTTCAGGAGTTAGCTCTTCCCTTCCATCATGTGGATCCCGGGGATCAAACTCTAATTGTCAGGTTTGGCAGCAGTCATCATTACCCACTGAGCCAGCCCAGCCCAGCCTGGCACCTTTCAACACTTAATGTGGCAGACACTTAGAAGTCTAGGGAAGAGGGACCTGGTGATGAGTCAGCAGTTAGAAGGCTGCTGCCTGGCCGGCAGTTAGGAAGCTGCTGTTTTTCCAGAGTTTGGTTCCCATCACCTACATTGGGCAGATCATAACTGCCTCTGACTCCAGCTCCCAGCTTGCTCTGCTTCCTTAAGTGAAGGATATGGTGCACACACAGAAGTACTCTATAAAGTTGGGGGAGGGGCAGGCACACCTCCATCCTGGGTGACTTCTTGAGGACAGCCTGTTCTGGCCGTCTCTTTAGCTTGCCTTTCTCTTTTATCTGCTTTAGAAATGGAGTGAACAAATGGAGGTGGTAGCACACACCTTTAATCTTGGCACTCTGGAAGCAGAGGTAGAAGGATCTCTGAGCAGCCAACAGAATGAGTTCTATGAGCCAGGCATGTCTGGGAAAGCCACTGAGAAACCTCATCTTGGAAAACAACAACAACAACAACAACAACAGGAATGGAATGATTGGAGTAAAATGAAACAGGTTGGTTGCACAATGAACCAAAAGCATACTCAGCAAGGTAGTTGTTCTGACTGGTTTTGTGTATCAACTTGACACAAGCTAACATCAGAGAGGAGAGAAAAATGCCTCCACAAGATCCAGCTGTAGAGCGTTTTCTTAGTTAGTGATCAATGGGGGAGGGCCTAGCCCATTGTGGGTGGTGCTATCACTGGGCCGGTGTTCCTGGGTTCAATAAGAAAGCAGACAAAGCAAGTCATGTTGAACAAGCCAGTAAGCAGTATCCTTCCATGGTCTCTGCATCAGCTCCTGCCTCCTGGTTTCTGGGCATGCCTGTGAAGGATTCTCTTAATTATGTTGGCTGAGGTGGGAAGACCCACCCTAAAAGTAGGTGGGACTATCCACTATGCTTGGACCTTGGGCAACATAAAAAGGGAAGGCTAAGCTGGGTTAGTGGTGGCGCACGCCTTTAATCCCAGCACTCAGGAGACAGAGGCAGGAGGATCTCTGTGAGTTTGAGGCCAGCCTGGTCTAAAGAGTGAGTTCCAGGGCAGTAAACACTACACATAGAAACCTTGTCTCAAAAAAAGAAAGAAAGAAAGGAAAAGAGAAAGCTGGCTAACATGAGCATTTGATACTGTCTGCTTCCAGAGTGTAGTGCGGAGTGACAGCTGCCTCATGTTCCTTCCTCCGGGAGCTCCCACAATTAACTGTACCTTGGAACAAACCCTTTCTTCCTCAAGTTGCTTCTGTCAGAGTATTGTATCAGCAGTAGGAAAAGTCACTCAGCCAGCATCCAAGAATGTGACCTCAAACCTGCTTGTGTGGTTGTATAACTTAGGGATGGGGGTCCTGGGTGGTAAATGAAGGATATGGAGGTCAACCTTTAAGTAAATGAATAGATCAACAAGACAAGTACAGATGTTTGTGGGAGACAGACAGACAGTGCCACTGAAGGTCTGTACCCTGAGGGCCAAACAAAACAGGAAGCTGAGGCTAACATCCTTCTTGGAGGGTCAGGGGTAGCTCAGGGAAGGGTGCTTACCTAGTATGAGCAAAGTCCTGGGTTCAAGTTCCAGCACCTCCCACACAGACAACAGCAACAGTAATGACAACCACTCTTGGAAGTGTCACTAGCCAGCCACTTTGAACAGCCATCCTGACTGGGTGTTGGGGAGCAAGATCTGGGCAGGATTTGTCTGTCGCTATGTCTCCTTTAAAAGGCATGAAGCAAAAAGGTGAAAAATTAGCATCCATCACTGGAGGGTTTTGGGGGGGGGGGGGGCTGTGTGGGCTTTGATTAGTTCTTTTCTGTACATTTTAAATATATCACAATGCTTCAAACAAGATACTGCAAACTGAGCCAGGAGATACCTTGGTGGATATGAGCGCTCCTGGAACTGCCATGACTTGAGGTGGAATCCCCAGCGCCTACCCCATGTGCTGTAGCCCCAGTGTTGGGAGACAGACAACAAGATCCCCAGAGCACACTTACTGACTGTCCAGCCCCACCCAAATGACAAGACCCCATCTCAGGGGAATAAGACAAAGAGTGATACAGGAAGACACCTGCTGTCCTCCTCTGGCTTTCACCTGGGTGTATGCACTTGCACATGCATGTACACCTATACAGACAACACACACACACACACACACACACACACACACAGTCCTTGGAGCTCAGGCATTAAAATCACCTGCTCTCCTAAAGGAAAAAACCTACAGTGAGATTCCATGTCACAGCAGTTAGAACAGCTGAACTCAAAACCATTGACAATGCCAAGTGCCAGACAGACGTAGGGTAACTGGAACACCCGATACACCTCCTGTGCACTCACTATAAGATACACAGTGTGGATGCTTGAGAAAGGAAGCCAGCTGCTTTCTCTCACAACTAAATGCTTTCCCCATGACCCAGCAACTCTACTTCTAGATATTTACCCAAAAGACACACATAAAAATATGTATACAAAATATGTATACAGCGGCTTTTCTTATAACAGCCACAACTTAGACACGGTCTAAGTTAAGAGTCCATTAACCTGCAGATGAACTATCTGCTTAATTAAGGAAACCAACTCTGCACATACACTGTACAGATTTCAGAAACTCTGCTGAGAAGTCCGAGATAAAGCAGTACAGCTTCAGGACTCCAGGGGTCTTCAATCCAAAGCCAGATGACACTTAAGGGATCTGTCACTGACAGCAGATCCTGGAAGGGTGGGCTAGAAGGAGGATTCAGGGAATGTTCTGGACTGATGATTGTTCTGTCAGTGTGCTGCGGATGACACAGGGCATATATGTGGCAAAAGGCACACTGAGGAGCTGTGTGATAACAGGCCTTCAAGAAGGGTCATCAGCTTTCTGTTGCTGCTGAGCCTAAAGATCTGAGGTCAGTCTCCCAGGATTCACATGGTAGAAAGCGAAAACAGACTCCCACAAGTGGTCCTCTGACCTCCATCCACATGTGCGCTGTGGTAAAAGCATAGGGGACATGCATGAACCTGTGTGTGTGTGTGTGTGTGTGTGTGTGTGTATGCGCACACACAAGAATAATAAATTTCAATGCTTTTCACGCAACTTTAATTTATACATTTGTTTCACTATTCCACTCTAGGTTTTTAAAAACTGTATCATCGATGGTGTAAGGACACTCCACACCAACTACATCAGGGAGCCTTCTGGGTGAGGCCCAGGAATCTGCACTCTAAACAGGCTTCCAGCTTTAGAGCCCTAAGGTCCTGGTCCCCAGGGGTGACACCCACTCACCCCTCCCCCACTTTGGCCGGTGATACTTCCAACAGGGCAGGCTTGGCATACCCCCCCCCTCCAAGCTCCCAACCCCTCTGCCTAGTCGCCCCTGGCAACCAAGAAAGGACTTGCAAATCCTCAAAGTGCAGCCGCCCAGGGAGGGCGGCGCGGTGTCAGCGAGACAAGGACACATCCAAAACGCTGGGTAATTGCCGGGCTGCTAATGCGTGGCCCTTTGTGCGACAGCGCAGAGCCGGCCGCGCTCCCAAGCCCCGGCCTTTCAGGGCGCGCAGGGGGCCGGACGGCGGCGCTCCCGCGCTCCGCGACGCATAATTAATCGGCCTTCACCGAGTAGGGGACAAAGGCGCCCATTCACCCCGCCGCTCCTCCCTCCCCAGGATATTGTTATTGCGGAAAACTGCAGCCAGCTGGGCCGCAGGGCAACGTCAGCGCCCTGGGAGAACGGACTGCAGCAAGGAGACCTGAGCTCCCTTCTCCTCCAGAGCACACCCCCCCCCCCCGAGAGATCAGGGTGGGCAGGACTCAGGGTCTCTTCTGTAGGCTGCAGGACCCCGAAAGCCTCGAGGTTTCCGCCGGGGCACCAAGACCTGAGGCTGTAGAAATGGGGATGGCACGTGCCTACGCTGGCTTCTAGGAGAGCTTAGATGGACTTGCTTGCTCAGGTTAGAGCCCTGCGTGAGTCAGGCCCTCCACAACACCTAGAAGAATTGGTCTGTAGTTAACATCAGGGCCACCCTTTGAAGAGTGTTGAGAGAAACTTGACTGGGCCCACTGTGCCCTTATCAAATCTGTGAGATGGCTCAGGGGATAAGAGTGCTTGCTTTTAAACCCGGAGTCCTCAGCTCAGTCCCTGTAAGCCTTATTAAATATGGAAGGAGAGACCTCCACATATGCGTACCTCCCCTCAGACACCCCACCCCCTCAGTAAGGATAAACAAAATTATTTTTAAAGTGAAGCGGTATCCTGGACATCTATCTGTAATTTCTTGTTCTTCAGGCCCTCTGAAACTCTCTGATAGTAACTGCAAAACTGGCTCAGTGCTCCACCCTAGTTCATGGGTGAAAAGACAGTCTCCAGAGGTGAACTGGCTAGGCCATGGTCACAGAACAGGACTGGCTCTGAACCCTGGGCACTCGGTGTAAGAAGCAGAACAGAAGACTGTAGACGCTGCCTGGGAAGGGGGCTCTGGCCTTCCTCAAACCTAAGCCCTCCCTGACTTCAAAGTCTAGACCAAGTGTCTTATTAAAACCCTGACCTTTCCTTGTACTGTAAAAGACTCTGGCATGTTATGTTCTTGGGACCTCTGGGAATTCCCCTGCCAGCACCATCAGCGGTGTCTTTGAGACTAGGCCCAAGGCTTCAGGGCTACGACAAGGCCAATGCCCACTGAACCTCAGTCATGGATGGCCATAGCAACAGATTCTCACCATTCAGAGGCCCTGGCCTGAGGGCTCCATTCCTCTTCAAAGTCCATGTCCTCCCAGGCCTAGCAGAGGCCCAGGTTCCAGGTTGGCAAGGCTGGGCTTCACCTTTCCCACTGAACTGAAGGCATTAGGCACCAGGCCATTCCTCCTCAAAGCAGCAACAGTTGTGATGAGCCGCCATGGCGTTCCAAAACCTCAGCGTTCTGAACAGCTCCCAGAACAAGCAGGGGGTTTCCAAAACCCTGCCTGCCCAGCCCTGCCCAGCCCGGCCCTGCCCTGCCCATCTCCTTGAGACGTTCTGTCCTTCAGCTGTGCTCTGGAAAGTGTTTCCTTTGCCTCAGACTTCCAGTCTTGAGCAGGACCACAGGACAATGAGCCAGACCGCCATAGAGCCGCAATCTTCCTGGCAAGATGGAGATGAGAAACCTTCTTTGTTAGCTAAGGAGCCCATTCTGACTTCCAAGACACAGAGGGTACCCAACCAAGCTAATTCTGTAGCCAACATAGCATGCTAGACACTGGAAAGCAATATCATATGACAGTCATATCTGTGGGTGGGAAAATGCACAGAAAATTCTAGAACAAAGTGGAAGGAAACGGAGTTCAGTGAAGGCCCAGCCAGGCCTAGAAGGACACAGACTAGCTGTCCAGCAGAAACTCAAGCAGGGACTGGTGAGGTCAGCACAGTTCTGACAAGACTTGGGGCTTAGGCTTCCCACAGTGGCCAGGACACCCGCACAGCATCATACAAAAGGCTAGCCTAGCTGACTCCCGCAAGGCAAGCGCTATTTACAACCGAGAATAGCCCACCAGAGTCTGTGAGGCTTAACCGAAAGGGAGCAGACTGTATTAAATAACATCCTTGAAAATATCCCCTGAAGTAATTAAAGTGAAAGGTCGAGATGTCTAACTTTTCCTCAGATGTTTTCAGAAGCATGAATAACAGTGAATCTGGGGAAGGCTCTTCAGTGACCCCTCTTGCTAGCCTTGGAGGTTTCTGAAGCGTCCTGAGCACCACAGGGCCGGCAGTCCCACATGGCAGTCCCACACTCAGGTGCTTAGCCACTCTCCTGTTCCTGCAGCCCCATCCCCTAACACACTCCCTCTCAGAAGCACCTTCCAGAGAACCCCAAACTGGTTTAACAATCCTTAAGGGAATGTCCTGTGTTACTGACCTCTGAATCTCAGGTCAGCTAACATCATGCTTTGTGAAAACTGAATATTCCCTAAACCTGGAATCCAGTTACTTGGCATGGATTCCAGCGCTGAGGGACGGAGGGGTAAGAAGGACAGAGAGACGATCAGTGGGGACACTGAATAAAGAAAAGCAGGAGAAAACAAACAAACAAACAAACAAACAAGCACCAGCTGTGGTGGTGATAACCCCAGAACTCAGGATGTGAAGGCAGAAGGATCAAAAATTAAGGGTAAGCCTTAGCTACATAGAAAGTTAGAGGGTCAGCCTGGGCTACAAGAGAACTTTACTCAAAAAATAAAAGAAAATGACAAAAGGAAAGCTAGTGGAGCCCACATAGATTTTTACAGCCTACATGTCAGCACTACATGTCAGCACTCCCTGTCAGCACTACATGTCAGCATTACAAGTCAGCACTACATGTCAGCACATGTCAGCACTACATGTCAGTACTCCATGTCAGTACTCCATGTCAGCATTACACATCAGCACTACATGTCAGCACTACATGTCAGCATTGCATGTCAGCACTACATGTCAGTATTATACACCAGTACTCCATGTCAGCACTCCATTTCAGCACTCCATGTCAGCACTCCATGTCAGTACTCCATGTCAGTACTCCATGTCAGTACTCCATGTCAGCACTACATGTCAGTACTACATGTCAGTACTCCATGTCAGTACTCCATGTCAGCACTACATGTCAGCACTACATGTCAGCACTACATATCAGTACTACGTGTCAGTGCTACATGTCAGCACTATATGTTAATACTACATGTCAGTACTACATGTCAGTATTATACATCAGTACTACATGCCATCACCACATGTCAGCACTACATGTCAGTATTATACATCCGTACTCCATGTCAGCACTACATGTCAGAACTCCATGTCAGCACTACATGTCAGCATTACATGTCAGTACTACATATCAGGACTACATGTCAGTGCTACATGCCAGTATGTCAGCACTACATGTCAAGACTACATGTCAGTATTAAACATCAGTACTCCATGTCAGCACCACATGTCAGCACTCCATGTCAGCACAACATGTCAGCACATGTCAGCACTCCATGTCAGCACTACAAGTCAGCACTACATGTCAGCACTACATGTCAGCATTGCATGTCAGTACCACATGTCAACACTCCATGTCAGCACTACATGTCAGCACATGTCAGCACTCCATGTCAGCACTACATATCAGAACTACATGTCAGCACTACATATCAGCACTACATGTCACTACTACATGTCAGCACTACATGTCAGCACTCCATGTCAGCACATGTCAGCACTACATGTCAGCACTACATGTCAGCACTACACATCAGTACTATATGAGTACCACACACTCAGACCAGAGCTGATAAATTTCTTCTTTAGCCAAAGCTAGCTAGTGAACAAGCAGTCAGGCCCACTTACAGAGCCCGAGTCTGATCTCGCCATGTGCACTTCAGCAGGCTGTAGCTCTCAAGCACACACTTCTCAGCCCTTTCGTCTGAGTGTTTCAAGTTGATGACTAACGTCGCCTCAGTAAGATGAGAAAGATGAGAAAGGCTTGCTTGCTAAGCCTTCACCTGGCTGTGCTCACAGCTTAGGAGAAACACTGACCTGCCAGTGAGCTATCAGTAGACTCTCACCTTTCAAGGAAAGGAAGTGCATTATCTACCCTCTGGCACTGAGCAGAGTTGCTGACATACGGCTGGCACAGAGTCCTGAGCTGGGCTGAGTGAAAGGCTGTCCTCACCAGGACACACTCAGCAGGCCAGGACACACTCAGCAGGCCAGGACACACTCAGCAGGCAAGGACACACTCAGCAAGCCATTTGACCTTGGATGGTCAATGGCAGAGTAAGCACCCAGAAGTCCTTCTTTAACTCCCATTCTCAGAGCAGGCCCTTCTTGCTTGGCTTGGAGAAAGGCCATGGTCTGGTTTCTGTGGCTGGTGTAACATGCCCCATGTTGGGATGGGGTCCTCTTCTGGTCCTGGGCATAGGAACCCCCCTGGAGGAGCAGATCTGTCAAGCACATCACATTTCTAGTGGGGACAAGACTTTCTGAGAGTGTTCCTGGTTAAAATCATGGTTGTTCTATCCCTACCCGCACTCCCAGCCTCCAGTGCTCAAACAGTGTCAGCCGTCAATAAACCACCCCAGTTTGGGTATTTTATTATGGTGACCTGAGAGGACTAAGAACCAGGGGGGTCTGGCCACACTTTGGGGAGGCACCCAAAGCCTCTCCCTTCTCAGCCTCTGTCCTATCCCTCTGTCCCCTAAGGGGCAGTCACCGCCAGGGCCTCTGAGGCAATGGGGCACATGTCCAGCACATTCAACCTTTGCTTCCAGCATAAAATCACCAGGCATTCTGGTGGAGAGCTCCTTCTTCCTCCCCACCCCTCCTTCTCTCCCTGCCCCCTCCTCTTCATTCTGCCCCCCCATCCTCAGGCTCTAAGAACTTCCCAAGTGACAACATGTGGCCCCAAATCAAACCTTTGTCCTCAGGCCCCTGCTGAAGCCTTTCTAGATAACTGCCTACCTTCCTCCTCCAGCTTCCGAAGCCAGCCCCATTTCCTCACCCTCACATACCCCGACCCCGCCATTCCTGTTTGTGAACAGCTTTCTAAATCCAGCCACACTTCCCCTTTCTGTCCACAGAGCCTACGGAGTAGCTGCAGCAGCTAGTGCTCCGCAAAGGTTCTCTTGCCAAGTCTGGCTGAGACCCACACCCTCTGGCTCTGTCCAGTTTCCCCCACGCAGGCTCTGGAAGAAACTGTGCCCTCCAAAAGCAGTCCTCTACCCTCTGCCCATCCTGTCCAGAGAAGGGCAGAATCTACAGACAACTCACTGAGAGTCCAGGATGACTGAATAGTAGAGGAAAGCACACCAACAGTTGAACTGGCTTCTGCCTGTCCTAGCCCTGCCCCTGCCACAGTGCTGGGAGGCCCCAGGTGGTTACCCATTCCTTCTAAAACCCTCTTGTTTCTGGAATGAAGGTCTAATTTGGTAGATTTTCCTGGCCCCTTCTCTTTCTTGGCCATTTCTCCGCAAGATGTTCTTGTCCAGTGCCTGGAAAAACCAGGTTTGGCCAGGGACACTCCACTACCTGAAGGTAATCACCATTTCAGGCTCACATGCTGTACCTAGTGTTTTTTCTGTGGCACTTTCCCCTCAGGAAAGCACTTCTCTCCATCCTGGACACAGAGTAAGGTATCCCCAGCCTGTCCTCAGGCACACTTCACATCAAAGTCAGTCTGTCTGGGAAGTGACCAGGCTACCCTGACTGAGCCAGTCAGGGGTGAAAGGTGTTTCAGAAAGGTTCCCAGAGGCTAAGACAGTGCTGCAAGCCATCTCCCCTGAGTGAGGACTTGGAGCTAGGGAAAGAGCCCTAGTATGAAGTACATGTCTGTCGTGAGGGATGAGGTGGACCTGGGCCGTATACTAGCCACCTAGCCATGGAGGCCCAGAAGCCCCACTCTAAGAATGTGGTAGAGGCCAGCCTTCAGACTGTGGCCAGCAAGGGGACCTTGTAGAGATTGAGAAAGGCTGAATAGAGAAGGGAAACCCAAGTGGAACAGAGGCTGTGGGGAAATCGGGGCAAGAGGAAGGAGACGGGATGAAGGAGACGGGATGTGGACATCAGAACCCCTCTGTCCTCCCTCACTGTCTCCCTCCATCAATCATGCCTGGAAAAAAAGGAAAAGGAAAAAAAAAGCACTCAGCCAGCAGGCCACAGGGCACAGGATAGGACATCCTGTCAAGATCCAGGACATGTCCTGCCTCCAAGCCTGAGAGCCCTGCATGTCCCCTCTGAGCCAAAAGCCCTCAGATACATCCACACAGAGATGCTGTCAGACATTCCCACCTCAGTACACCAGAACCATGGTCTCTGCAGATACTGAAGCACAATCACATTCCTAGGCCACAGGGTTACTAAATCAGATTCCAGAGACACCGGGCATCACGTCAGGGGACCCAGACAATGTGATGGTTGACTATCTCTGATGGAGACCTCTCTCCCATCCTGTGGTTGACTCTTTGATGGCGACCTCTCTCCCATGTCTCATCCACCCTCTGCCAAGACATCCTGGCAGGGAAGGAAGGCCAAGGACTCTGCTGCTAACCAGCTCCACAGCTGTTCCCTCACCTATCCAGCAAGTGGACAGACATGATAAAGGAAGACTACAGACAGCCCACCCCTGGAATACACCACTCATCTCAACGCTACAAGGGCTGCCCTTGACAGACCTAAAGATTTAACCTCCATAGAAAATACATGGGAAGTGTAGCTCGGGGGCAGAGTATTTGATTAGCATGCTTACATGAGGCGCCACAGGAAGGAGAAAGGTAGAAAGAGAATTGTGTGCAGACAATTATCAGAGCCAAAGGGATGTGTGGAACTCGGAAGCTATGGAGGAAGCTCGTCAGAGGCCGCCATCAGCGAGTGAGCACAGGGAAAGATGCAGACACAAGGAACGCTGCTTCTCAGTCAGGGGGCTTTCTCTTCCTTCCCTCAGAGGACATTTGACAATATCAGACTACATTTCTGGTGGTCTCCATGGGGCTGCATCTACTCACCCAGTAAAAAAGACCAGGAAGGCTGTTTAATGTGTTACATTGCACAGGAAAGCCCCAAACTAGCTGGCTTTGGAATGTCAGCTGTGCAAAGTAAAGAGACTGTGGTCTAGATAAAGGAATAAACAAACAGATACTGAACTATGGCAGACAATTAAAACTTAAAGCTGGGGAGAGGCTGGCAAGATGGCTCATCAGGTAAAGGTGCTTGCTGCCAAGCCCAATGACCTGAGTTCAGTCCCACAAGATAGGAGAGAACTGACCCTCAAAAGTTGTCCTCTGACCACACACACACACACACATCTTTGCATCATATGCCTATACATACAAAACACACTTGTTTGTTTTGAGACAGGGTTTCTCTGCATAGCCCTGGCTGTCCTGGAATTCACTCTGTAGACCAGGCTGGCCTCAAACTCACAGAGATCTGCCTGCCTCTGCCTCCCAAGTACTGGTATCAAAAGAATGTGCCACCACACCCAGTGACAAATGTTTTATTTTAAAAAGGGGAGTCCTGCCTGGGTAGTGATGAAGGCACATTAGGAACTAAGGCATAAAATTAATTACAATAAATGAAATGAAAGATCCGCTCTTCTGGAAGGCCACAGTGTGTGCCGTTGCTGTCCTTGGATCCATGGCTGGTCCCCTTGAGCCGTCCCAACTCCTGCCCTTTGCTCCAGCACCCATCTGGGGCCTCAGGCCTGCCTGAGGAAGCCCTGTCTCACCCGGAGAGGGAGGTACGGTTTTAGTACGCAGCTTAGCTCTGCAACCAGATGGAGGGCAGAGATGTACTCAGAAAGAAGAAGGGCGGTGCGAGGGACTGGGTGACTGGGAAGAGGAAGAGAAAGGCGTGCTGCAAGTTTCAGTGTTTCACAATGTAACAAAAATACCAGACAGCCTGGGGGCCACAGGGACAACTTCAAGTTGAGCAACAGCTGTACCACTGTCTCTAATCCATGGAAAATTGTCTTTTCATTAGATCCCCTGCTAAACCAAAGCCAGACCCTTCATTACCACGAAAGTGATTGAGAAAAAGACATTCGCCCCTTAGTCACCAGGCCCCTCCTTGTTCTCCCACATACCCAGGCTAATGCTCCACCCTGACTAAGCTTCTCCGGATACCGATTGCTGTGTTTACTGACCCCTACTCTGGCTTCACTGGACTCCAAATAACAGCAAAATACCCACAAAAGCAGGACTAAAAACGCTGCATGTGTCTCGTCAGTGTCTGGAAAAAAGTCATCTCTCTCAAATGGCAGCCCACATGGTCCTCCAAGAGTCTTAAGGTAGACCTCACATTTGCCTGTGGTTCCTGGCAACCCAGATGAAGAAAAGGTTGTTGGGCAGCATCAGCCTTACAAGTCTTGGGGTCAGTACATCAGAATCCCCTGGCCCCAATTCATCAGCAGATGCAGTGCTTTGCTGGAAACCAGAGCCTAAAGTGTCTCGTGCATGTCTGAGGAGAGACCATCTGGAGAAGAGCATCCCCAAGTGTACACTACTGGGGGACTGGATTCCCCAAGTCATAGGGAGAGGTGGATAAAGATCCTGTGGTGACCAGGAACAGCTCAGTTTCCTGATCCTCTGACTGGCTGGGGATAAGTATCTGGAAGAATGGATGGAATGTGTGGCCTTTAAGTGACCCCCCCTTGAACTGTATTTCTCTCAACTGAGCTCTTGATAAACTCAAGCAGCAGAGGCAGTTGGAGGGTGTAACTGCTGACCATGGTCTGGCATTGGTACCCAGCATGAGGCGAGGGTGGAGCAAAGGGCTCCTGGCACCTGCAGAGATATCATTCATGAGTCAAGCTAGTTACAGACTCCAAGAAAGGCCCAGAGCATTCTGCAGTGGTAAATTGTCTAGGAGAAGTAGAAACAAGATAGAGACCCCATGGGGCCTGTGGGTCCACACTCACCTCTGAGCTCCCACCTCACTTTGGGTTGTCATGAGGGGAAAAAACACCCTGATTTTACTCTGCCCAGACACTATGTTGCTGTCTGCAGTTAATCTTCAGAAGCAAGCTATTAGCCCGATGCTGTGCTCGTGTTCGTTTTGCAGAGAGCAAACTGAGGCTCGAGCAGTTTAGCCAGGTTCAAATCAACTGAGAAGGGCAAAGACTATGTTCCTCCCCCAAATCTGCTTGATTCCAAAGATCACATCCTTTTAAGGGCTACCTGTGAGACCCTGCCACACAGGAGAGATGAAGCCTGTTGGAAAAGTAACAAGGTAGTTAATTGTCAGCATGGGACAGAACTCAGAACTCTCAAGAAATAGTGACTGGGGGAGAGGAGGTTGGAAGACACAAAATTCCCTGTTCCCTTGTCCTTTCTGGTTCCGGGACTCAGAGATCCAGAGACAGCACAGCTGTGAGGTGGGATCTGGAAGTGCCTGAGTCCTGAAGGAAGGCTGTCTGCCCAGCCACGGCATTTTAAACCTTCATAAGGAGCAAGAGCACTGTGAGCAAATAACAACAACAACAACAAATGTGGCGTGTGTTAGGATTTGGGTAAGAAGTATCCCCCTAAAAAGACAGTCCCCAAAACCGTGTTCAGAGGTGGGGCTCTCAGGAAGTGATTGAATCTTGGTGGTGCTAATCTCATCATTGGAGTCTCCATTGATGGCTTCCCAAGTGACCGACTGTAGGAGACGGTTGGAACTGTGACGCTGAAGCTTGACTATGAAGACACTGTTGACGGTGTGTCTTTGCCTCAGACTCTTCCTTACTGTCTTCTCTCATGCCTGGCTGCTGCAAGGTAAGCATCTCTCCTTCATCGTATCTCTGCCTTGTCATAGACCTAAAAGCAACAGAGCCACCAGCCACTGCCTGCTGGGTATCCACCCATATACTGTCTCTTCTGCATGGAGCATCTTAGTCTTCCCCTAATTGCTCTTCAGATCTGTCACTTCAAGAACTCTTCCTGACCTTCTGGATAAGGTAGCCAGCATTCTGCTATGGCACAGAGTACTACTGTGCTAGGCTTGCTTACATGTGGTGCCATGAAGGCATGTCTTCCTCACAGGATAGGGCCTGTATCCATTCTGCTCACATTATGCCCAGAGTCTTAGTCTTGTGTCCAACACACAGCAGAACCTACATGAGAAAGAACACAGGTATCCGAAGACTAGAACTGAATTTAAGTAGTCATGGTCCCCGAAAATTGTTGTAGAGCTCATAGCACGGACAGTTCTTAGCTTAGGAATTTTCAACGATGGTGCAAAACCAATATGCATTTAGTAGAAATCACATTTCAAGTTTTGAATTGGCTTGTTCTGGCCGCCATAGCTGGCCATGGGTGATTACTATAAAGATACTCTCTAATGATACTGGTCAATAACACTGAGCCACTACTGCCTGTCAGCCTGTGGATGGATAGGTGTGTGTGTGTGTGTGTGTGTGTGTGTGTGTGTGTGTGTGTAACAGAGAGAGAAAGAGAGGAGGGGAGAGAGAGAAAGAGAGAGAGAGAGAGAGAGAGAGAAGAAGAGAGAGAGAATGAGAGAGAGAGAGAGAGAGAGAGAGAGAGAGAGAGAATTGACTCAGCAATTATGGAAGCTGGCAAAATTTGAAACTTGCAGGGTTAATATCTGTTTAGTACAAAGTAGCAGGTTGCCACAGAACCAGGAAAAGCTGACATCTCAGTCTGAAGGCTGTCTGATGGAGAACTTCTCCTATTTGGGATTAACCTTCTGTTCTATCCAATCCTCCCACTTACTATATAAGCCCCACCCACATTTTACAGAGTAATCCGCTTGGAAAGGTTTAAATGTTAATCCTATTAAAAACACCTTTATAGAAACGGCCAAGATACCTGACCGAATATCTGGGTACCCAGTGACCCTGTCAAGTTGACATATAAAGCAGAACTTCACAGGAATCATATAAGAAAGCAGATGTGTTGGAGGCTTAGTAAGTATCAGAGACCAGTGAACCACAGCACCAGCATGGGGGTTAGTCACTCGCTCATTCCAAATGCACTCATCAAATGTCTATGACAAGATTCTCCGTTCTTATTGCTGTGTAACAAACCACTCCTAAATCTAATGGCTTAAAATAACACGACTTTATTTGCTTATGGTTTTGTAGGTCAATAATTTGGGAAGGGCTCAGCTTGGTGCTCCCGTTTCCGTCACTTCAGTAGTCACTCATTCACGTGAATTAGCTTAAAAAGCCCACAAAAACCACAGCACATGATCTAGCGCCCACACTATGTGCTGGGTGATCTCATGACTCTGCACCTCAGTCTTTCAGAATGATGGCTGTCTTCCCTGAGAATGTTCCAGAAGGACAGGTATGAGGAGAGGTGAGGCTTATCAGAACTATTCTCGGCATGGTTGTCATGTTACTAAAAGCAAGGCACATGCTTATGAAGGAATAGAACCATACAAGACATTTGTATTGAAGGATGTGGTTTCCTACACAGCTCTTTACGCCAAGACACAAGGGACTCTATCCTTCCTCCTGTTCCCCAAGGATCCTGAGTCCTACTGAATGTTGATACGACTCATGCAGCAAACAAGCCCATCCGAGTGCTCCTAACATGTTCACATCTGTAAGAGCAGACTGATATGATGACACAGTGTTCATAGCTTATCACTTTTTCATGCAGATGTCTGGAAGGTTTTTTGAAATATTAATTTAACTTAATTTTTGAGACAGATTCTTTCTTTTGATTTTCATTTTGGGGGGTTTATTTTCCAGGCAGGGATTCTCTGTGTAGCCCTGGTTGTTTTGGAATTGAACTCAGAGATCTGTCTGCCTCTGCCTCCTGAGAGTGCCAGAATTAAAGGCGTGCACCACCATTCCCAGAGTAATTTAATGTTGTTGTTATTATTTTTGTTTCCAGGTACATATGTGCTGGCTCGTGTGTGATGGTTCATATCACATGTAAAGAGGACAACATCGGTTCTCCAGTTCTGCCTGTACACAGTTCCAGGAATTGAACTCAGAGTATCAGGCACCTGCTGAGCTGTCTGTCTCCACAGGCTTCAGAATAACTCTCTAAAGAAAACTGGTACCACTCATATGTACTTGTGGGAGAATACCTACAGAATAAACGTTCTCAGTGCAGCTTTGGAAAAAAAAAAAAAATCTGGAGGTGGTGGTGGCACACACCTTTAATCCTGCCACTCAGGAGGTAGAGACAGGCAGATCTCTGTGAGTTCTAGGCCAGCCTGGTCTACAGAGTGAAATCCCAGACAGGCAGGGATACACAGAGAGACCCTATGTCAAAAACAAACAAACAAACAAACAAACAAAACAAAACAAAACAAAAAACAAAAAAAAAAAAGAGGAAATTGGATTCTGCTTCCTGGTGGGAGGAGGCAGAAGGAAGAGGAAGTTTAGGAGAGAAGCAAGAAGCTCAGACTTCCAGAAACTTCCTCATAGCTTCCTCCTCGGTACAGTTCATCCTGTCTACACCTACCCTTCAGGGCAAACCCAGCTCTGCCTTGCCCACAGTTTTCTCCTCCCATCCTCCCTTCCCCTCTGACCTGCCCTGGTTAGGTGCATGGCAGGCAGGAGGCCTTCATTTCTGCTTTCTCTCCTTCAGGCCCCAGGTCCCAGTCTCAGGGACAATGGACAGGTTGCTGAGAATAGAGGAGTCTGGCTGTATTCTCAACATTGTAGGACAAGGAGGTTGAAAGGCCCGGAGTAGCTCAGAGACTAGTACAGCAGGCTAGCCAGCACTGGGTAAGAGGGCAAGACTAAGCGTTTTCAGCTACATGTGTGGATTCACAGCTGCCCCTCCTCACAGGTCTGGGAAGAGAATGCTGGGCTCCATGGGTTTGATAAGGATGTGTGTGTGTGTGTGTGTGTATGTGTGTATATGTACTTATATGTATGTGTAGGTATTGTTACTAGCCTTTAACTGTGAGTCTGCTCTTCCTGTCTCTGTGGAAACATCTACAATAATAACAGACACAGATTACTTTAGACTTCTTTCAGACCTTTGAAAAAGCTTACCCGTCCCTGCTGCAGAACAACCGCCAGGTAAGTGTTGCTAAGCGCAGGTGAGATGGCTGATAGTTAATGCCACACAAGCCTGATACTCTGAGTTGGAACCTGTCATCTTCCTAAAGCTGGATGTGGTGGTTCAAGTCTGAGATCTCAACACTCCTCTGATGACATGGGAAGCAGAGATAGAGAATCACCTGTGATGGTTTGCATATGCTCAGCCCAGGGAGTGGCACTATTAGAAGGTGTGGCCTTGTAGGTGTGTCACTGTGGGTGTGGGCTTTATTTAAGACCTTCATGCTAGCTGCCTAGTAGTCAGTATTCTGCTAGCAGCCTTCAGATGAAGATGTAGAACTCTCAGCTCCTCCTGCACCATGCCTGCCTGGATGCTGCCCTTGATGATAACAGACTGAACCTCTGAGTCTGTCAGCCATCCCCAATTAAAGGTTGTCCTTTATAAGAGTTGCCTTGGTCATGGTGTCTGTTCATGGCAGTAAAACCCTGACTAAGACAACCTAGAAGTGTGTGAGCCCTTGCCCTAGAGAATCAAAAGCAGGAGGAAAAACAAGATGGATGGAGGGTGAGAACTGACTCCCAACGGCCATCCTCTGGACAGCACGCTGGCTCACTGGGTAAAGGTGCCTGCCACCAAGCCTGATGACCTACCTACGATCCTGAGTTCAATTCCTGGAACCCATATGATGGAAGGAGAGAACCAAGCCCCTCAAGCTGTCCACTAACTTCTACGGAGTGTCATGTACGCACTCCACACACACACACAAAAACAACCACATACATACATACATACATACATACATACATACATACATACACACACACACTAAATTAAAAACAAATAAACTGGAAAGTATTAATCAAGAAGCACCTCAGGGGACAGAGACTGAAGAGATGGCTCACTAAGAGCACCTGCTGCTCTTGCAAAGGCTATGGGTTCAGTGCCCAGCACCCACATGACAGCTCACAAACACATGTAATGCCAATCTCAGGGGATTCCATGCCTTCTAGGTTCTACAGGCACTGCATACATGTAGTGTATAGAGATGCATGTCGGCCAAACACCCATACATATAAAATTAAAATAAAGGTGAAAACCTTTCAAAAGAAACTAAACACATGCCGGGCGGTGGTGGCGCACGCCTTTAATCCCAGCACTTGGGAGGCAGAGGCAGGCAGATTTCTGAGTTCAAGGCCAGTCTGGTCTACAGAGTGAGTTCCAGGACAGCCAGGGCTACACAGAGGAACCTTTCTCGAAAAACCAAAAAATGAAAAAAGAAACTAAACACTCCACTGCTCTCAGAGCCAGCTCCCTGGCTGGAGGTCTGTGCTTATTCTCATTGTTTGCTTTGACAGTCTTGATTCAGTTCTACATGTTTGAAATCTTACTCAGAGAGGGACCCACAGATCTTCCCAAATCCCATAGGGTCCAGAATATACAGAGGTCAGATTCTAGCTTTGTATGGTCGGCATACAAAGCCACACCCCTCTGAAAGTGTCCCCTGCTTGCTTGGCATTTCTGATGTTCTCAAGATGGAGGACAAGCCTTGAGAGTTGAGAACTATTATGTAATGCTGCTCTCTGGGAACGAATGTGCACTCCATCTATGACTCCAGGATGGCTTGGTATTTGCAAACCAGGCCAGTCTGCTTCCAGAGCCTCCTGGAGCTACCCTGGCCACTGCTTGGCTTCATGGAGTTAGATTATGTGGACCTACCAGGACCACCCCGTAAGCCTCAGTGTGAGCCACGTCTGGCCTGAGCACCAGGAGACACAGTCAACAAGTACTAACTAACTGGAGTGATCTGGGTTGGCTGTCCGTCTGTCCACTTCTCCATCAGCCCTTACTTCACTTAGGTGTGCCTGGATTAAGCAGAAACAAGGGGGACCCACTTGTTTAGATTTGTAGCAAATAATAACTCTTTAACATAAATACCTCCCAAGTAATATTCAAGACATGTCTATACTGAAAGAAACCATGTGCTATCAGAAGCCTACTCTTTAGGGGCTGCACCAGGAGAAAACCCCATGGAGCCAGGAAAGCATAGGGAAGGACTAAGAACAGCTGAACTAAAAAACATTGACAATGCCAAGTGTTGACACAGATGTGGAATAACTGGACCGCCGATACACCTCCCATGCGCCATGAGACACAGAGTATAGATGTTTGAGAAAGGAAGCCAGCTGCTTTCTCTTACAACTAAATGCCAGCCAGGTGTAGAGGAATATACCTTTAATCCCAGCGGAGTTCAAGGCTAGCCTGGTCTACAGAGTGAATTCCATGACAGCCAGGGTTATAACCAGAGGAGCCCTGTCTTAAAAAACAAAGTAAAACAAAAATAAACAAACAGAAAAAAAGAAAGAA
>NW_021604607.1:9822149-9835168 GCF_004785775.1 Grammomys surdaster | reverse complement strand
ATGTTTCCCAAACCAGCACAGGCTCTAAGCCCAGTACTCCTTGCCTGTGTGACCTCCATGAACTCCTTCATTCCACTGGCATGGCCACATGACCTACAACTCTGTCAGAAAGGACCCAATGGCCAGTCCCTCAACTACACACAGCACATGTGGAGACACCCTCACTGAGGGAAGTGAGGCCATTAGATTATGAGGCCCACACCGAACCATCCCACGACGGCAAGATGACCCATGATGAGCTTGCACTCAGCCCCACCCAGTTATAAGCTTGCCTCACACACACAAGCTCACACAGATCACGAACCACAGTCACCCACCTGCACACACTGACATACACAGTCCCTTTTAAGGTGACTGACAGGAACCCAGCCAACCATAGCTGTGACCCCAGATATGCCACACCTGGAGTTTTCATCCTGAATCCAAGTGCCTGAAATATTTCTGGGTTCCATCTCTCTCAACTTCCCCACCTCAGGGCTCCCAGAGAAAAAGCCTCGTTTTCACTCCTAAACTAAAGCAGTAGGTTACCTTAAAACTTAATTCTAGGAACTGAAATGGCAACTGTGAAGATTATGATACTAGATTATATATAAATAATATAAATTATAACCACATTTGCCAGCATGTATTGAGCACCAACTGCACACACACACACACACACACACACACAGACACACACACACACACACACACACACAGAGAAAACTATGCTAAAGCCTTCCTGTACCTTCCCTCCAACTTTCCCAACAACCTAGAACATAGAAGTGTCAGTAAACTCATTTACAGATAAGCAAGTCAAAGCTTTGGGGAAATTAAAGTTCTTGTTTCCTGTGTATTGCAGCATCTGGCTCCAGGGCTGGCCCCAGAACATTCCCTGACCCACAATGCCACAGGATAAGATCCAAGGATATTAGGGTTGTTCCCATGTCTCACATACAGGTATACTCCTGGCCCTCAGGAGATGCTGTGGGGCTTAGCTGTGGAGCACATGAGAGCAGCGGAGCAGCGGGGGAGCTTGGCTTCCTGTTCTCCTCTTCCCCATCCTCTGCTTAGTCAGGTTCAGGCCCTGGGAGTGGACTTAGAGGCAATCTTCTGAAAGGAAAAGCAAGCTTGAGTCTTCACAGGGAGGTGCTCCAGATCTCCATGGCTTGAGAGGGTGAGAATGCCTCCCTCCCCACACCCTCATATCCCTACTCCTCCTTTGGAGCACCACCCCCAGGAAATGGGAGCCAGGCCCCTACAGAGTTCTCCACAGGAGACAGCAGCCTCTGAGTGGGTACTGAGACCCTGGACTGCCCAAGCCTCCCTAGAATGGAGCAGAGGAGGGCTGTGTCATGATGACTAGCCTCTGGGACATTCCTAACCCCAGCTAAAGGGGGATGCCTTCCTTGGCCTCCAGTGCTGCACTGGGGCCTGGCCAACAGCTGTTCCTGGCTGAAGGCTCGCTCTGTCCCACCCACCCAGTCAGTTCCTAGGAGCCATGCAAGCAGCTTTGATGTGCTTGTCAAAGCAGTCTTGTTCTGACAGCTGTTTCCCAGGAGGGCAGTTCCTCCCACATCTGGCTATGGGATAGTGCCCCACCCATCAGCAGACAGCAGTGCTGAGCACACAGGGACAGCTGAGGACCTCAGCCCATTGGGACTGAAAGGGGTCCCTGCATCCCCATTTATAGATGAGGTCAGGTACTCTGCTCCCAAGGGCTGGCCACACTACCCTAAGGACTCTAATTCAGGTCTCCATCCTCCTCCTTGGCTCAGGCCCACCTCCACTTGCACAAGCCACATTCAGACCAGAAACGTGTCTCAGGGCACCCAGAACTATAGAGGACAAAGGAGGAACAGTTAGAGTTGACTCAGAGCTTGCTCTGTCCTCTCAGGGGTGAGCACATCTCCTGGGGGACCCACTGACCTGGGTCATTGTAATGATAATACCAGATCTGAATTTATTTATCTAATCATCTTTCATAACCCAGGCACTATTCCTTGTGCCTTGTAGGACAGTTACTGCATCCCTGACACTTATTCTAAGATTCCAGTAGCATCCAGGCCCCACCCACACCCCTAACATTGTCAATAGACAATGCCCCAGGAGCAAGACCACACCCATGAGCATAGCTGATCTTAAAATCACTCTAGTCTCAGCACTTGTGGAGCTGAGCAGAACAGTAAGTTCAAGACTAGCCTGGGCTACAGTAATGAATGTGAGGCCAGCCTGGGCTATGTAGGAAACGACATGTATAATAATCTGTCCCCTGGAGCTCCAGGAAAAGAGGCAGCATAGCCTTCCATACAGTGGTCCAAGCTTCTAAAGATGGGGTCGGATAACATAGGCACAAGACAACGCATGTTTGAGAAGTCCGGCAAAAGCCTGGAGCCAGAGAAAAATCATTGAAGCCTGGGGCCATCTAGGAAGGCTTCCTGGAGGAGGGAGGAATTTTTATTTGGCTAGATACAAGCTGCCTGGGAAGACAATAGTGTAGGGAGGTCTCAAGAGCAGTTAAAGGTACTCACGGTGGGGGTGAGTTTGCTGGCTTTCTCAGAGGTAAAGCCAGAGCTGTGAGTGAGAGTCGGAGGGGAGACATGCCAGCAGGGCTGACGATTACCCTGCCTTCTTCTGGCTTCTGCAGACCTGATGAGGGTCAGGTCCGGGGTAAGCAGGGAGGGTTCCTCATCCCTTAAGCCCGCCCTGTATGATATCCCCCTCCAGGCCGTGTGGGCTTGGGCTGGCAGAGATTTCAAAGACCCAGGAGCCTACTACACTTTATCCTGGAAGCCCCGGCTCTCCAACTCCAACCCCAGCTTGGACTTCATGTTGCCTAGACTTTCTGGGGACCCTTTTGATTTAAAATGTGCTTCCATAGGGCAAGACCCTCCCACCTGGGGTCAAAGTAAAGGAATATGGGGTTCGGGCTGCCCACAGGAGGCTTTCTGAGAGAGCCCGCCAGCAGGGGGCGCTGTGAACTCAGGTACAAGGCCCAGGCTTGGGGAGGGAGGCGGCAGCCACATGGTGAGGCCTCCAGACTCTGAGCCTAGCTCCACCCCAGGGAGCTTGCTCGCCTGTGCTCCGCAGGGTGGTCACCTCCTCCCTGCTTCCCCGGCTCGCCGACCCTTCCCCCTCATCGGAGGAAGGAGAAGCGACTGTGCTGACCATTTGGTAGCTGATGAGAACAAGGTCAGAGAATGCAAAGGAGCCGCAGATGCAGGTTGACCCGCATGCCAGTGTGTCAGCCCCACGTGGTTGGGGCAACCTTTGGGCCTTGCTGGCAAGTCTACCCTGTCCCCAGGCTGACAGTGCATGCTGCAGAGGCTAGAGTGGATAACCCCACATCGTGAGAGGAAATGCTGACGGGGAAAGAGGTACATGCTCAGGCGGCCCAGGTCTGGTGGAGCAGAGCGTAACCAGCATAGCAGGCAGTGACAGGACACTGTCCTATGTGAATTTTCTCTCAACAGCTAGCTCTGGCAACACACACACACACACACACACTGCCTGGGGTGCTGGGTGCCATGTCGAGTACCCAACTGAAAAGCAGATGTGGCTATGAGCCCATCTGACAGATGAGAAAATGAAGGCTCAGTAAAAGTAGCTTTGAAGAGTTTCCGAGGTTACCAGGAGGAAACTATCACACCCCAAGTCAGCCTGCCACTTACCTGTGCTCCCAGGGCTCTTGGTGGGCCTAGGGGTCTAAGTAAAGAAAGTATGAAGCCCACCCTATGCCCAAGGCCATAGCTGAATCTGTGGCTGAGGAGGATGACACTGAGGATGGAGGGAAGAGGACAGGACCTCCTGGAGACCCAAGGAGGGAGCCCAGCAGGCCAGCTGGCTGTCTCTACTCAGAGACCCTCCTGGAGGGGAGGGGGTAAGCCTTGAACAACAAAGCTTGATTCCCAACAGCCTGAACAAAGGCAAGCAACTGGTTCACACAAGCCATCTCCACTGGGCACCTGCCTTGCTGGTGCCCATCAGCATCTGAATCTAGAGAGAAAGGCAGGAATTGCCAGGAAAATAGGGCACCAGATCCCTGGGGAAAGGACATCACATCTGTGGGTTCCACTGGCTGTTCTTGGTAGACACTGACCTAGGCTGTTAGGAAAATGGAGAGTTAGGGCTGGAAGCACACACCAGTTTCTCCTGAGGCAGGGGAATTTCTGAGTTCCAGGAGCACTTGGGCAATTTAGTGAGAAGTCTTCTTAAGATAAACATGGAATAAAATACATTTTTAAAGAACTAAGGATACTAGGCATAGTATTATACACCTATAATCCTATAAATTAATGTTTGCTTTTCTTTCTTTCTTTTTTTTTTTTTGGTTTTTTGGTTTTTTGGTTTTCTGAGACAGGGTTTCTCTGTGTAGCCCTGGCTGTCCTGGAACTCACTCTATAGACCAGAAATCCACCTGCCTCTGCCTCCCAAGTGCTGGGATTAAAGGTGTGCGCCACCACTGCCCGGCTGCTTTTATTCCTTAAGCGAGGGGAAAGAATTCAAAAGACAGGCAACCCCAGGGCATGCTCTTGCTAACAAAGACAATCAAGGTTCAGTAGAATCAGAACCAGGTCTGCAACCAAGGAAGGGGTACACAACAGTCAGAGCCCCAGGAGAGCTGGCTAGGGTGTGTTCTAGAACTTGGAGAAGAATCTAGAGGTCTAGGCGGACCACAGTCAAGAGTTCAGCAATAGGGACAAAATCTGAAGAGGTGTATGTCTTGATTGATGAGAATTCAACTCAGGGCAGAAGGGGACTCAAGAGCTCGGCTGGCCTTAATCCAACTAAGGAGTAGGCTCCTCCCTGAAACTCCCCTGCCACCCTCTTCCCCAACCTCTCTATTATCACCACAATGCTTGCCTAGCAGTGGCCCTGTGTGACAACAGAGCGCTGGAGTCAGGGAGGCAGGAGGAGGGAGACCGTGCTGGGCAGAGCTGCTGGCTCCTAGGCCGCGCTCCAGCGCACTCGGCTGCTCTGGGGCTCTGCTCCTCAGCTGATGATGAAGATGATGTGACCTTAGCCGTGGGCTCTTTTGCTTTTCTGGTTTCCTTTTTCCACCTAAGGAAAAATTTCTTTTGTTCCAGATAACTAACGGGAAAGTGGATGCTGTTTAAAAGTCTCTACTTGAGGAGTTATGTCACGGGGTCCCCAGAGGGCAGCTTGGTGGGCTGGCATTTCTCCCTGCCTGTCCACTCACATCCCCCTTGCCTCCTTGGGCCTGCCAAGCTCGGGTGGCCTTTTGGCACAAGGGGTGTCTGCCTCTCCGTCTCTTCTTGCTATCCAGCTCCATTGACAGGGAAGTCAGGTGTGGACTCGCCCTTCCATCCTGCCTCTAACATGAAGTTCTACGTGCTCCTACTCATACTGACCTGCTGACTCTCTGGTCCCTTCATACGGCACTATCCACAGGTCACCTTTGAGAACAAGGACGAGGAGGAAACAGATACAAGACTGACATCAGCTCCCAAGAGGCTGCTGGCTTCACATGGGCAGGAGAAGCAACAGGGGGTCCCCAGTAGCAACTCAGTCTGGGCTTAGGTGAGCTAAGAGACCCAGCAACTCCATCCCAGAAGCTCTAGGGCCACCAGGCCAGCATCAGGCAGAACCCAAGCCCAGGCCACAAGGCTTCCATCCAAGAATGCAACTGGGCATCCTTCCTGGGAGATATTTGACTGAGGAAAGAGAGGAATTATGGGGCAGGGTGGAAAAGGGCCTTCTGCAGTTAATCCCACCTTGGTAGCATACCTCTATTGGTAGATGGGAGGCCTGCCCAGCAAAACCAGGACTGATCTGAGCCTCTAAGAGGCCCTGGACCTCTTAAGGCCCCTATGGAGACGCCCTGGTGTCTCCCAGGATATGCCAGGACATTAGGCTACGGTTCAGTGCAGAGAAGAAGACAGAGGTGGGTGATGTCACCCAGGAATGAAGCAAGCAAGGCTACTGATAACATCGTCACTCGGCCTCACTGTGGGCAAGGTGACTCATCCAGACAGCCACAGCCACCAGGGCATTGTTGTTGTGCCCAGCCAGTAGGACTGGGAGGAGTGGCTCCTGCAGCTGGGACAGGTCCCCACTGAAGCCTCTGCTTGGTGAGACCTCAGAACACCGTGTCCCCAACCTCCATTACCCCACCAGCTCAGGAAATGGCCCTCCCCGTGGCGGTTACCATTATCTTGGTCCCCAGCATTTGGTGGGTGTCTGTGGGGTGTGCCGGGTGATTTCCCTACCCACCCACTGAGCACAGCAGGTACCAGAGATTCTAACAGCACACCAGTTTCTCCCCCCTGGGTCGGGCAACTGCCTTTGGAGACAACACCGGATGGTAAACTGCTAACCATAACCACGTGGCACCCTCATGGAAGGTACAGCCTGTTCCTCCTGCTGAAGACACCTTAAGCCTGCTCCTACCCCATGCATTCTTGCCGCCTCAGAGCTGAGGCCAAGGCCGTCCTTCCCCACCTGTGGGGAGTACCATGGACTGCTGTCCATGTTGAAAACTGAACAACTACAGAAGGTACTGTTGCACTTTGAGGTTACATGGCTATACGTGGTGGCCCTGTTCCTTCTCGTTTCTAAAGTACTTCTCGTTCTCCTCAGCTGCTAGAGTTATCTATTTCGCTTGCCTTTAGTAACTTTAACCTCCCGCTGAACTTTCCCCCACTTAGCTGTCAGTCTTCTACAGTGTGACTTTCTTCATTCCTTCCTTTATCCATCTCATGAAAGAACAGCTGAACTAGCCATCCTTCTAAGCAAGGAGCCAGATCGACCAGGACCTCTGAGGGTCACAATCTAGCCAGAGAATAGCTAATGAGCAGATTAACTGGATGCATAAACTAAGTAGACAGCCCTGGTGACACAGGCCTGTGATCCCAGCTCCTGAGAAGCTGAGGCAGGAGAATGGAATGTTCAGGTCCTGTCAGGGTTGTAGTGTAAACTCAAGGCCAGCCTGGGCGACTATAGGGAACTTACATCCAAACGAAAACGTTAGGATACCCTGTACAGTGGCTTCCAGATTAAATCTCCGCGCCCCCACCCCCAAAACACACACTCAGGAAGCAGAGACCTGCTGAAGTCTCATGCATTTGAGGCTAACCTAATCTCCAACACTATTTCCAGGCTAGCCAGGGCTACCTAGTGAGACCCTGTCTCAAAAGAAAAAGCAACAACAAAAATCAAGAAAACAAACAAAAAAGGAGCCAGGGAATGTTGCTTAATGCCAGAGTGTCTGCTTGCCTGGCCTGTGCAAAGCATTCAGTGCGATCCCAGATACTGAAGAGAGCAAACCAGACCAACCACTGCATGTGATAGGAAAAACCAGGCAGAAGGCAGAAGGTGTCAGGCCCTGCTCAGCTGGGGCTTTCTGAGGGCTCTGGAGGTAGTCACCGGGAGCTTTCCCAGCATAGCCCCTCCCACCAGGATCCCTTGCCAAGGAACATTCTCCACCCCAGTGAGGTTCTGCCAGGAGCCCGTGGCATAACCTGGGGCACTTGCTTCCTTCTCAACAAACAGGAGGCCTCAGAGGACTCCTCCAGGATGAATGAACTCTCTTACCCCTCCATCCACCCTAGCTACCAGGAGGCGTCGGTGGGTACTAAACAGTACTTCCTAGGGTACCACTTAGGGGGAAGGTAGTCGTGATTGGGGGTGGTAACAATGGGCCGGCTGGTCATCCAGAGCTTCAGTCAGTACAACCTGGTGCCTTGTCACTGCTCACCAGTGGCCGGGGTAGGGGTGGAGAGGCACTCCCCATGACATCAGTGGGGTTGGAGCCAGGCAGGAGATGCGTGAGGCCCTAGGACTGTCACATCACAGGCCAGCTCTGACTTCCTCCAGGCAGGACACCCAGCAGGCAAACCTTTTTTCCTTCCCTCTGCATTTGGAAAGAGCTACCCACCCTCCTATCTAGTGCTGGGTTGGCGTTTGGCTCCAAAGACTCAGAGCAAGGGAGTGGGGACAGTATGTGCAGGTCCTGGGGGCAGGTAGTGACAGCCACAGTACTATCACCTGGCATTATCTGTGCTGTGGGGATTCTCATACCTTTCACACTTGAGGAGCCCAGGGCTTCAATGAATAAAGGCTATGGGTTCTGGGCAGCAAAAGAGAAGCCTGGCAGGGTAGATGCTTGCCGAGGAGTAGAGGAAGGTGGATCATGGTAGCAAGACCAGCCTGAGGCTGGGTGGAGAGAGGCTGGGTGGGTCCTGTCCCACATGACAAGATGGAGAAACCTTCCCAAGCTCTCCCCCTGCAGCACCAGGTGCCTGGGGTTACTAGAGCCTCCATGGAGACCCCAATGTCCTCAAGGTTTGCTGGCTGGGGCTGCTAGGCCAGAGCAAAGAGGTCATGGCCCGTCCCTTCTAAGGCAAGAAACCAGACAGTGCTGACTACTGTCTCTGCATAGTAGACTTCAGGGGAACTCACAGAGCTCTGCCAGAAAGAAATGACATGGAGAGGCCATGTGGCCTATCCCAGGTCCTGCTGCAGAGCTGGCACTGAACCTGGACCCTACCTCCCAAGTTCCCCCTCAAAGCCAGAAAGTGAGGAATAGACACTTCAGCCTGGGGTAGTCTGGAGCAGTTAGATCTCCCAAAAGCCAGGTGGGTTTCTGAGCTCAAGCCTGGCTACCATGGGTGCCCGCCCCTGTTGAGCATGGAACAGGCAAGCTGGGCCCCATTGAGGGTTGAGTGTGGAAGCTGGCCTATGGGGAAGTGGTTTTTGACATGAGAAGGCAAAAGAGCCATGCTTTCCCCCCCAAGACAAAAGCTGATACACAGCCGGGTACCCTCTGTGAGGCCCAGAGAACCAAAGGTAGAAGTTGAGAGGCAGGAAGGTGCCCTCCCCGCTTCCTCCATCTCCCCGTGCTCCAGTATCATTGAGTGCAGGGTGCTTGCTGTACCTGAGCCCAAGGTCTAGGGGTGGCCAGGCCAGAGCAGTTGTTTGTCCACATGTATACCACACACATGTGCATGCTGGACTATTCAAGAAATGCGGGAAGAGGGACTGGTGTGTGTATGTGTGTGTGTGTGTGTGTGTGTATACACGTGTGTGGGATCTGCTGTCACCCCCACCTGCATCATAGCCTCTGAGGACAGGACGCTCTGTCTCTTGACTCTGGTCTACACCAAGGGCTCCAAACCACAACCACGTCAGCAGCACATGCAAAGTGTCTGAGAGGTGGGGCCACCTTCGCAGGGTTCATAGCTTGGCACCAGCATGCATACACAGGGTGGTATGCAGGATAGTCACACCCCCATTCTTTTGCCCCCCACCCCCAAGGCATTGCCAGGGCTTTGAGAAGGGAGATCTCCATTTGTACACTGGGTGCTTTCCTCTCCTGCCTCCTGTGCAGTAGAGTCTGGAACACCATCTGTGACCCAAGGTTCTAGATACCTGGTGACACCAGGGAACAGCAAAGCTCCCTGAACTCAGGCCCTGTTTATGTCAGATAGAGTCTTAACTGGGCAGAGACAAGAGCAGCTGCCAGCAGCAGCAGCAGCAGCATGTGGGCCAGGTAGCAGCCCATCATGAAAGTGACATTTCAGTGTCCTGGGAGAAGGAGCCAAACAGGGTCTGGGGAGAATGTTCCTCCAAGCCTGTGTGCTACATGGCTCCTATCTTGCTCCCTTCCTCCCTCTCCCTGCCTCTGAGGGGCCTACTGGTCTCCCAGCACTTGATGTCACCCTTCTGGCTCTTTCACTAGGACTGACTCAAGGGGAAACCTCTGAGCAAGATGTTCAAGCCACACCAGCCAACAACAGACAGCCCCATGTTTTCTCCTCCTTAGCTTCCTTCACCCCAACCCCTTACTTATTGTCTATCAAGTGTTTCTCTAAAAATGAACCCAGCTGTCTATGATCTGCTATGATCCCTGGCTTCTGGAATGGTATCTGAGTCAAAGGATTCAAGAACTATAGGATGGATGGGTGGATGGGTGGGTGGGTGGATGGATGAATGGATGGATGGATGGATGGATGGATGGATGGATGGATGGATGCAGATAGGCATCTGTAAAGCCAGGTCAGAGGAGGGGAGTAGGACCAAGACTGAGCAAGCCATCTCTCTGTCCCAGGATATGTTGTCCCCAACATTTCTTTCTCATCACACACTGCATCTCTAGGGGGTTAGTAGGATAGTTTTCAGTTTACGGCTACAGGCCTGAAGACCACACAGGCCATGACCCAGGGTTGCTGGGCTGTCTCAGCCCTCCCTCTCCTCTCTGTGAGGAAGGAAGGCTCTTCTTTCTTCAGAGCCAGAGTCTGCTTCTCCTCCCTCACTCCATCCCCACTGCAGGCTCGGGCTGCACTTGTGCCCTGTTGCAGCCAACGGGACGTGGCACTTTCTGTTGACACTCAGTACGCAGGGTGTAAGCCAGGCATACACACAAGTATACACATACCACACATGCACACACACATACACACTCACATACACGTATACATACATACATATAGACACACTCACATGCACACACTCACATAGCTGCTCACATATACACATACAAATATATACCCACGGGCACACACGCACGCATGCTCATATATGCACATACACTCACATATAGACACACAAGCATACACACTCACATACACGTATACATACATACATATAGACACACTCACATGCACACACTCACATATACACATACAAATATATACCCACGGGCACACACGCACGCACACGCATGCTTATACATGCACACACACTCACACATACATATAGACACACAAGCATACACTCTCACATGCACACACATACATGCTCACATGTATACACACATACGAATGCATACTCACATACATGCTCATACATATACACAGATTATTGCTTTCTCATAATATCCTATATAAATTATAATTTTTAAATACTCCCATACTTATAACCTCAGCACTTGGAGGAAAAGGCAGGAGGATTAGGGGTTCAAGATCATCTTTAGTTACAAAGCAAATTCGGGGCCAATCTGGGACACATGAGAATCTATCTCAAGAAAGTGAGTGGGGAGAGGAGGGAGGAAGGGGCAGAGCGAGGGAAGAACTACTTATTAGCATGAGCACTGTCCTTCACTTTGTCTATGTCAACGGCAGGATGTGGTTGGTTGGTTGGTTGGTTGGTTGGTGGCACTGGAGTGTGCAGTGAGGGCCTGACACCCTCTAGGCAAGGGCTCCACTCCTGAGCTGCACTGGAACCGTTTTCCATGTTTTATTTGAAGCAAGATCTACCTTAGTGGTCCACTCTTTAGCCCAGGCAGGCCTTGAACTCTCAAGCCTCCTATCCCAGCCTCCCAAAGAGCTGGGGTTACAGGCCTGGCTTAGCGACAGTTTTAAATGCAAGAGCATGTGTGTCCTCTGGGGATCTGCACAGTGACACAATGACCGGCTGCTGAGCTTCCTTCTACGTCTCAGTGGCATGGCAGAGTTGCGCTGTCTCCTGGCCTAGTCTGTTCTTATGCATCTACCCTCGGATGAGGAACAACGGAAGGAAGCCGGTGAGACTGGGAACAGGTGTCCCTCCGATCCCACCCTCCCCTGCCCCATCAGACTTTCTGAGACACACTTCCATGTACAGATTACATGAGCTGTCTCCCAAACCTGCCCAAATGCCAGAGCCATGAGCAAACGGGTTCCTCTTTGGAGCAACTAAGTCTGTTCTTCATTTTTTAAATTTTGTTCATTTGTTTGTTGATTTTTTGAGACTGGGTCTCATGTATTCCAGACCGGCCCCAAATGTAGCGTAGGATGACCTTATACTTTTTTTTTAAAGATTTATTTTAAAACACTCAAACATAATAAAAGAAATGAATCTAAATTTTTAAGGAGGGGCTTAAAAGGTGGCTCAGCAGTTAAAAGATTTCTTTATTTTGCAGGAAGAGGTGGCATACACCTTTAATCTCAGTATTTGGGAGGCAGAGGCAGATGGATCTAGGTGAATTTGAGGCCAGCCTGGTCTATAGAGTAGATTCCAGGACAGCTAGAGCTACATAGTGAGACCCTGTCTCAGAAAAAAAAAAAAATTAATACATATGAGTTTTTGCTTAAATGTGTATCTGTATGTGTGTCTGGTGCCTGTGGAGGTCAGAAGAGGGCTTCAGATCCCCTGGCACTGGAGTTACGGATGGTTGTGAGCTGCTGTGTGGGTGTGAGCTGCTGCGTGGGTGTGAGCTGCTGCGTGGGTGTGAGCTGCTGCGTGGGTGTGAGCTGCTGCGTGGGTGTGAGCTGCTGCGTGGGTGTGAGCTGCTGCGTGGGTGTGAGCTGCTGTGTGGGTGTGAGCTGCTGTGTGGGTGTGAGTTAGCAATTGAATGTGTCTCCTTTGAAAAGCACCCGGTGCTCTTTTTTTTTTTTTAAAAGATTTATTTATTTATTATATATGAGTACACTGTCTCTGTCTTCGGACACACCAGAATAGGGCATCCAATCTCATTACGGACGGTTGTGAGCCACCATGTGGTTACTGGGATTTGAACTCAGGACCTCTGGAAGAGCAGTCAGTGCTCTTAACCACTGAGCCATCTCTCCAGACCCCAGGTACTTAAAAAACTAAACAACAAACAAAAATTTATTAATTATGCATCAGTGTGTTTTGTTATTGTTGTTGTTTTAAAACAAGGTCTTGCCATGGCTGGCCTGGAACTCATAGAGATCCACCTGCCTCTGCCTCTTGAGTGCTGAAATGACAGGTGCAGCCAGCTTATGTGTGTATATGTGTGTGTGTGAGTGTGTATGTATGTGTGTATGCTTGTGTATGTGCATGTGAAAGTATATCAATGTGTATGTGTGAATGTACATGTATGTGCATGTATGTGTATGTGCATGTGTGTATGCGCACATGTGTGTATGTCATATGTGTGTATGAGTCTATGTATATGTGTGTATGTATGTGCATGTGTGTGTATATATATGTGCATGTGTGTATGTGTATATATATGTGCATGTGAGTGTGTGTGTATGTGCATATGTGTGTATGAGTCTATGTATGTGTGTGTATGTATGTGCATGTGTGTGTATATATGTGCATGTGTGTGTGTATATATGTGCATGTGAGTGTGT
>NW_021604607.1:9819523-9822139 GCF_004785775.1 Grammomys surdaster | reverse complement strand
CATATGTATGTATGTGCATATGTGTGTATGAGTCTATGTGTGTGTGTGTATGTATGTGCATGTGTGTGTGTGTATGAGTCTATGTATGTGTGTGTATGTATGTGCATGTGTGTGTGTATGAGTCTATGTATGTGTGTGTATGTATGTGCATGTGTGTGTGTGTATATATGTGCATGTGAGTGTGTGTGTATGTGCATATGTATGTATGTATGTGCATATGTGTGTATGAGTCTATGTGTGTGTGTATGTGCATGTGTGTGTGTGTATATATGTGCATGTGAGTGTGTGTGTATGTGCATATGTATGTATGTATGTGCATATGTGTGTATGAGTCTATGTGTGTGTGTATGTGCGTGTGTGTGTGTGTGTGTGTGTGCATATGAATATATAAGTGTAATGGGGAGAACAGAAAACAAATCTGTAAGGCTTGGCTCCATCTACCACATGAGTTCAGGCCTGACAGCAAATGGTTTTTATCTGTTGAACCATTTCTCCAGTTCTAGCCTAGAATTTCTGATCCTCCTGCCTCTACCCTCTAAAGTGCCAAGTTATACTTGTACCACTCACTGTGCCTGGTTTATTTGGTTCTGGGGATTGAACCCAGCCAGGGCTTAATGGCATGCTAGGCAAAACCTTTGCCAACCGAGCTACATCTTCAGCCCTTCAGCTACTAAGACTGTGATAGTTACCCAGCAGTTGGTGGCTGACACAGGGCTGAGGAACTCCGTGACAGAGCAGGCCTCATTTGGTTCAGTCAGTTCCCAAGTCTACATTCCTATCCCCAGCTCCCAGGATGCTGTCATTGTCCCTCTGCTTCCTCCAAATCTTCCCCCTGGTGACTTTATAAGTCTAAGAGCTAAGGCTAAGTGTTGTCAGATTTTGACAAATTCAAAAGATTATCAAAACATGGAGACAGCCACAGCTGGGCCTTGACATGAGGAACAGGGCCTTGTTGGGAGGGTCAGAGCTGAGAACAGGGCCACTTCTGTCCAGGCTGAGTCTGGGCCCAGCAGGGCGCCTGGGCATCTGTTTTCTATCCTGAGGCACTGAATGAAGCTGCCCTCCTCAGCTCCCCTACCCTGACCCTCACCATCTCCTCTGCTGACCTCACAGGAAATATGTCAGAAGTCTGGCAAACAGGGTGTGGGCCCCTCTGATGGGATAAAGGAGTCTGGGTGCAGAACCAAGCTGGGGTGTTCTCTTCCCCTCTGAACCAGCAAGAAAGGCTACTCAAGGCCTCCTTTGGAGAGAGCATGATTTTCCTCAGCTTGCACGCTTCTGCTCCTACGGGCAGCTATGAGCTTGAGTGGTTCTCCTGACTCCACCTCAGGCCTCAGAGATGTTTTTATGACAAGAAACAGGAGATGTCTACTCAAAGTCCTTGGACAATAAGGAAAGTATATTTTCTCACAGAACAGTAAGTCCAGAGGAAGGGCTGCATTCAAGACAGGTTGACCCTGGGGCTCAGCAAGGGTCCAGGTTATTTCCTCTTTCCCTGCCTTCAGCTGGCCATCTTATCCTTGGCTAGCTTACTTTAGAGTTACAAGATGGCTGCCACCAACCCAGACATCACATCATCATCCAATAATGTTCACAAGCAAAACAAACAAATAGCAGGAAGCATCTTGCCCTCTGTCCCACTGTAAGAGTAAGGAAGTCTTTTTCCCAGAAGTACTCAGGAAACTGACCTGACTAGACATTGGCTAGAATGATGCCGCATCTCAGGCCAGAATGTTCTGGACAAGGGGGATCTTGGTACTATGGCTGCTTCAACATTGACTTTAACTGAGGAGAGTCCAGTGTGGGGGTGAGGACACTAGGACCAGTCTGTGCTGCCAATCAGAGAGCAGTAGCAGAAGACAGGTTCCTTCACAGGGAGTCAAACTTCTCCTGTTTCCCAACAGCATATTTCAGGGGCTGTGCTCTCTAGAGGGAAGTGAATCCCAGAAGTAAACAAAAGCCTGCAACTGAGAGACAGTCTCTCTCTTTCCCTAATCACGAACTTAGTTCTTAACATTGGTGTTGAAATTAGACTCAGATTTGTTTTCTGGTTTGTTTTCTTATTGTTTTGTTTTGAGATAAGGACTGTCTCACTTTATAGATGGACTTCATTATGTACTCCAGGCTGGCCTATAATTCTCTATGTAGCACTGGCTGGCCTAGAGCTTGCCACAATCTTCCTGTCTCAGCCTGCTAAATGCTGGGATTTGAGGAATGAGTTATTTTGCCTGTGAATTCTGAACCTCTCCTTTTCTGTTCTTACATTTTAGATATGGGAGTCTTGATTTGTAGCCCAGGATAGCCTTGACTCCAAGATTCTCTTGCCCTGAGTGCTGGGATTACCAGAAATTCCTTAATTATCCTCTACAGCCCTTTCTCTGTATGAAAAATACCCAAGTAACCAGGCACACCTTTAATCCCAGCATTCCTGCAGCAGAGGCAGGCAGGTCACTAAAGTCGAGGCCAGCCTGCTCTACAGAATGAGTTCCAGGACAGCCAGGACAACACAGAAAATCCCTGTCTTTGGAAAGAAAGAAAAGAAAGAAAGAAAGAAGGAAGGAAGGAAGGAAGGAAGGAAGGAAGGAAGGAAGGAAGGAAGGAAGGAAAGAAAGAAAA
>NW_021604607.1:9811179-9819423 GCF_004785775.1 Grammomys surdaster | reverse complement strand
GGAATGGGCAGGAATGGGCAGGAATGGGCAGGAATGGGCAGGAATGGGCAGGAATGGGCAGGAATGGGCAGGAATGGGCAGGAATGGGCGGCCCCGGGCAGGGCCGGCGGTCTGCTCATGCCCATGGCAGGATTATCAGGATCCAGGAAGCTTCTTGCTCTGAGCCCGGTTCCTTCTACACCACTGCTCTGTCCCTGGAAGCGTGGCTGAAGTCCTAAGGACAGGAAGGGCCAGGCAGGCCTGGACAAGATGCTGGCACTGGGCCCCTCTGCCCAATCCCCCAAGGACACATTCCTTCAACTCCCCATTCCAGTGGGTCCTTTTAAGCCAGAAAAGATGGCCAAGAATTGGTCCCTGAGGCTAGAAGTGGGAGAGCACTTGCCTATAATGTGACAGGCTGCAGGCCTGGACTCTATCACCAGCACTAAGAGTACTTCTTTCTCTCCCACCCTCCCTCCCCCTTCTTCCTTCCCTCCCCCCATCCCCTTCCTTTTCTCTCTCTTCTTCCCTCCCTCCTTCTCTCCCTCCTTCCCTCCTTCCTACCTTGTTTGGACGCTGGTCTCACTGAGTAGCCCATGTCCACTCATGCAGGAGAGTTCAAGCTCCCCTCACAAACTTACCAAGTACCTGTGTCTCAGGCCTGTGCTGCCACGTTCAACTTCAGACAATTTTTAAAGATTTATTTATTTTATTTATGAGTACACTGTAGCTATCTTCAGACACACCAGAAGAGGGCATCGAATCTCATTATGGATGGTTGTGAGCCACCATGTGGTTGCTGGGATTTGAACTCAGGACCTCTGGAAGAGCAGTCAGTGCTCTTAACCACTGAGCCATCTCTCCAGCCCCAATTTTTAAATTCTAACTCTCTCTCTCTCTCTCTCTCTCTCTCTCTCTCTCTCTCTCTCTCTCTCTAAATTCGGTTGGTAAATTAATAACTACATATGTAATAGAAGAAATTAAAATAAATGGCAGGAAGGAAGAATGGATGGATGGATGGATGGATGATTGACAGATGCCATCTGTAAGGAAAGACGTTGAAGGAGGAGGCAGACAGGCAGAACCAGGATCTATGGGAGTGAGTGGGAAGGAGTCAGGAGCCCCATGAAGGCACAGCAGAGGGAAGGTGGATTGATGGGTGGATTCCAACCTGGGAAGGCTGTCTGTCTCTATCCCCATCCCCGCTGAAGCTCCTCCCTAGACTATATTTCAAACCTGGAAAGTCCCAGCTATCAACAGGATACTTGCTGTACCATGGTAAAACCAAAACCAAAAAATAGGATGGACAGATGGATGAATAGACAGACGCAGTCACCAGTTAATCCCAGACCAAAGTGTTAGTCACACCTCCCTAGAAACCTCCCTCCAACTCAACAACAAATAACTCCCTAGACTTCCAGGTCCAGCTGTGCAGGCTGTCTGCTGCCCAGTGCCACACACAGTCATGTGACTATTGTGACACAGGGTATGTAGTGTGGTTACAAAACATGGCTTCTTCCTCTTCAAAGCTCAGGGAAAGCAGAATCACATTAAGAAGGAAAGGGGTTGGGGAACCTCCCCACCCAACACCATGGGCTCTTCCTGACTTTTCTCTCTGGTTCCAAAGGCCCCAGCCTTTGCTTCTTTCTAGTCTGGGTTTGAGATGGCTTTAGGCCAACAGGCCAGTCCTTTGTTCCTAGACGTGGGTGCGGAGCCTCAGTTTGATCTTGGGCGAGCCCTACCTAGGACCTTACTTCGTCTCAGTTTCCTCATAAGAGAAGTGAATTAGAATGAAGTTGATCATTGCTTGCCTAGCAGGGTGCCCTGGGTTCCCCGCCAACACCAGGCCCCTGACCCCTGTGTCTCTCAGCCACGGAGTAGCCAGCTGTTTCAGAGGAAGCAGACTGGTAAACACTGGGATGTGGAGAGTCAGTGCTAGGAAAGATGGGGTTCGTGTGATCATCCCAGGTAGGGTAAGTTGAAGGAAGAAAAGCCAGAGATAGGAGGGAAAGGACCAAAGTGTCCCCAAAGACATTGTGAAACTGTTGGACAGATAGATGGCTTTCTCTCTTGCCTGTTTTCTTCGTTTTAAAGGAAAACAGCTCCTTGTTGGAAGAGGTCAGATTAGGGAGCAGGACATCGCTGAGGGTTCAGGACTGGGGGCCATGAGAATCTCAGGCACCTGTGCTTTCTCTTCCCACTCCACAGCCCACAGGGGTGTCCCATCACCGGCCTACTCGGTGGGCATCAGAACTTGCGTGTATGCACACCCACACTCATGCTAGTTTCCTCCCCAGCCTGCCTCCTCCTACTCTTTATAATACCATTTAGCCCAAAGTCAAACAGTCAAGATCTATGCAGTCCCGCTGAGCTGCATGGCTGAGCGGCTCAGGCGGGGGCAGTCTGAATCCCACCTGCGGCGTTCTAGCTGGGTAATCATTGTTTCTCTGAGCAAAGTTTCTCCATTTTCATAAAGAGCATAAAGAAAACACATGCCAGGCAGTGCTGGCACATGCCTTTAATCCCAGCACTTGGGAGGCAGAGGCAAGTGAATTTCTGAGTTCGAGGCCAGCCTGGTCTACAGAGTGAGTTCCAGGACAGCCAGGGCTACACAGAGAGACCCTGTCTCAAAAAAAAAAAAAGAAAGAAAGAAAGAAAGGAAGGAAGAAAGAAAAAAGAAAACACATGCAGCTGAGATGAAATCCTGACGGACACTTTCGGTTCCACCCTTAACAGCTGAACTAACTAGCTAACTAACTAATTAACTAACTAACTTACTAACTAACCCTAGCTCCTCTGACCTCTTTCTCAAGTTTCAAAGAGGGAAACTGGCTCGAGCAGAGCCTGAGACACACACAGCAGAGTGTCCTGACCTGGCTGAGGGCTTCCTGGAAGAGGAGGTGGAATCACCTACCTGTTGTAGTCAGGGTTACTACTGCTGTGATGAAATACCACAACCAAAGCAACTTGGAGAAGAAGGTAGGTTTATGTCACTCACAGTTTCATGTCACAGTCCATCATCCAGAGTCATGAGGACAGGAACTCAAGCAGGGCAGGAACCTAGAGGCAGGAGCTGATGGGGGCCATGGGTGCTGCAGGCTGATTTATGCCACATGGCTTACTCAACCTGCTTACTTATAGAAGCCAGGCCCACCAGCTCAGAGATGGCCCCACCAACAACAGGCTGAGCTCTTCTCCGTCAAAGAATAATTAAGAAAATGCTCTACGGGCTTGCCTACAGCCGGATCTTATAGAGGCATTTTCTCAATTGAGGCTCCGTCCTCTCTGGAGATTCCAGCTTGTGTCCACTTGACGTAAAAACCAGCCAGCACACCACCAGAGAGGGTTTCAAGCTTGTCTTCCTCCTATCAAGAGCTATGGATGTTTTCAGTAGAGGAGGGTTGCTGTGGGTTGCCCTGGTGCTGTTTGTATTTTGATGTTAATTCTGCTTCCTCAAGAAGGGATGCCCCATGAGGAGGGGATCACATACTCAGGCGATTTCATGTAAACTGTCTTCCGATTCTAACTGGTCAAATAAAGGCTGGAGCTAGTGATTGGCCAGTGGAGAGGAAAGGTGGGGCTGGAGGTTTTAGAGAGTGGGGGAAGGGAGAGAAGGACAGAGGGGAAGATGGAAGAAGAGGAGGTGGGAAGAAGATGGAGCAGAACCACGTGGCCTGGAGAAGTTGTAACAGGAGATTTCATAGCTGGGGAATAGAATAGTGTGCTGGTAGATCTGCCCAATCTAGGCATGCAGCTTATAAATATAATAGCTGAGTTGTGTGGTTTTTGCATGAGCTTATTGGGGTGGGAAGTTTACTGCAACAGAGGGTCCACTGTCTGGATTCTATATGTGTCTGTATTCTACAGGGAAGGGAGTCTGGATACAGCTCAGTTCTTCCAAGCATCCCAAGACCAGCAAAGGCCAAGGACCCAAGTGACTAGGGACTCTGGGACAGGCTGGATCTCCTTTGTACTGTCCTCACTGGGGGGATTGGAGATGTAGTCTCACTACATATTGGGAGTATTCGGATCAGGAAGTCTCTAAGCTGGCCTCAAGGAATACTGTAAGGATTCACAGACCTGGTGCACCTGCTGAGGCCCAGAGGGCTCCACAGCTGGGCCTCCCTCATGGCATGGAGACCTGGGAGATAGGAGGTAGACCTGCAGATGTGATCTGGGATTTCCCCATCTGATCAGCAGATCAGCAAGCCTTAGCCCAGCCCACCCAGGTGAGCTAGGCCTGGAGGCTACCCCATCTGAAGGATGATCCTGCCTGCGTGGCAGAGACAGCTGCACTGGCTGAGACAGGTTCCCTCTACAGGTAGGTTCCCTGGGCCCTCTCCAGCAGCTGGGCACCTGAGCAGGTGTGGAGGTGGGGACTACAGACTGACACTTCTAAAAATAGAGCCCCAGAGCCTGGGAGTCAGTCAGGTGTGTCTGCCACACAGCCTACCCAACACAAACACCCGGTACAAATCCGATGGCCACTGACCTGGGTCTGGCCCTGTTGATGGTTAGGCCCCCTTATCCAAACCCTCATAAACAGCCCTGCAGGTTTCCTGAGGACATCAGCCTCCTGAGGTCAAGCCTTTGCTGCTACGTCTTCCGTGTCTGTAGCGGTGCTGGCACATGGAATGTCTGGGAAAAGAGCGCCTGTCTAGTGACTGCCTCTCCAGTCAGGCAAGGCTTGTGTGAGAGCCTCTGCTGCTCAAGTACACTTACATTTACCCAGCACGGGCCCTGGCTCTGGCTCAGTTGGTAGAGTACTTGCCTAACATGCACAAAGCCCTGGGTTCAATCCCCAACACTACAAAAAGCCGGGTGTGGTGGCTCAAGTCTGTAGTCCTCAAACCTGGGAAGTAGAAGCAGGAAGATCAGAGGTTCAGCGTCACCGTCGGCTACACAGAGAATTTGGAACACACGAAACCTCATCTCGAATACACTGAATCAGTAGTACACAGGTGTCTTTCAAATCATGTTGTGGGACCAGCAAGATGGGTCAGTGGCTAAGGGCACTTGCTGTATAGCCCGGCAACCTGAATTCAATCACTAGGACCCATGTGGAGAACCAACTCCTAAAAGTTGTCCTCTGACCACCACATGCCAACTACGGCACCAGCACATGCATGTGCACACACACACAATAAATACATAAATATAATAATTTTCAAAAATTATCTCATATGTTCATGAAGGTGTTAGCTGCATTTTGCAAAAAATGTCAGCTCTCCAGAAGTGTGCCCATAGTTGCCACTTACTTCCTGGATCCAAAATGTGTCACTATTCCCTGTGGACTGGCTCCTGAGACATGGCACACAACTGTAACACCAGTCTTTAAGAACTGAAGGTAGAAAGGTCAGAAGGTCAAGCTCAAGTTCCTCCTCAGCTACGCTGACTTCTAGGCCACCCTTAGGACACACAAGACCCTGTCTCAGAAAAAGAAAAAAAGAGAAGGCTGGAGAGGTGGCTCAGCAGTTAGAGCACCCACTGCTCTTACAGAGGAGTTAGATTCTCAGCACCCACACTGGGTGGCTCACAACCTCCTGTAACTCCAGCTCCAGGGGATCCGACACCTTCTGGCCTCCATGGGGACCTGTGCTTATATGCACAGACTCACACACAAATAATCCTGCATATGCACAAATAAAAATACGTCTTTTAAAACAACAACAAAGAGTGCTCATGGGTCCCTGTTCCTACTGTACTGTGTGCCCAGCACTGCCCTGAAGTGACAGCAAGGCACTAACATTGGATCCATGCAGTGAAACATAAGGTGCAGCTCAAGAAAAACAACTCACTAGAGACTGCATGTCGCCCTGGCACATGCTCTGTGTTTTGCATCTCCACACAGTGTTTGGAACTCTTCAAAGTCCTAGCTAGGGCCCTTCTGGGCTGCCCCTCTCACCCAGGGTGCAAGCAGCTTGGGTAGCGGAGGGAGGTGTACCCAGGAAGCATGAGGGTTTTGGGGAGCAGCAGCTTTGAACCTTGTGGGAGGTGAGAGGGGACCCCCAGTTTTGACAGGAAAAACCAGCCTCCCTAGCCAGAAGCACTGTGCTGGGCCATGAAGGAACAGACTGGGTCTGAGAGGCAGGAAACCCCAGACAGCTTTCCTATAGCCTGCACAAGGTTACCAAGTAAGAGCTAAGGATGCCAGAGCTCATGGCCTACGGGTGGATGGCCAGGAAGACACCATGAGAGAGAAGAACCGAACTGCAAATGTAAAAGACCACAGAGCCTTCTGGATGAGGGATGGAGGCATGGTGGAAGTCGTTGGTGGATAGGCGTTTCGCTTTGTTGTGTTGTGACTGCTTTGCATCTCAGTGCTGGAAAGGGGGCCCTATCTGTGCTGGGGCCTCAGGACCTCCACTAAGAGGTGAGGAGGATGAGGAAGGTATGCTATGACCAGGGCCCAGTCAGCAGGTCAGCCCTGATCCCATCCTGCATTGGATGACTGGAGAACGGTGTGCATGAGGAAGCTGGTGAGGAAGGGGAGGTAGCCAACAGGTGGTCACTGGACTGACCGAAATCAACTTAAACGTTACAACCTCAGCCCATCACTAAAGGAAGCCGAGGGAGGAACGGAAGCAGGGCAGGAACCCGGTGGCAGGAGCTAAAGCAGAGGCCATGAGGAACAGAGGCCATGAGGAACGATGCTTGCTGGCTGGCCCTCCATGGCTCCCTCAGCTTTATCATACAAAAACCCACGGCCATCTGCTCAGAGCAGGCACAGGCCGAGTGGGCTGGGCCCTCTCGCATTGATTATTAATGAAAGAAAATTCCTCACAGACTTGCCAAGAGACCAGTCTGACAGAGTCACTTCCTCAATTGAGGTTCCCTCTTCCATGATGACTCCAGCTTGTGTTATATGGACACAAAACAACACAAAATAAAAGCTAGCCAGCACAGCTTGTTTGGAGTTTGCGTACAATATAGGTGTGTATATGTATGCATTTGTGCATGTCTGTGAGTACAGGCACATGCATGCCATAACATCTATGCACAAGCCAGAGGACAGACTCCAGTGTCTTCCCTCACCTTGTTTGCGAAAGCATCTCGTTCTGTGCTACGCAAGCCAGGCTAGCTGGGCCATGGACTTCCAGAGACCCCCCCATCTCCATCTCCTGTCTTCCCAGAGGGGCCACCGAGATTACAGCCCCTGCACCTGCTACACCCAGCTTTATGTGAGTTCTGAGGACCAGAACGCAGCGTCAGGGTTACATGGCAGAGGCTCTACCCACTGAGCATCCCTCTTGCTTCCTAGCTGGCGTGAGAGGAATGCCTCTGTACTGCCAAGCCCTCCCACAATGACAGACTGAAATCTCTTGAGACCATGCACCCAGGTAAACCCTTCCTCCCTGAAGTTTTCCTCATACATTTGGCAAAGCAAGGGAACACTGACTAAGACAGGCAGAGGTGAGTCACCCCCGGCTTCTCTGTGTGACACACAACTAGGCCTCCAGAAATGTTTGTTGACCAGATGAAATCATTAGAGTCATAAGTCAGCTACGAACAAGCCTGAGAAGTTGGTATGAAGCAGAGGCCCAGGCTGTAGTCAGTGCAGGGAATCCTCACAAGCACCCCCATGTCATACATTCCATGTCACTAAGCCTGTACTTACTATAGAAATGAGGCTCGCCTGGCAGTAGACAGCAGTGGTGAGGGCTATGGAGTGTGAGAAGGCCTTCAGCCAATGCTGGGGCTCCAGATCTTCTGCTTTCTCTACCCAGCACACCTTGGGAAGGGCAGTACCCTTCTAGGCTTTGGGGGTAAGAAGTGCCAGGGCAGGCCCTCTGCCAACTTAGCTGGGGACTTTGGATGTGCTAACAGTGGTCACCCTACCACACCCCTATGCCAGAGCTGTGTACCAGCCTGGGCCTGGGAATAACTGGATGTCAACAAGGACCAACACACACACACACACACATACACACACACACACACACACACCAGGGGATTTGTGTAAAAAGCCCTTTCCTAAGCAGTTTGCTTCCATTTGATTATTGTAATGACCCTATGAAGGAGACAGTGTTTCTGTGCCCATTTTCTAGCTCTGGAAACTGAGACCCAGAGACAGATGAACTAAGTCACACAGTGGGTGGTCAGGTTACCAAGCCACTCAGTGTGTAGTCAGGTTACTAAGTCACTCAGTGGGTAGTCCTCTGGTTTCCAGCCCACTGCTTTAGGCTACATTTTTGCTTTCAACTCTTAGACTATACTATTAATAATCTTCTTTTCCTCCTCCTCCTCCTCTTCCTCCTCCTCCTC
>NW_021604607.1:9790982-9811169 GCF_004785775.1 Grammomys surdaster | reverse complement strand
TTATAGCCGTCATGTCTCAGTGTGTGTGGTATGTGTATCTGTGTGGTGTATATATGTGTTGGATATGTGTGTAGTGTGTGGTGTGTGTATGTGTATTGTTATATATGTATGTGTGGTGTATGTGTGAGGCATATATATGTAGTGTGTGAGGCATGTGTTATGTGTGTCATATATGTCTATACAGTGAGTGTATGGTGGGTGTATGGTCTATGTGTGTGTGTGATGTATATGAGGTGTGTGGGGGTTATGTATGTATGCATTGTGTGGGGTGTGTTAGATGGGTATATGTTTATGTGTATGATCAGTATATATGTGTATATGTGTGTGTGTGTGTGTGTGTGTGTGTGTGTGTGTGTGTGTGTGGCATATATGTATAGGGTGAGGTGTATGTATGCTCACCTATGTACAAATGTAGGGTCAGAAGTCAACATTGGGTGTTTCCTTCTATGGATCATGTCCTGGCTAGTTTTATGTCAACTTGACACAAGCTAGAGTTATCTGAAAGGACAGAACCTCAATTGAGAAAAACACTTCCAGAGATCCAGCTGTAAGGCATTTTCTTAATTAGTGATCAAGGGTGGGAGGGTCCAGTCCATTGTGGGTGGAGCCATCCCTGGGCTGGTGGTCCTGGGTTCTATAAGAAAGCAGGCTGAGCAAGCCAGTAAGCAGCATCCTCCATGGCCTCTGCACCAGCTCCTGCCTGCAGGTTCCTGCCCTGCTTCAGTTCCTGTCCCGGCTTCCTTGGGTGATGAGCAGTGATGTGGAGTGTGAGCTGAATAAACCCTTTCCTCCTCAGCTTGCTTTGGTCATGGCGTTTCATCGCAGCAACAGAAACCCTAACTAAGACAGATCTCCACCTCATTTTGAGGCAAGTCTCGTTGCCTAAGGCTGCCCTGCAAGCTTAGCCAAGGAACGAGCTGTCAGTCAGGGAATGCGTACCCACTTCCCATAGCTCTTCCTCCTCAGGGCTCGGGACTCCAAGACTCAACAGCTAACTGTCCGGCTCCTCTTTGCCAGGGCCCCAGCAGCCCCTCCTCCTCACTTTACTAACTCAGCCACCTGACAGCTACTGCTGTGCCCACGTCCTGGTGGGCTCTGGGAAGAAGGGCAGGGAACTGACCTGGCTTTGAGCAATCTGATCTAGAAATGCGATATGGACTGGTGACAGTGTTTAGCAGCAGTTCACAACCACCCTTTCACAGGGGTCCCCTAAGACCATCAGAAAACAAGACACTTACAGTATGATTCATAACAGTAGAAAATCACAGTTATAAAGTAGCAACGAAGACAGTGTCATGGCTGGGGGTCAGGACAACAAGAGTTCACAGCATTAGGAAGGCTGAGAACCACTGGTTTAACAGGTAAGGGAGCCTGAGGACCTGAGTTTGAACCCTGGGCCCCGCCTGGTGGAAGGAGAGAACCGATTCCTCCAAGTTGTTCTCTGACCTCCACACCCACACAGGGACGTGTGCACCCACACACCCTCTCACAAGCTCACACCCAGCAGTTCTGACGGTATGAAATGTCCTGGTGTGGGGCTGAGGCAACTAGGAAGGAGAACTGGGCTACTTAAGAACAGGGTGTGTGGGATACAGCCTTCTGGGTCAGTTGTTCACAGAGAACTATGCTCTTCCAGATTCTGAGGAGTCATGACAACGGAACTGTGGACCCCTCCCTGGGACAGGCAGTAATTCTGCACATGCGCTAACCGTTCAGTGGTTTTCCTATCTCTGCCCAGTATACACACTCCTAGACCCTCTATGACCCCCTCAACATGTCGCCCCATTCATTCCAAGTCCTGTATTAAGACCATCAGGGTTACTGAGATGGCTTAGAGGGTAAGTAAGGGTGTTTGTCACCAAGCGGAACAACCTGGATATGATCTCCAACACCTACATGGTAGAAGAACACAAATGAGTCACAAAAGTTGTCCTCTGACTTGCACATGTTTGTTATGGCACACATGCACACCCCCACACATGTGCAAAAAACCCACAAATATTTAAAAAAAAAAAAAAAAGCTAAAGAAAGGTTATCCACCTGTCTCAGTCTTGGATCCTCTCTCAGCCCCGTAGTCTGAGCCAGACCTGGCAGTCAGCTTTAGAGTCTCTCTGTCCTGGAGACTCTGTGCCACCGCCGTGATGCATGCTGGGTCACTGTGTACTGCTGTTTCCACGTGCTCCATACGCCGTGAGCACTCTACGCCCGATTCTACTCCCGATTCTACTCCCCGGGTGGCAGGCTCACCTGCCTTTGAGTTCCTTGGTTTTTTTCCACATGCTGTTTGCTGGGCCCCAGACAGCTCACGCCCACTCCCCCCCCCCCACCATATATCGGCTGTCCACACATTGCCACTGCCAGGTCCTGTACCTTGAGCTTTACACACACTGATTCATCTGCTTCTCGCAAAGCCTGTGAAGAAAGTACACTGATCACACTCATTGTTTCGATGGAACCTGAAGCTGAGGGGGGCTGAAGGGTGATACATTTCTACTATCTGCTACGCTCTCAGGGTCACTCTGGGCATTTCTTCCCAAAGACTCTGCCTTCTAACAACCACCAACACAATATATACCAGGCAGGCAGAACCTTCCTTCCTCTCCATGGCACAGACTGGCAAGAGCTAGGTTTGGGCCTGGCCTGAGTTACCACCCACCTGGACTAAGTAAGCATCGAGTTAGCAAGCTGACCCCACATACCTATCCTCAGACCATCTCCTGCCCGTCCCCTCACCCCTGCACGAGGCCACAGTTCCCTGCTCTTGCTTCGCGCTGGGGTTGGACCCTGCACATTATGAAGGGCAGCCCATTACTGGGCTCAGTCTGGGAGGAGCTAGATCTCCACCAACTCCCTCAGGTTACCTCCCCAGCTCAAAGTGGGCTCAGCCTGACCCAGCACCTGGTCACCTACGGCTTTAGGCATGATTGTATGTATGAGGGGCAGAGGAGGCCCACGGGGGTTGGGGGACAGGAGAAGGGCCATTGCGGGCCATCGCCAGTAGCCACTATTTAATAGGGATGGAGTTAAAGATAGTGGCTGAGAGCAGGCAACAGACAAGGGAGGATCCCAGAAGCCCTAGGGACAACAGGGCCTGCCTTCCCAAGGCGTCACATACCTACCCCTGCGTTCCTGGGTGGCCACAGTAACAGGTTCTGTACATCACAGACTGCAGTGTTTCACAACACAACGTGTGGACTTTAGACCACATCAGAATCCAGCATGCTTGCCCCACTGCCCCGCCAGTGTCCAGAGTGGGAGACTGATATTCAGGCAGATGTTAACTGGCTCAGAGTTGCGTAGACAGAGACTAGAACAGGATCTCCCGGCCCTCACCTCTGGCTCTAGAGGTTGTGCTGTGTCATGTCAAAGAGATCAGATGTCACAGACTGGAATATGTTTAATTTCATGATGTTATGTCAGCAGTGGGGAGGGGAGGGGCTAGGAATGAGGAGTGGAAATAAAGAAATAACCAAGACAGTAGGGCTGACACGCAGGCAGGGAGCACCCCCCCTCCCAGAAGTCTAGTCAGGTGTAGCAGGTGTGGCCAGGTTCAGCACCCAGTGCCCTAATTAACTCCTGGTGACAGTTTCTAGCTTGTGCTTTATCACCTTGGGTCTCTTGTTTTTATCAGAACCAAAGGTTGACTGGAGGCTCTGGCAAGGGCTCAAAGCAGCACCAGCTCCACACAGCATTTACGACTGCAGTGAAGGAAGAACAACTCCCTCTCTCCCAGATGCAGCTGCCTTCCAGAAGCCTCTGCTGGCTCCTCGCCTCGGTCACTTCCTTAGATGATCACACTGCTCTTACTTATCTGGCCACTGGAGAACAGCAGGGCCCAGGCTGAGCTGGCTGGGACCCAGCTTCCCGATGGCCACATTCAGAATCCCACAAGGGTGTCCTCAGCCATGAGCCTACCAGAGGCTTACAAACTATCCCTCGGTGCATGCTCCTCAGCCTCTCTCACTGGGACAAAGGTTCCAGGCCTTATCAACTGAGAGGTAGAATATTAATCTGGCCATCTCTGCCCCAGCCCTGACCCCTGATGGCCACCACTCTGCAGAGGATAGGTGTCAGCGCTCGGTATAGGTGAGGCAGGTAGATGACCTGAATCAGACCTTTCCAGTCCCCTCAGATTCCTGTTTGGACCTTTGGGGAGAGCAGCCCAGCATCTGTTAGCAGGGAGAATACCGGAGTTCTCTTCCTCACTCAGCCAGGCTCTCCAGCCTCAGACCTATGGCAGTTTGCTACACCCCAGATCTCAGCTGCACTACTACAGGCTATGTGGCCTTTGAACTGTGGCCAGATCCTTGTTCCTTTGAGACTTGGCCCCTAAGCCAAGTGATACCTCCTCTCCTTCCACATAGATCCAGACCCTGACAGGAACTCATTCGTGTCTGTACCCACTGAGCCCTGCCCGTAGCCCTTGGCTTCTGGTCCAGAGATCCCTTGGTGAAGCAGGGATCCCTTGCAGGGATGTCCTAGAGACCTCAGTAGAGGCAGGGTCCCCGTCTTGATAGGACTGTGTGTGTGTTTGTGTATGAATGCATGTGTGTACACACAGGTATGTGTGCCCACGCCTACAATACCCTCCTGAGCCATTCACTGTATGAAGTGACACTGCCCATACACCAGGCGGTTGCCTTTATGGCTAAGTATAAAAGGTAATCATTGACCACTCCGATGCCACCCTGCGCGTCAGAGCCACCCAACCTCGACCCTGCCAGGCCCTGGATTACTTTACAGTCACATAAAAGGAGCCTCCAGACTGTTCCCTGAGGACTTTGGCCCTCAAGGGGGAGTGGTTCCTTGGAGACAATCCTTTCTTGTAATATTTACTTGACCAGAGAGAAGACCCATGCCTTTTATCAAACACTGGGATTGTCTCAGCACAGCCCACTGAGCCACATGACTTATCTACACCTGCCCTCCACCACCTGCCTCTTCCAAAGGGACCTTACAGAAGCTCAGACCTACCCAGCAGGGCCCTGCCCACCCTGCAGCTTAGGCAGAGCAGAAAAGTGTGTTTTCCTTTGCATGGTGTGTCTCACTGAGTCCTTGCTGACCTATGTGGTAGGCACAAACATGATGCCTGTTTCACAGACAGGAAAGCCTGGGCTCAGAGAGGTCAAGCGACTTGCCTCTATCACACAGCTTCAAAAGAGCCAACCCTGACAATAACATGGTTTCCAAGCTCATCTAGCTGCACTTTAATAAGTTTGTTTACCTGTACCCATAAAGCTGCAATCAAAAGTCTGTGTATCATGTGACAGTAAGTGTGTCCACCCCAGTGCTGAAGCTCACACCAGGTCAAGCCAACTCAACACCCTTCCCAAGTCTGCGGGGAAACTCTGGGTTCAACTTGGGAGGGAAGACAGGCAGGTGCCATGTCATGAAAGGACATTCCCATAGAAGAAACAAATGTCAACTGGCACAGAAAGCCAGGGAGTGCTTGGTCCAGGAGAAGCCCTGGAGACTAGTGTAGCCAGAGACTTTCAGCAGAGGCTAATGTTGTCTCCTGATAGTGTTGGGCCTTGTCTAGACTATTGCTGGGAGCCACAGAGAGTTCGTGATCAAAAACATGACTTTACCAGAGCTGGGTTCCAGAAACTTCTCTCTGGCTGCAGAGAAGAGTACGGGTTGTAATAATAGATCAGTATTTCCCAAGCTTTGTAAAGCTCTCCTGGAGCAGAAGGGCACGAGATGGAAGGCTGGTTGGGATAACTTCCCCTCTGGCTCTAAGCATCCACACTGTGTTTACCAGCTGCCCAGCCCTGGTGGGCTCTGCTACCTCAGTGGCCTTGGTTCTTCATCTACACATGGAGAAGACAACAGTACATAGCTTAGAGCTACCAGAGAGAACTGCTTCCGTACCCAGGACATAGCAGATACCAAGTAAGTAAGTGGAGAGTCTCTTGTTATTGAGATAACACCACGCCCTTCACTCTGCTTCATGGCTCAGCCCAACTCCTCACACCCAGGTCAACTTCATTCTCAACATCAAAATTCTTTCTGCTTTCTCCAGGCTTGCCTAGATCTGGACAGCAGACCCCCAGTTGTCACCACAGACAGATCTCCATCTACTTTAGGATTCCAGGTCTAAAATAAGCCTTCCGTGGGGTTGGGAGTGTGGCTCAGTTGGTAGCATGTGTACACAACATAAACAAAGCCCTGAGTTCAATCTCTAGCACTGAATAAGCCATGAAAGAAGGTGCTCGTCTGCAATCTCAGTACTAGGGAGGAGGAGGCAGGAAGACCTGAAGTTCAAGGTCACTGTCTGTTGTAAATCAAGCTCAGGCCAATCTGGCCACTGGAGTTTCACACTGGGAACCTAAGTAAAAGTAGAAAAAATTAATTCCAAAGTTGTCTTACACCTCCAAACATGGTCTCTCTCTCTCTCTCTTTCTCTCTTTCTCTCTCTCTCTCTCTCTCTCTCTCTCTCTCACACACACACACACACACACACACACACACACACACACACATACTCACACACTTGTGAGTCTCAGCACAGGCATGCCCACAGCAGGTCTCAGGGTGTTCTTCGCTTGTCCCTCTGCTTAGAGTGAGGAAAGGGAAGATCTTGGGTGCCATTAAGCAAAGGGTTAGAGACTGATGGAGAAAAACAGGCAGGAAGTTGGAGAGGGACCAGGGAGGCTTAAACAAACTGAGACAGTTGACACTGTCAGATAGTGTGGGCCAGGGCCTGTGAGAAGAAAGAACACAGATCAGCAGCCTCCCGCTGACCCATGCCTCAGTTTCTCTCCAGTTTAAAGAAGTTAATTTGAGTCTGCAAGTCACAAGGCTGCTGTAGGCATGAGTGAGTTTATAATAGAAACTAGCACAGGCTTGACCCCAAGGTGCTAAGTAGACAGAGCCCTGCCCTGCCCACTAAGCCAGTGGCTGGGCTTCCCCTTGAGCTGGGGTAGGGTGTGGCTTGGTGAGCAATCTTTACTGTCTTAGCTTATGAGATCTGCCGATGGGGACATATGTGTCCAGGAGAGCGGAGTGCTGAAGAAAATCTGCTACCTAGACAGCCAAGCCCAAGAAGAGCTTGTCTGGCCTTCTGAGCCCTGCTCACTGCCTTGCAGTCTGTCTCCCAGGACTTTCTGGAGCATGTGCTGGCTTTCGGAATTGGATGTTCTAGAGACAAAAGAGAAAGAAAGAAAGAAAGAAAGAAAGAAAGAAAGAAAGAAAGAAAGAAAGAAAGAGAGAGAGAGAGAGAGAGAGAGAGAGAGAACGAGGGGCTCCGGGGCTAGCTCACCACTTACAGAACAAGGAATGGTTCGGAGAAGGAAGGGCCAAGTGGAGGCAGGAAGAAGCCGGAGCCTGCATGTTGTAGGGTTGTAGGGGTGTGGGGTGCACTGCACACTATAACTATGTTCACAGACTGGACTGGTGACAGTGAAGCTGGCGTGTAACAGTGAGGATGCTTCAGAAAGGAACAGTGGCTAAGCTGTGTGTGGTGTGGGGAGCTGAGATCAGGATAAACAGAAGTACCAAGGGGCCATGTCTGGTCAGCCATGGGTGGGACAATTCCGACATCCGAGTAGTTGTGACAAATGTAAAACAGACACTGGAGATCCAGCATGCTGAATTCACTGGAGCTGCCACCATCAAGTGCAGAGACTGCCACCACCTCTGGATACTTTCCTAGCTCCTCTATCCAACAAGACTGGGGATAGTTCTCCACCGCCACCACAAGCCGCAGGCCCCAACTGTCTTGACAAATGGGTCCTTCCTCCTGCCCCATGGAACTGAGCGTGACATTGTAAAGCTGGAAATGAGTCACAGAGTTCTTTCCTTCCTTCCCTTCCGCTCCCCTTCGCTCACAGACACCCCTCCATTCCCACCCTCTCAGCCCTCACACCCCAGCTTTTAAAACCCACAAACTGTATATAAGTGGCCAGCAACATAAATGCCCTGGTCCAGGCTGGGGGTACGGAGGAACTTGTCAAGGTCCTTAAATGTGGGGTCTGTATACAGTGGGAAACTGTCTAGGTCACAGCAGATGTCTGATCCTGTGAGCTTGCTGAGGTCAGTAGGGACCTGAGACAAGTCTGTCTGGGAGGTTATGGTTGGGGAGGGAGCGTCAGGGGACACCTTTGGAACTGACATCAGTACGTTTGTCACATACTCTACTAGTGAAGGAACTGTGTGAGTAGCAAGGGTGTGTGGGTCCCAGGTATGTCCTCATGACCACCTGAGTAGTGAGTATGGGAGGAGGCGGTGGCCTGAATGGTGCAGGGGACACTTAGAGTGTTTCTCTCCCTGGGAAGGGGAGGGGGTGGAGATGCAGGGCTGGGGGCCTGTAACTGGACAGCCTGCCTTGGCCTTTGCTTCTGCAGGATGTGATCGGGCTGTTCTTGGATTGAGCCCAGCATCACACCCTCCAGTCTGTTTCCCACAGCGAGGTCAGAGTGTCAGTTAGTGGCTGTGGTTGGAATCTGTGTCACTTTCCCAGGGGACTGCAGCAGGTAGGGAAGCTTATAGTATACCCTGAGATGCCTGCAACCACCCCATTCCCCAATCAAGCTTCCTTCATCAGAGCTCAGCTGCAGAGAAGGGTGACCAGAAATGTGGGACACAAACACCATCCAACAGGACCTTTTTCCTCCCTGCCTCGGTCTCCCACAAGTGGAAAAGCAGGACAATGGGGAGACCAGCAGTGAAGACATGTACACGAAGCATTTTGCTCCATGTACAGGAGGAGAGTTATGTGGCCCTGTCTTTTCTTTCTTTCTATTATATTCTTAACTATGTACATACAATGGCCAGAGTCACTAGGTGTCCTGCTATCATCCTGAGGTTTCAAGACACACAGGAAAACCCAAAAAGCCTACAGTGTTAAAGAATTACAGCCAGAACTTCCCTGTTTCCATCTGAGGGCCCTGTCTTCCCTCCTGACTGTAGACAGATCTTAGACAAATCTATAGCCGGACCTTACTTGCCTGGAGTCGTGGTCTGCAGGGAGCTGAGCCCAGCAGATGAGCTCTCTCATTTGACACCCCTCTCCCCTAAAGAAAGAATTCCATCAGAGTCTCCCTGGCTGAGGGCTGCGGGTCCTTGCGTTATCTCCAGGAGGTACTGACAGGCAGCCAACCCAAGCTTGAACCTGTCTATAGATGAAACGGAATTCTTAAAAACCCATGGCAGGCCTGGGGGAGGCAGAGAGGGGCTTAAGGAAGTTCTCTGGAGCCTGGCAGGGTCTGTCTGGAATGTGCAACTTCTGTCATCCATTGGTCTGAGGAAGAACACTAGAGGTCCTCTAAGGATAAAAGCTCAGAGTAACGGGGCTAGACTCCATGGACCAGAGCACAGCATCACCTTGCCCCTGGAGGCTCCCCTCCTGGGGTGGTGGCTGGGGTAAGGGCAGAAGTTGGGTCTGCCTTCTTTCACTCTTCAATGCTGGCTTCCCCATCTGTCAGTGCTCAGAAGCCTATCTTTCACCTCAGCCCCAGGGGCTGGAAGCAGGCCGACTGATGGAGCCATCCCCATCATGAACTCTGGAGGAAGTCCTCTCTGGGACTCTCTAGCCTTCCAACATGGCTGCTACCTTCTCCTGGGATTTTGCTCATGGTACCTTGGGTCCTTAGGACAAAGCCAGCCACTCAAGCATCCCTGAGTGCCAGCATTGCCAGAATAGTGGCAACTCGAGGGTCAGGTCTGAATTCTGAATTCCGGGAGTAGTCTCAGTTCAGAGAGAGCCACTCTCCCCTGCACCGTTCATCCATAAAGAGCATTTATGCCCAAGGAGCACCTCCCACCTGGGGCTGCTGCTCACACAGTAAGGCAGTGAGAGGCAGCAGCTGGAGGACAAACATGCCTGTGTGAGTCTGGCTGAGGTGCAGAGGAAGCATGGCTGGAGCGAGGTGTTAATGGCCTCCTTCCCGCCTAGCCTGAGCCAGCTCTCCCAGACTCATTCCTTCTCCCCAGAAATGCTTCTTCCTCCAGGTCCCAGCTCCCTCCACGTCCCTGGCTGCAGATCTGTCCTACTTTGACAAACATCCCACTCAGCCCTTGGGTTTATGGCTTTGCCTAGCACCTTCCTTTATGTGGTTGGGACCTGTACTGTGGTCCTGGCAGACTGGAAGATTCTGGGCTGGGAATGGGGGCTGGGTCCAGTCAGCAAACCACAAGAGGAGGTTTAGGGGAACAACATGGAGAGACACACTTGCTGGGCCAAGCTGTGTTCAAGGACAGAAGGGGGAGTTCCAAGAAGGTGCTGAGCTTGAAGGGTGGAAGGGACAGGGGACACCATTCTGGAGGGGACAACAAGTAGCAAGCAGTGAAGCTGTCATCGTGGGTTGGTTAGTTTTCTTGCTTTGAGACAGGGTCTTGCATATTCCAGGCTGGGCTGGAACTCACTATGATAGCCAAAGATGACCTTGAACTTCTGACTCTACTGCCTCCATCTCCCAAGTGCTGGGATTATAGACATGTACCACCACACCTGATTTTATTCTATGCTGAGAATCAAACCCAAGGCTTTGTACATGCTAGGCAAGTACTCTACCAACTGAATTACACATTCGGGCCTTTGGTTTGTTTTGAGATGTAATGTTTGTTAAGTCCCTACTGTCTCATGAATTCTTTATCTCATGTTCACAAAAACTTGTAAGTGGAATCAATGCCATTTTACAGATGACAATACAATACCAGAGCCCAGAGACATGAAGTAGGACATGTGTGTTGCAGACATGTAGACTGTTGAGCTGGTTGGTGGCCGAACAGGCTCTCAAGCCCAGGCAGGTGACTGAGGAAGGCACGGTGCTGGAGAAAAGCCACCACACTGTTCAGTCTTATCAGGAATTGTAAATGTTCAGATCTGGGCCTCAGACTGTTGGTTCAGTGTTCCAGAAAGGCCAACAATAAAGGCTCATCCTATTCCAGAACTCTCTGTACCCTTTGCTACCCCAGGGTCCCTGGGAGACTTGAGTGTCATAACTATCAACATCTTCAATGTTAATGTGTGCTACACAGATCTCATATGTTCAATGTCATAGAAGTTACTGAACAGAATAAACACTCTAGGGCAGGGGATGTTGCTCAGTTAGTGGGATGCTTGCCTGGTATACAGAAAGCCCTGGGTTTGGTCCCCAGTATCACATAAACCAGGCTTGGTGGTGTATGCCTGAAATCCCAGCTCTCAGGAGGTAGAAATAGGATGAGAAAAAGTTCAAGGCCAGCCTCAACTACATAGGGAGTTTAAGGCTAGCCTGGGCTTTATATGAGACAGCACCTCAAAAATAGATAGATAGATAGGTAGATAGATAGATAGATAGATAGATAGATAGATAGATAGATAGATAGACAGATAGGTAGGTAGGTAAATGCACCACCAAATGCATTACTTACTTGTCATTTGCACACAGCTTGCTTTCAGGATTCCAGTCAAGCTGCTACCCAAGGGACCAGGTCTGTCAACCATGTTTGCTATAAAAGAGGATTTTTATTTTAAGAACTCAGGAACCGCTTTGCAGACCAAGATACCAAGATATCACTTGGGCCAAGTTTCAGAGCAAGATGGGGATACAGTAGGGACAACTAGAGCACCTGAGGCTCCTTATGTATCAGGACAGTGTAGTCCTTCACTCCCAGGAAGCAACCCGGTTGTGGTGGTACAGGTGTGTAATCTCACACCAAGAAGGTAGAAGCCACACAGGCTTGAGGCCAGGCTGGACCGCAAGAAGCAGGAGAGAGGGGAGGGGTGTTCTAGCACTCAGGAAGCAGAAGCAGGAGAATTCACTTAAGTTCAAGACCAGGCTTGTCTCCCTCCATAGAGTCCCAGGCCAGTCAGGCAAACATAGCAAGACACTACCTCGAGAAGCTAGGGGAGGAGAGAGGATGGGGGGTGGGGGTTGTCTCTGTCAGGAGGTAGGAGGTGGAGGCATGGAGCACCAGAGACTAGGAGCCTGGAGATGTTGGGGACAAACTCATCCTGTCTCCCTTCAGAGCAAGGACAATTCCAGGAACGAAGCAGCCCCTGGACTCAGCTGCCATTTATCTCTTATTTCTCAGGCTTTTTAGGAGTCTAACATGGCCAGGCCAGCGTTTTCAGGTGTGCTGTAAAAGGAGTCAGCTTTGTGTGGAACCCTGGCTTGCTCTCCCTACTGTGCGCTGGACCAAAGGGTTACAACCCCAAAGGGGAAAAGCAAAGGAGGAAGCCTTCTAACCGGGGAGTGGTGGCGCACGCCTTTAATCCCACCACTTGGGAGGCAGAGGCAGGCGGATTTCTGAGTTTGAGGCCAGCCTGGTCTACAGAGTGAGTTCCAGGACAGCCAGGGCTACACAGAGAAACCCTGTCTCGAAAAACCAAAAAAAAAAAAAAAAAAAAGAGGAAGCCTTCTGAAACACTTACTTCATATCCAGTGCAGTATTTTGTATTTTCAACTTCGTTTTTTGGTTTTTATGGTTTTTTTTTTGGGGGGGGGTGCTTTATTTTTTAACCCTTGACAACCTTGTAAAGGGAATCTGAGGACTCCCATTTTTACACACATTACTCAGAAAAGTCAAAGTAATTCAAAGGTAAAGGCAGCCCCACTAACCAGTGGGGCCTGATCCTAGTAGTGGGGACCTCGCTGAGGGCGGGGCGTGAGGAGAAGATGTAGGCTTGGCAGCGGAACAACCTCCCCGCCTGCCTTTATTGTTCACAGAACCGAAAAAGTGATGATAGCTTTCCTTCCTGTCTTTAAGAAAACAACAGAATCAAAACAAACCGAGAAGGGGAACTCCCCTCCTTGCCTCCCTGCCAGAAAGAAAAGGGAACTCTCCTGCCTTGGCGACCTGTGCTACTTCATGCTGGGACAGAGGCTGCTAAGCCTGCTAAGCCAGCACACACACTAAACCCCCGGGCTGCCCTGTCCCCTGCATACCAAGTCTGGTCTTAGCTTACCTCCAAGAGAGGACACAGACACACATGAGGCGACTGAACCTCCCTGGAAAAGCTTTGTAAGGCCGGGGCCAGGAGGAAACGGAAATATATAAGTCCAAGATCTAAAAACAACAGCTCTGGAAATAACTCCCAGTTCAGGGCTCCCAGCCTCCCGCCTCATCTCTCAATGCCCAAACTACCCACACTTAATGAACTCAGAAAAGGGGAGTCACACACACACACACACACACACACACACACACACACGGCCAAGGTCCTTTCCTCCCTGTCCTGGACTTGCCTGTGTGTGCCTTGATGACCATGCCAACAAAGTCTAGAACAGCCACAGGGCCCCTGGTAATGGAAGATACCCCTTACCTTACCCAGATCTCTCCTATTTGGCTCTTTTAGTTCCAGAGAGCTTGTGGTAGCTGGTTGTCTAAATGACTGACAGCCAGAGTGATTTCTGCCCCTCTGGACAGAGGTCTGAGGCCTTAAAAGGTGGCAGTGTCACCATTACTAAGCCCATAGTGACAATGTTTTCACCATACAGGTTCATTGGGTCAGCCTCGCTTTAACAGATACTCTAAGGCCATCTGCACCCGTTGAGAGCTTTAGTTCAATTAAGGAATTTGTCTGCGGTCTGGGCTCACAGTGAGCTGGTAGCTGGGCGGATAGTTATTCTCCACTGAGGCTAATTAGTCTCAGGAAACAGTAAGTGACTAGTGCATTCCACACTCAGGCCTGGACCTGCTCCTTTTGGGAATGTCAGCTGTCTCCCAGGGCCTGAGAGAACGGCTAGCTTAGAGTGGGACCCAAAGGGAAGCTCTTGGAGGCTGGACCAGAGAGAACAGCCGAAGTGATGTTTCTTGAGATTACTGTTGTTGGACAATTGCTGCTCCTGACCGACCGCCAGCTGGCTCATTCCTGTCCCAGGCCCTGCACTTAATGTCCCTGAGTTGGTGTCAGCTGAATGAAGGGCCACTACCTGAGCTTCCCTGGCAGCGGATGGCCAGAGGTCAGAGGTCAAGGAGGGGTTGCTCTCTGAAGAGCAGGCCAGATCAGGGCTGAAGCTGGGTCCTCTGAGTCCCTGCACAATCTCTTCCTTGGCATCCCCACTGCCTGAGGCCACTGTTACCAGTCCTCACGTAATATTCAAACCTCATCTCCCTTCCTGATCTCTTATCAACGCACAGGCCAGCCCGAACCCTGCCCTCCCTCCAAAGTTTTTGCTGGTTCCCCATTTCTCAATGGATAAACTCTGGTCCTGGGGATTAAGGGTTAAAGGCTCCTTTCTTGGATAGCGATCCCGACCCCGCCCTGTGCTGGATGAGCACAGTGTTGGAGGGAGGGCAGATGCCCTGGGAGAGGTGCTTTGCATGTTGCTGCCTTCCCAAAGGCCCAGTTCCAGTCACTGTAGACACTTGTCTTTCCCTCTTCTGTCTTTCCTGAGTATCGTGATTCTAGGACCCTGCGTATCCTGGGCAAGCTGCCCTGGAAGCTGCACACCCCCTGTGTAGCTCTGACCTGGAACTTGACCAAGCTGGCTTCACACTCACAGAGATCCATCTGCCTCAGTGATGGGCTAAAGGTGTGCACCACCCACCAAGTCTGGCTTCATGGTCTTAGACAGAGTCTAAGTTTCCCAAGCTGGGCTTGAATCCTCCTGCCTCAGCTTTCCAGATACCTCAAGCCTAGCTAAGACTCAACTCTCTCTACCACTTCTAGAAAACCTCCTGCCCCTCAGGCCCCTCAGCACCCTCCCTGAACACAGGGCAGATAAGGCTGTGTCAGGTCAGGGCTCTATTGTAGACCAGTTATCTGTCCTTACAGCTGGTTCTCCAGATCCCGGGCCTCCCTAACCACCCCATCTCTGGAGTCTGACTCAGTGGCACCCCAGGAACCTGTGCATGAATGAATCAATTTGCTCTCTAGCTCCCAGTCGGTTTTCTCCGCCTTGCTGTGGCCAAGGGAACATTTTCTCCTGGGTAACTGGGAAGAAGTGGCTAGCCTATGGGTGGTGTGGGACAGGGGACCACTGGAGTGGTTTGTGGCACCTGCTATGGTCTACAATACTCACCTGGAGTATCCACATCGACTTATGAGTAGCTGCTATGCTAGGCAGTTGTACTATATTTTCATGTGGCTCTGATGGAGATCCTGGGACTACATGGAAATGCATGGGACCCTGACAATGGAAATAATAATTATTATAATTATTATTTATTATGTAACATATTTATATTATTGTTGTTGTTGTTCTATTTCTAGACACAGGTTTGAACTCGCTTTGTAAACCAGCCTGGCCTCAAACTCACACCTGCCTCTGCCTCTCCAAATGCTAGGATTAAAAGAGCACCACCACCACCCAGCTTGGAAGACTTTTAAGAAGTTGTCTGTATGGTGGGGGGAGGGGTGTATTTCACAGGTAAGGCACTTACCTGGGTTGTATAAGATCCTACATTCCATTCCCAGCACCAAATAAGTAATAAGTAAATAAATAAATACATGTATAAATAAACATAAACAAGAAGTCTGTTTCCCATTTAGGGACCATGCCAGTGACCTTTCCACGGGATCTGTCCATCTCTATGTAATCTCCAGCTGTCACCCACTGCCCCACTCAAGTCCCACCTCGACTAAAGGGGCTACAAGCACCACCCAGCAGAGACTGGGACTGGGGCCCAGGATGAATCCTGGCTAGCCACCCACCTCCAACTGTGGTGTTGGCACAGGCCACTGGGTTTCAGGTTTCAGTGTTTTCCTGTCTAGGGCACTTTCTACTATTCAATACTTTTCCTATCACAGCTAAATAACAGAAGAAGGAAATTAGTTGAACCTCCTAAAGACCAAGGGTTGGGGGTGAGGGGAGGGCAGGACAAGTGTGTGTGTGGGGGGGGACAGGCCAAGCTAGCATGGGAAAAGCTAGAGGCCGGGTTGCTGGGTACCACTCCCCCTCCCTTCCCAGGCTGACTCACACTCCCTCTCCTTCCAGGGCTGACTCACTGTTTCCCTACAAACAGCAGGCCTGCCAGGCCCCGGTTCTTTTCTTAATGACCAGCCCCGGAGCCTGCTGGATGCCATCCTGGCCTCCCAACAGCTGGGCCAGGCCCAGACAACTGAGTTATCTCTGCCTGCACCCACATCATGAGGGACAGCCGCTTGTTCCCTCCAGGGACCAAGCCCTGCACAAGCTTGAGAAGAGAGGGGCGTGGGCAAGGTAGTGTCCGGGAAGCAGCCATCTTACTGAACTCAGGCTTCTCAAAGATTGGGGTCTGAGGGGTGGTGACCAACTATGTCCCAGGCTCCCCATCTGTAAAATGTTGAAGTAATACTCCCACATCTTAGAGGTGTTTGGTAAATCAATGACTTCACCTTTATCCCTTTGCATGTGCATGTGAGCATGTGTGTGTTCAGATTAAGCCTTGTATTCTACACCTGGGCTACATCCTTGACCCTAAGGGTAACTATAACTGTTTGTTTTGATTGGTTTGGTTGGTTTTTGTTTTGTTTTGTTTTGTTTTTTGAGATGGAGGTCTCATGTGTCCCATAGAGTCCAGAATGGCCTTGACTTGCTAATCCTCCTGGTTCCACATCCCAGACTGCTGGGATTACAGAATTACACCTCCACCCCCAGTTTTAATGCTACTTATTTTTTAAAGAGCTGTATGTAAGAGTGTTACAGTTGGGGGGGGGGGGGAGGTGTGTGGGGAGCTAGTGTTAAATAAAATACACCCAGAACCCCAGGCCAGGATCAGAGGGATATTTGGCTATGGGGGTGGGGTGGAGGTGAGGGGCTCCTCCAAGTCCCAGCAGGCCCAGCTCCTTCTCTCAGCACCCCTCAGTGAGAGCATTGACCATTCCCAGCAGGACCTGCCCAGAGCCTCTAAACCCCTTTTCTCATGGAAGCTGTGTTGGGTGACCCTCTGGGGATCTAGGCGCCAGCTCCTGCTGATAACCTGCCCACCTGGGCCAGAGTCGAAGAGGCTTTGGGTTTCCATCCAGAGCTTTTGACATTTTAAAACGATGAGCCCACGGAGATGAAGTGGTGGGGGAGGGGAGCCCAGCTGCAGCGCCCACCGTACCCTAACAGTCCAGGCTCACTGTGTTCTCAAATTGCTGGAGATGTCCCTCAGCAGGAGTGCTGGCCTGGCATGGCCAAGGGCCCAGTCTAACCCCTAGGATCATCAAAAAAGGAAACAAATGAGTGGAATTCATATCTCATTTCTACAGATAGAGTTGTAGATCTGAACTGGGCTGGATGGTTCAGTCAAGTTAGCTCCCATTTTGACCCCGCACCCCTACTTCCTTGTCCATACTGAGAGAAGAATCCTTGCATTGAATGTTAGGACACAGAAGGTACCTCAGACACCGCTGAGTGGCTTGCCCTGTATGGAAACAAGTTTCTTTAGCTTCAGCAGGCTTCTCTCCCCTCCCCAAATCCTAGCCTTGTAGCTCTGTGCCTTAGCCACTCTCCCTCAGGCCTTGCACAGGTCATGCCTTGGTGTTTGTGTCCCCTTGTCTTAGCCTGACCCATTCACTGTGGCTCCAGGTCCCTCCCCACCTGCTTTGTCCTTTTGATCGAGTCTTGGGCCTGAGAGGCCTAGCTTTTCAGCCTTTCTGTATAGCTCACTTCACAGGGCCCATACTACAGAAGCTAACAACGCCCAGTTACTTACTTATTTACACCTTTTTTTTTATGGGTGTTTACCTTGCCATAACCATGCATCTGTGTACCAAATGCATGCCTGGTACCTTCAGAAACCGGAGAGAGGGCATCAGAGTCCCTGAAACTAGAATTACAGTTGTAAACTACCATAGAGGTGTTGGGAATCAAAGCCAGGTCTTCTATAAAACCAGCCAGTGTTGCTAACTGCTAAGCCATCCCTTCAGCCTTATTTTAAACTTTATTTTGGAGATAAGGTCTCACCCACTGTGTAGCCCTGACTGTTTTGAACTTGCTCTGTAGACCAGGGTAGCTTTTAAACTCCAAGAGATCTGCCTGCCTCTGCCTCTCCAGTGCTGGGATTAAAGGTGTGCACCAGTGTGGGTGGTGTGTGTGTGTGTGTGTGTGTGTATGTGTGTGTGTATGTGTGTAGGTCCCAGAGGAGCCCAGAAGGCCAGAGAGATCTGGTCCTCTGGAGCTGAAGTAACATGTGGTTGTGAACCACCCAGTGTGAAAGAAAGCCAGGAACTGTACTTAGGTTCTGTGAAAGAGCAGTAGGTGCTCTAACTACTAAGCCACCTCACCAGTCCAACAAAGGACAATCTAGGGCCCCAGAGATTAGGATGCTGTGTGGGCCTCTCTGCTGACTAGCAGTGTGAGTCATCTCAGGCAAGGAGACCCAGCAGTCCAGGCAAGGAGCTGTGAGGGTGAGGGTGGACTTGGTCAGTCACTCCTTCCCGCAGCTCACAAGAGGTCGAAACTCCTACTGGCCTTAAGCAAAGATGAATTCATTCTGTACATTCTGATAGCTCCCTCCAGCCAATGAAACCACATGCCAAGAGGGGCACAAGCCACATGCTCTTGTGCGGTGCACCCAAATCACAGCCACCTGTGACAGCTTTATGTGACCAGAGTAAGGTGGCCTTGAAGGGAAATTCCTGAGAATCCTTCCTAACCTGCCACCAATGAAGGCCAGTGCCACATCACTTCCCTGGCTCCGTTTCCTTTCTGTACAGCAGAGGGGACTGTCCCATGGCCTTCAGAGTGCCCTGGGGACAAATGAAGGGAGCAAATGTGCACACCAAGGAGGAGGAGGCTTGATGTCAGACCAGACAACTACATAGAAGCTTGCCATTTGCTGTCCTCTGGGGACTCCAATTTAGAGAGCAGGGTGCTTGCTGCTGAGTATACACATGGTGTAGAAAACGGGGTGCTTGTTGCTGAGTACACACATGATGTAGTAACTCAGAGAGGGGTGCTTGTTGCTGAGCACACACATGGTGTAGTAACTCGGAAAGTAGAGACTGCTGCCCAGAGGCTAACTCTGCTCATGCTAGCTCTACACTTGGTCTTGCGTTGGGGCTAGGATGGAGCCTGGGGGAGGGAAGCATGACAGAGATCGGGGCCTCCCAGTGTGGCCATTCCCTCAGCAGACTGTGGAGTGAAGCCTGATCTCAAGGAAGTGGTCATTCCCAATAGCAGCCATCTGAGGCCTCTACCTGAGTCACAGGGACTTGAAGACCCTAGAGCAGGTCAGGGCCACATGGGAGACAGGAGAACAATAGGAATTCTTTCCAGTCCAGGACAGCTTCTGGAAGACACAGAAAGAGGCTACTTCCTCAGACCATGGAGAGCCCACTGGACAGAGTGGAAGAAGAAATCTCCAAGGCCCAAACCCTCTGGAATAGGGGTTGGGGGCAGAGGCTCTATCTGAAGAGACAGGGAAGGTCTGGGCTACCCCAGATCAAAGCAGGCTCCCCAGTCTTTGATTCTCAAAAGAGTCCTGTAGGAGGGTGCTCCAGGAATTGGAGACCACTGGCCTTGGGGCCCAGGGAAAGTAGTGAGAGTGGTCCTCGCCAGCTCTCTTTGTATAACAGCTTGGCTCTCTAACACAGGGGCAGTCCTTAAAAAGGCCTATAGGGTTGTTAAAAGCTTCCTGGTGATGGTTTAATTGGGGGCGATTTAAAGTGTCCTCCTCAGGAAGGCTAGCCCTTCAAAGGGTACGCAGGCCTGGCTCTCCCGTCCTCAGCATCCAGCAGTCCCCCAGAGCCGGACCTGTCCCAATCTGTCCCTCCCCCGGCTCCCTGCAGACCTGGCAAGTCTGTGGACAGACCCTTTGGCCAGCCTGTCTGAGGAGATTCCGTCTTGGCCCCTGGTCCAACAGCACCATTTGTTCACACAGTTTGGCCTCGTAGCTGGGTCTTGAGGAAGAGAGGGAAGGCTGAGCTAGCCACACACAGGAATTGGGGCCATGCAAAACACCTTGGTTGTCTCCCCTTTGCTGCCCCTTCCCCTGTTCTCCTCCTCCCTCCAGCAATGTTTGGAACTTCATGGCCACTGTTGGGGGGTTCCATCTCCATGTTAGCCCTTAGCCTTCCTGACACGACATCTGCTGAGCATGCTAACTGGATGGTCTTGATGATTCAGAAGTGACCAGACGTGGACCAGACCTGTGGAGAGGGAGATAAGAGAAGACAAGGAAGCCTCGGGGTGTGAAACATGGAGTGGGGCTGTGGGGGTGGGGGGGGTTGTGAGGGGGGCTGCGGGGGCTTGTAAGGGGGGGCTGCAGGGGGCTGTGAGGGGGCTGTGAGAGGGGCTGTGAGGGGGGGCTGTGGGGGTGTGAGAGGGGCTGTGAGGGGGGCTGTGGGGG
>NW_021604607.1:9771439-9790972 GCF_004785775.1 Grammomys surdaster | reverse complement strand
GGGGCTGTGAGGGGGGCTGTGGGGGTGTGAGAGGGGCTGTGAGGGGGACTGTGAGGGGACCTGTGAGAGGGGCGGGGGGGGGGGCAGGGTTTCTGGAAACACAAAAGGCCTGGTGTTAGAAGATGACCAGCTCTGCAGGATCATTGGCCAACCCTGATGTTAATAGCAATACCACAGCCAGCTTCGTAAACAGACCTTAGTCACTCAACCAACTCGGGGTCCTGAGAGGGGAAGTTGGGGTGGCACTTAGCCTAGAAGTGTCACCCCTGGACAAGTGTCACCCCTGGAGTTTGGGCACATCTGACCTGTGGGGTGCTGTCTGAGGAATCACCCCCTAAGGCACTGTCCTTTTACCTTTAGCCTTCCCAAGCCCTTCTCCCTTCAGGGTGCCCTGCTACTGTGGCAAGCCTTGTGGCTCTGTCCCCCACCCCTGCTGTGAGCTTTTGTCTTGTCTATGGAGAAGATGTCCTTTCGAAAAGAGGCTGGGACCTGGAGTCTCCTGGACCATCTACAGCAGCTGGGGAGGGGTGGGGGGGCAGCCGGAATAGCCATAGAGGGGTGTACAGAGCCCCTGCTGAGAGAAGCCTCTCTTGGAAGGCTAGAAACAGACCTTCAGTGCTGTGAATCTCCCGCCCATCCAAGCTTCTTCCATGGGCACAGAGGCCCTCTGGCAGGGGATCCAGCTCTATACTGGTCACCTCCATATGTGAGCAGATAGATCCCTCCAGGGCAGATGCAGGGTACCACTGAGGCCGTAGTAGTGAGAAGTCTGAGAGTTGGAGGAAGGAGCTTTCAGCCCGGCATCCTATGAACTGCCCCATCTCTGTTACCTGCTCCTTTGATCACCCACCCTTCATCCATCCAGTCACTCCCAAGGTGACCACCCCTCCTTGGGTGTCCAGAACAAAAAGAGTTCCCTGGATGAAGGTCTTTTATCAGGAAGACCTAACAAGTGGTCCTGCTGTCTTAGGCCTTCAGAGTTTCCCAGGATATGTGGGAAAGGCCCAGGCAGTTACCTCACTCCATACACGGATCCCACTGGTTTTCTGAAGCAGTGGCCAAAATCCACCATCAAATACCTCTTTTGGCTTCTCTTGCCCCATGGGGGAAGGTAAGAATGCTGGGGTTGCACCTAGGGAGCCTGGGGTATTGGGGTGGGGGGAGGGACAAGGGAATTGACCACGTGAGCTGCCTCTGCACCTCTTGCTTGTCCCCTGCTTCCTGGGTCGCTGGGTCTGTGTTCTTTATCACGCTTGTGCTACCCGAGCTGCTGGAGAAGCATCCCCTCCTCACCCATCCCAGCTCTGCTGAGCCTCCGATAAGCTGAGGCACCACCCCCAACCCCAGTCCAGGGAAGAAGAGGAGGAGCTTTGGCCTGACTCCTCCCCAGCCATGTGCCTCCACACCCTGGGCTATACACCCTCCAGAGAAGCAGCAGCAGCCCTGGCTACCGCTCCTCACAAAGGTGAGGGTGGTGGGTATACATTCCTGTGCCCACATGACAGTAGACAAGACAGAGGCAGAGAAATGACTGGCCTAGGCTCCTCAGGCCAGAGGCATGCTCTGTGGAGCTGTGCTCCAAGTCTGGCTAGGGAGCCCACAGATGCAAGCACTACGCATCCTGAACCAGCTGTCCAGCTCCATTGGAGCCCGAAGCCTGGGGACCCTCTTGTCTCTGTCCCTATCCCTCACGGGTAGCTGTCTCAGGCAGCCACTGTGGCCACAGATCCTCCCATCCTCAGCCTTGCATTGTCTCCTCCTGTCACTGCTTGTCCCTCCTCAGGGAAGGGGTTCTTCCCTCCCCTCTTGCTGGAGGGATCTAGTTAATCTTCCAAGGGGGTATATGACGCCTCCTCCTGGAAGCCTCATTGAACATGCCAGTCAGAAAGGAATGTGCTGTCCTTCAAATGTTCACCCTACTCTCTGTGGGCCACAGCACCTGAGGCCTGGGGCAGCTGGTACTTTACTATTGTCACACCTGGTGTCTACACGGCCGTCAAGGCACAGGCCTGGGGAGATGGTCCAGTGCTTAAGAACAATTGTTCTTACAGAAACCCAGGTCCACTTCTTCACGCCCACATAGTGGTCCACAACCACCTATAACTCCAGTTTGAGGGGGTCTCTTCTGACATGGGCACCAGGCACATGTATGGCACATGTACATACATACATACAGGCAAAACACACATACACATGAAATAAGCAAAAAATCTTTTTAAGAAAAAAGAAATGGAGGCAGAAAAGGATCAGGCTCAAGGTGACACAGCTGGAAATGGACAGACAGGGTTTGGGCTCTGGACTCTGCACCTTGAGATGGCAATGGCCTGCCCAGTGGCACCTGCCATTCCTTTTGGACCTCTCCTTGGATCAATATACCCTTTAATTCCCTGTCTTGTCCACACTGGGGTAGAAGATCCCTTAAATAAGGACCCTAGATGATGCCTGGCCTCCCACCCAGAAACATCAGTGATGGCAGACAGTGATGCAACTCCCTGCTTCTGTGAACCTGGGCTTGGGAAGTGGTCACTAAGTGAGGGCGGGGGTAGGGGTGGGGGACAGAGACTTAGGTCCCAGGAAGCAACGGGACCACGTAGGCTCAAAGTCCCTCCTCCTTAAAGATCAGCTTTATAGCTACGTCCTGCAAGCACCCCGTCTGCCTCCCCGTTTCCCATCGAGGGATGTTCCGAGCCTCCATGCCCAGGCTCAGGAGATGCGCAGTGCTCGAGGCTGGGAAGAGGAGACTCCTACCCTCCCCGGCTGTGTGTGATGTACCTGTGTGGGGACTTACCGGAGCATAAGTCCCCTGCACCTTTGTAACAGGCTGTGTCTAGGGATTCAGCGACATGCTTTGTGTCACGTGCTCCAGCGGGCCACAGTCCCTATTATAAACGCTGCACATAATTCCTTCTGACTCCTGTTTACCTCTCAGGAACCTCTCCTCACTGACTCACCTCTGACCTTCCTCCTCACGCCTCCACACCGCTCACCCCATGGCTCTGGCCCGCTGACCTTCTTTACTTACACTGACTCTCTTGTCCTGGTTCAGCCCTGGAGCCTGTCACCTTTGCTCCCCCCTAGGGCAGATGAGGTTGACTTTTTTTTGTTTGTTTTTTCTTTTCTTCCCATTAGCCCTGCAGCCCAGTTTGGGACCTGGCAAACAGGCTCATTAATAACCATTTGATTGCCCAAATTAAAACCAGCTCCATAGAGAAGAGCAGCATCTGAATGGTAACTGGCTAGCTTTCTTCTTTCATCTCTGCGCCTTTTATGACTCTCTCCTCCCTATCTGCCGTCAACTTTGCACCGTTTATGGCGACCGCCTGTGTCTGTAGCTGGGAACCGTCTCTAAGCTGCTTGCTATCTCAGTCTCCCGTCTAGAGAGCACTTCCTTGTATGCTCACAACTGCAAATCTCATGACGATCCTTCAAGCTGCGACTGCATTTCCTCATTCTGAAGACAAAGAAACTGAGGCTCAGAGAGGCTGAGGGACCTGCCTGAGGTCACACGCATGGCCTGGGAGAAGCCAGCAGGCATTGGACCCCTCATGCTTGAATGGATACTACTCCCAACTGCTGACCACCTACAAGAGCCCCTGGGTTAAGAGATGCAGGATTTCAAGGAGACTCCTACTGTCTCCACACTCTTAATTACCACAGAAAGAGCCACACCAGGCTCTCCAAGACCATGGGTGATTCCCACGCAGCCAGCACCTCCAGCCTAGCCAGGAGAGGCAGAGAAATCTGTGGCCCTGTGGTTACTGATCTAACGACAGCCCCGTCTCCCCAGACAGCCAGAGAGTTAATGATTAAGGAAGGATTAAATATTAACCACCTGTGGCATAATGTCTCAGTCTGTACCTGAGCCTATCTAAAAATACCTGCCCTGCTGTGGGCCAGCCCCACACAGGGCCTCTAAGCCCCTGTGCCTGGCTACCTCCTCCTGAGGCGCCCCATCTGCGGCCCTGAACCTGCCTTTAGCCACCTGGTCCCATGCTATCCCATACTTTCTCTCTGCATTCAGTTTCTACCAGCTGCTTCGTAGCACACACCACACCACCTGAGGCACTCCTGGTGGGCTTTCTGGAAGAAGGGCCAGCTGTCACTGGTTCCTGGGCAGAGGACGGTCAGTGGGTTACATCCCTATGTGAGACTTTGTTTATCAGGATCCTTGTCTCCTCTTGATCCCTCTGATCTCCACACCCAGGCCCCAGCACCCCAGGCCCCAGCACCCCAGGCCCCGCACCCCAGGCCCCAGCACCCCAGGCCCCAGCACCCCAGGCCCCAGCACCCCAGGCCCCAGTGTCGCCGAAGTCTAACACCCAGGACCCCAGGCTCCAGGACCTGGCTACGTATTTCACTGAAGAATCCCAGAAAAGCTCTTCTTGACTTTCTTCTGGAAGTTAGGCCCTGGGTGGCTGCCTGCAGAAAGCTCCTCACATCAGCTTAGGGTCTGGGGTCTCTGTAGCTCTCACTCCCCAGGTTCCCAGGCCTGAGAGACCCAGGGCTGCTCAGCTGCAGGAAGCGACATCTGTAAGAAGGATCCTTTGAAGTTCAATTGAGCAGCCCTGGAACCCTCCACAGATTAGGGACAAGAACACCGGAGAGGCCCTCTTATTCAAGGACTGACTCCACATTAGGGCTTACACCTGCTCCTGTGGGGGTGGGGGTGGGGGACATCCTGAAAGATGGCTCAGTAGTTAAGAGGCTGTGCTAGTCCAGAGGTTCTGAGTTTGGTTCCCAGCTCCTGGGAGCTCAGCAGGAAGCGGGGTTACACAACACCTCTGACCTCTGTGGAGATGTGCATGGACATGCACCAGGACATGCAATTAACAATGATAACAACATATCTTTAAAAGGATCTCTGAGCCATTTGGTGGTGGCACACGCCTTTAATCCCCTGCACAAGGGAGAGGCGGGGTGGGGGTGGGGGCTGGGAATCTTTGAGTTTGAGGCCAGCCTGGTCTACAAAGCAAGTTCCAGGACAGCCAGGGGTACACAGAGAAACCCTGTCTGAAAAAAAGAACAAAGAAGAAAAAAGAAAAAGTCAAAAGGAAGAAAGAGGAGGAGGAGGAATAGGAGGAGGAGGAGGAGCAGGAGGAGGAGGAGGAAGAGGAGGGAGAGGAGGAGGAGAAAGAGGAGGAGGAAGAGGAGGAGGAAGAGGAGGAGGTGGAAGAGGAGGAGGAGCAGGAGGAGGAGAAAGAGGAAGAAGAGGAGGAGGAAGAGGAGGAGGTGGAAGAGGAGGAGGAGCAGGAGGAGGAGGAGAAAGAGGAAGAGGAGGAGGAGGAAGAGGAGCAGGAGGAGGAGGAGGAAGAGGAGGAGGAAGAGGAGCAGGAGGAGGAGGAGGAGGAAGAGGAACAGGAGGAGGAGGAGGAAGAGGAACAGGAGGAGGAGGAAGAGGAACAGGACGAGGGAGAGGAGGAAGAGGAGGAGGAGGAGGAAGAGGAGCAGGAGGAGGAGGAAGAAGAGGAAGAGGAAGAGAACCAGGAGGAGAAGGAGGAAGAGGAGGAGGAGAAGGAAGAGGAGCAGGAGGAGGAGGAAGAAGAGGAAGAGGAGGAGGACCAGGAGGAGGAAGAGGAAGAGGAGGAGGAACAGGAAGAGGAAGAGGAGCAGGAGGAGGAAGAGCAGGAGGAGGAAGAGGAAGAGGAGGAGACTTCAATGGGGGATGCCTCAAGGGCAAGTCACCCCACCCCCGCCCCGTGCGTCACTCTAAGCAATGCTGCCTCTGAACAGAGGATGGTTTCCAGCCAGCCCTGACAGGGCTATCCTATGGAGTCACAGTGTTCTATCTCAGACTCAGGGCTGCCCCCTGCACTGGTCCAACTCCCCCCCCCCACACACACACACCCCAGCTTATTCTTGCAGCTTTAAGTTGCTCCTCTCTGCCCTGGCATCCCCGGACTTCTGTCTCAGCCTTCTCACCACCCTTGGCAGTGACCCCAGGGCTTCCCAGGGCTCAGGAAATGTTTGTCAGCCATGCACAGTGTACCTCCCTTCACCTCCTCCCTACTCACCTTCACCAAGTCACAAGTTCAGGTGACTCAGGTGGAGCAGAGAGGGAAGCAGTGTCTGAAGGTGTGTTGGGTTTTGTCAGATATGATGAATCTGACTCAGTGGGTCAGTGGGGAATGAGGGAGACATTGCAGCATTGCCTCCTGGTCTGGAGGAACCTTCTGGTGACACGGACCCTGATTTTGGATCTATCTGCAGACTGCTGCCCGGCCAGACTGCAGGTAGTAGGCATGGAGTTTTCAAAGGTCAGAGCATGGTAAGGTCCAGTTCAAGGAGGCACAGAAGGAGTTAGAAATAAGGGCGGGGCAGAGCAGGAGAGGAAAGGAGCCAGGGCGTGGAGCTCACGAAGTGAATGGAGGCCCAGTGCTAACTGCCCTCTGGGCAGAGTCTCAGTTTAATACCGGTAGAGAAGGGTCTAGGTGAGCAGAGCTCTGGCCTGGCACACTTGTCCCTCTGTGAGGACAGCTTCATGGATATGCTGACTGTGTAGGCTCTTGGGATCCCAAGCTAGGAAGAACACAGTGGCTGCTTAAATGCTCAAGCAAGTGCTCTCCCGCTGAGCCACACCCTACCCCACCTGATGAAAACAGGGAGCAAAGCCCCAAACATTTTGTGTCTTGTTTAGTCATGCCCTTTAGTTGAAATTTTAAATTTTCTACACACAGATTTTTATAAGTTACTTTTTTGTTTATTTGTTTGTTTGTTTATATTTTGAGATTGGGTCTCATTATGCAGCCTTGGCTGTCCTGGAATTCACTCTGTAGACCAGTCTGACCCGGAACTCAGAGATCTGCCTGCCTCTGATTTCCAGCTGCTGAGATTAAAGGCATCCTCTCTCTGATTCTCTGTTTGTTTTCCATTTAGTATGTGCACTCTACTTAGTAGTTCTCTCCAGAACTCCTCCTGAGGTACACTTCCCTGAGGTATCTTCACAGCCAAATGGCCAGTGTGACAGGTCGCCCAGGGGAGAAGCAGAGAGGCCCCAAGCACCAAGGCTCAGGCTTACTTATGTCAATTGGGACAAAGGCACAGAACTGCCAGGAGGTGCAGAGAAGAGAAAAGGGTTTTTTTTAGGAGATAGGGCTTTGGCTAGAACACTCCAGAACAGAGGCCACACAGGAAGGTCTTCATCACTGGACGAGCAGGACTACTGTGGGGCCTCAGGCAAGCACATTTTTACTCTCTCTTGCCAGAAAGAGGAGGCTACGTGGCTATTCTGGGGCTGGAAAAAACAGAAGTTGAGTCCCCGTGTGTCCACTGTCACCTGCAGAATGCTCATCTCAAGGCACTCCTTTGTGTAACCGCAAGTAAAGTGTCTCCTTCTACACACCCCTGAGCACGGGTGCAAAGCGTGCATCTTCCAAGGCTTACCTAGTGTTTCCGAGTGTGTGTGCTCCTGGCTGCAGCAGCCTGCCTGCCTCATCCTCCATGGCTCCAGAGTCTGGGCTCCGAGAAGCAGAGCCTGACATTCTTTATACCCCAGGGCGAGAGCTATTTCTCTAGGGGTCATGTAATGGTTCCTCCCCCAACTCCCAACCTAGAGGTAGGGCAGTGACTTCAGTCTCCCCGGAGAGACTCACCTTTAGAGGCTGACTGTAGGTCAGCAAGGAGGACCAGATTTGCAGGGGCTATGATCCTATCGATCCCAGGGAACACAGGTCTTAGCCTGCAGGACCCCTAAACCTTCTGAGGACTGGAGTCAGGTTGGGGTGGCCATCGCTGTCCTAACTGGCTTTAGAGCATCTTCTCCCAGTTTTTTCTTTTAAATGCATCCCTGTCCATGACTGGTGCCCGCCTCCCTGTGGACCTTTGTTATTAAACACCCTTACCCTCTTTTCCAAATAACTTTATTCATCCTCTCAATTCTGACCACAGGACATTGCTCCCTGACACCTGAGTATTACCACATGCTCCCTGACACGGAGACTTAGCCCCAAGACTCTGTCTTCAACCTCAGCTCAGAGCTTCTTCAGGGTAAGAAGTGCTGTCCTTGACCAGTGGAACCTGGGGTTGGTCTGGAGCTGGGGTCTAATCTCTGAGTGGGAGGGGGCATCAAGGCTGAAAGAAGTAAAAGGTGAGGGCTGGTGGGTGGGGTGGGAGGAAGTGTGAGCTCAGGGCTGTACTTTGTGAACCCAGGCACCTGGGAAGCTGGGGCTGGGCTAGACAAGTGGCCAGTAGGAAAGTCTGTCCACGGTGGGAGGTGATGAGGTCCCAAGTCTCAGCTGCCTGGTTCAGATGCAGCCTTCAGGAAGCCAGGGCGAGCACTCAAAGGCTGCAGGCCTTGAGTAGTCAGTTTGTTTCCATGCTTGCCAAGCTAACAGCCTCCCCCTAACCCACTCCCTCTTGAGTGGCCCCCCTACCACCAGGCCAACTGGTTTGGTTCAGCTGCAGAAACCGCCAAACTGTCTCTCTGGAACCCAACAGGAAGCTGAGGAGAAGGGGGCCAACGGCTGGGGATCTTTGAGCCTCCTCCAGGAAACTGTGGGAGAGAGAAGGGACAAAGACAGGCCCTGATCTCCTGCACCAGTGCTGGGAGCCCCCCAGAGTCTCTCTCACTTCCTCAACTTTCCCAAGTAGCTATTCCCAAATCCAATTCCCCTGGCAACAGGGAATAGAAAGGCACTAAAGGAGAACGACCAGCAACACTCCAGAGTGGTTGACAGGTTACAGCAGATGAGACCACACTGACAAACTGTCACCCAAAGTCCATAATTTACACTGGGGCTCACTGTTAGCTGATACAGTCCGAGATAATTATAGTACTACCATGCAGAATAGTTTCCTGCCCTAAAAACCCTCTGGGCTCACCTGCTTGTCCCTGACTCCGCCCTCCAGCAGCAGCTGAGAGTTGATTATCTCCAGGGTCCTTTCCCAGAATGCCATTTAGTCAGTATGGTGATGTAGCCTTTTCAAATGGACTTCTTTCACTTGTCAGTATATATGAAGCTAGGGCTAGAGAGGCGGCTCAGTGGTTAAAGGTGACTGTTGCTCTTCCAGAGGGACCCAGATTCTATTCCCAGCCGCAATGTGCCAGCTCACAAGCATCTGTAACTCCAGCCCCAGGGGATCCAACACCTTCTTCTGAACTCCAAAGGGCCCAGGCACACACGTGGTACACTTATATATGTGCAAGCAAAATACCCATACACATAAAATAATAAATCTAGAAAATACATGTGGAGCTTCTTTCAGCCTGATGACTGAGCAATAGTCCATTGCTGGGTGTACCATGGGTTATGTGAAGCCTTGAAGAACATCTTTTCTGATTCTGAGTTCTGGCAAATAAGGATAAAGCTGCTTAAACATTTGTGTCAGGTTTGGGAATGGCTATATTCTCAATTTGTTTGGGTAAATGCCAAAAAGCACTGTAAGAACACACTTCCTTGTATAAGGAATTGACAACCTACCTCCCAAAGTAACTGTCCCACCTTGTATTCCTACCAACACTGGATGAGAGCTCCTTGTATCCTGGCCAGCATTTGATGTGACTGCATTCTGGATTTCAGCCATTCTAATAGGTGTGGAGTGGGTGTGGTGGTATCTTTTTGTTTGTTGTTTGCTTGTTTTGTTTTATCATCCTTTTAAAAATGTGTATGTGGCCAGATATGGTGTCGAAGAGGCAGAGGCGATGGATCTCTGAGTTCAGGGACAGCCTGGTTTATGTGTCAAGTTCAAGGCTAGCCAGGGCTATGTAGAAAAGATCGAATTTCAAAAAGATAGGTAGGTAGATAGATAGATAGATAGATAGATAGATAGATAGATAGACAGACAGGTGTATGTGTTGAATGTGAGTCTATGCACATGAATGGAAGCGCCTGAGGAGGTGAGAAGACGGCACTGGATCACCTGGAGCTGGACTCTCCCAGGTGGGTGTTGCTGGGCTCCTGACAGGGAATTGAACTCAGGCCCTTTGCAAGAGTTGTATGCCCTCTTTACTGCTAAGATGTCTCCCCAGAACCTTCTTAGTCTTACTTTCTGTGGTGCTAAAGTTGGAAACCTGGGGCTTGGAGATAAGCTTTTTATACTAGGTACATTCTCCATACACCTCAGCCCTGTTGAGCTACACCCCAGCAATACCCCAGCCTTGCTGTTTGCTTTTTTACAACCCCCTACCCCTGCTGGGGTTTTTGTTTGTTTGTTTTTCTTTTCTGTTTTTGACCCAGGATCTCTTGTGGCCCAGGTTGGCCTTGAACAGCACACTATGTAGCCAAGGATAAACTAAACTTTTCATCTTCATACCTGCTTCTCCAGAGTTCTGGAATTACAGGTGTGTGTGACACCATTCTGTTTATGTGGTACTGGGGATTTGAACCCAGATCTTTGAATTTGATCTACTTACCAAACACTCTACATACGAACTGAGCTACAACCCCAGCCTGGTGCCTAATTTTTGAAATCACAGTTCCAGAGTTATGTTTGATGTTATCTGAGTCCTCTCTTCTTGGAACACTCTGGAAGCCGATCACTTTAGGTCTCAGGCCTGGTCTATCCCCAGCTCACCCTTGATCATCACCTTCCTAACCTGGTCTCAAGACTCTCGGCTTATGAAGTATCGCTCTCATTTGGGAGTGGGGGTGGGGTCTGTCCTCCAGGGAAGGGAGCAGTGGCTTGGTATAGTTGTCAGGAGCAACCACGGGCACAGAGACTGTAACCTGCTTCTCCACCCTGGGCCACCAAGGACTGCAGACTAGGGCTGTAGCCAACCAGAGCTGAGGAGAAGGTTGGATGTGGATGCTGAAGCCTGCAGTCTTCCACACTTCCAACTTCCTCAGAAGTTGAGGCAGGAAGGCCTAAATGAGTTTGAAGCCAGCCTGGACTTACACGTGTGTCTGAGGCCATTTTGGGCTAGAGAGTGAGGTCCTGTCCCCAAAACACAGAACTAAACCAAACTATTAAAAACAAAGCCAAGCCGGGTGGTGGTGGTGCACGCCTTTAATTCCAGCACTTGGGAGGCAGAGGCAGGCGGATTTCTGAGTTCGAGAGTTCAAGGCTAGCCTGGTCTACAAAATGAGTTCCAGGACAGCCAGGGCTACACAGAGAAACCCTGTCTCGAAAAAACCAAAAAAAAAAAAAAAAGAAAAAAAAAGAAAAAAGAAAGAAAAACCAAACAAAACAGACATACAGACATTGTGCCTGGCTCTTTCCCCATAGTAAAGGAGGCATAGCTCACACCTGAAAGGTGATTTCAGAGTCTAAGGCCTGTCCTGGGTCCTTCAGAGGCCATCCTAGCCATGACTAAGAGCATCAGCTAGGTGGGACTGTGTCCCCAAGTACTAGCTCCTTCAAGCCCCATCCAGGGCCCTTTCACCCACAGGCAGACGCTCCCTGTCCTCAAGAGCAAGATCTGACAAAAATCACACTCCATCCTCACCTACTCTCAGTTCCTGCTTCCTTTCTGACTACAGAGAAAGAACAGAATGGCTCAGATAGCATCTGTTGACGTTTAAAAACAGTACTCATGTATGCAGTAAAACAGTCAAACAGAAGAGAAAGGTTTTGAGTAAAAGGAAGTAGCTCCCCCCTGCTTGTCCAGCCTTGCTTTGAAGGGGACCAGTTAACAGAGTTTAGGGTAGCCTGCTGGCAAAGCATAGATGCCCACCCCAGCAAACCAGCATGCGCATGTCTGTCAGATTCATGCCTCCTAGCACAGAGCGTCAAAGCCCCGCAGGAACACGCTGTTCTTCCTTCACTCTTCATTCCTGAGTAGAGGCCTAGACACCCTCTACTCAGCTCAGACAGCCCTACCATTCCCTGGTCAACTGGAATCCATTTCACAGCCTGGCTATGGTGGCTGGGCCCCCTGCAAACAGGCCTCTGTCCAGTGACCTGAGAGAGTATTGTAAATGCCCGCTTACCTCTCTCCTAAGCACCCGTGGGCAGATCTGCGCCAGAATCTGGTTGGCCCGCCTCAGAGCCCAGAAATCTGAGCACAATTAAAGCAAGACATGCAGAGAGGCCCCAAGGCACAGAGGCCCAGTGGCTTTGGGAGACAATCTTGTCTTACTGGATTCTGGTCCCACCTCTGTAGCTTGGGGCAAGCCATGAGACTTCAAACAAAATAGCTGAATGAATGGGATGCTAGACCTTTCTGGAACTTACCGGCTGTTTGATGAGATGAAATCTATACACCTGTTTCCAGGGACCGGTGAAGGCAGGTGCGGAAGGAGGCTGAGAGAACCTGGCCGAGAGAGACTGTGTAACTTACCCAAGGACACAGCCCATCACTGGGAAACCAGGCTGGAAGCAAAGTGGTCCTCAGGACCCAAGGCTCCTTCTGGAATGTTGGATGGCAGTCCTGAGAAGGCAGGAACATGCAAACGTGTCCAGGGATGGCCAATTTAGGGGAGAGGGGACATTGTGTGAACCAGAGTTAGAGCAAGGCATATATATGTACCCCCACATCCCTACAAACACACTGGGCAGAGTTAAGAGCTCACAACTTTCTCTAGACTTCCTCTCCCACAGAGCCTGGGACCAGGAGGAGTTCTATAGAGTTCAACTGCAGGTGAGAAGTGTCAGTAAGATTTGTGGGGTGTACCCCGTGGAGACTGGGAAAGGCCCCCACATTACTGATTAACATTGTGTGTTAACAAAGTATACCTTACATATTAAAAAAAAAGTCTTTGCATGACAGATTCCTGCACAGGAGGTTAGCCCTTCTAGTTCACGGGCCATAGCCTGCTCCCAACACAAAAAAGCCTTAAATGGGTTGGCCTAGCTATCCCAGGAAAGCAGAGGAACAAAGACAGTGTGGCTCTGGGTCCCAGGACCTCCCGGGCTAGCAGCCCTGGGAGATGCTTCCTCAGCATCAGGACCATGCTCAGGCACTTCTCCCCAGCTCCCCTTTTCTGTTGCAGTGTCCAGGAACCACAGGGGTCCCCTAACTCCTGTCACTTTCCAGCTCTCTGGGTTTCACCCATTTGCCTCCTTGATTTGGGAGTCCATGCTGGCAAAGAGAATTTGATCTTTCTCCTTCCCTCTCCTGCATAAGAGCCTCGGCCTACTCGGTGACAACCTTGCTAAAGCCTTCTCAGGGAAGGGACTCAAGGTCAAGGATGCTGGGAACCTGTGGCCCTCATTTATTTATTTATTTATTTATTTATTTATTTATTTATTTAATCTTTTTTGGCTTTTTAAGACAGGGTTTCTCTGTGTAATCCTGGCCATCCTGAAACTTGCTCTGTAGACCAGGCTGGCCTCGAACTCACAGACATATGCCTGCCTCTGTCTCCAGAGTGCTGGGATTAAAGGTATGCACCACCACCACCACCACACTGCCTCTGACTCTCTCTCTCTCTCTCTCTTTTTTTTTTTTAAAGAAGATTTATTTTATGTATGTGAGTACACTGTCACTGTCTTCAGACACACCAGAAACGGGTATTGGATCCCATTACAAATGGCTGTGAGCCACCATGTGGTTGCTGGGAATTGAACTCAGGACCTCTGGAAGAGCAGTCAGTGTTCTTGACCACGGAGCCATCTCTCCAGCCCCTGCCTCTGACTCTCTTAAAAGCCCCAGGATGGAGTCTTGGCTGCAGATCTCCGAGTCAGAACCCAACCTTCCTGGGGCCAAGAAGGCCATCTGAACTACAAGGTGTCATCTCCTACTTCACTCCCACAATGCCCTGCCACAGGATTGGCTGAAGACTTCTTTGAGTTCTAGAGAAATGCTTAGGCCTCATCTCTTGCCCTTAGGCCAAGCTGGTGGAAAACAAGAACCCTAACTTCCTAGGGGTGGACTGGTCCTCACAGCTGACCTGGTACCTGAGATTTGTCTTGAGATTTGAGAAGAGGAGAAGGTGAGGGCGGGGTACTATCTCCCTAGTGAAGAGCTCAGATAGGGGAGGCTAGTCTATGGCAGGTATAATCCCAGAAGCCTTCCTGCAAGCAGCAGCATGGTTCAGGCGACAGCACCAGGAGGTTGCTGCTGTTGGAGACACTGGGGTAGGAGTGAAAACAGCTGAACTGAACCCGACTGTGGATGGGTAGAAATGCAGCAACCACTCTTTGTTAAGCAACTACTTTGTACCAGGCTATTCAAGGAATTTGGAGGGCTGGGGGTGGGGCTCAGTGGGTAGAGTACTTGTCTAGTATGTACCAGGCCATGGTACTGCTATGCAGTATATCTGATGTGCCCACCATCAAAGGCGTCCCGACCCACAGGTTGAGAACCACTGCTCTTGGAGCTGATGAGAATACCCAGTCAAGGTGTCTTGCCCATCAGACCACCCAGGAAAGGATTGCATCCATCCCCAGTGCTGCAAGACAAACAAACCACTTGGGACACAGTAAAAGAGATCTCCCTTGCCTGGCAGTGGTGGCACACACCTTTAATCCCAGCACTTGGGAGGCAGAGGCAGGCGGATTTCTGAGTTCGAGGCCAGCCTGGGCTACAGAGTGAGTTCCTGGACAGCCAGGGCTACACAGAGAAACCCTGTCTCAACACCCCCCCCAAAAGAGAGAGAGAGAGAGAGAGAGAGAGATCGATCTCCCATACTTCTGGGCATAGGTCTCCTCCCCTGCAGCTGACGTTTTAGTGGAAACAGACTTAAAAGGCAAATAGCTGAAGTATGCCATGTATTAGGGAAGGTCTTGGAGGGGGAGTGAGAGCCAGAAAGAGAAGAGGTGAGGGGTCAGGGGTACCAGGAGGTGGGTAGGGTCAGGGGTAGGGGTTGACTTGAATGCTAGGTGCAGAAACAAGACTTGACCAACCATGAGCAGCACAGAAGAGATGTCAGAAACAGGACCTCAGTGGTACGGCTAGTCCTGTGTGTGTGCAGGAGGGAAGCTGAGAGGCTGGGTGACTGAGTGTCCAGGAGCATCCTGTGGCTTCCAGTCCTTTCCAGGGTGGGCTGGTGGGTAAGACACCCTGACTAGGTGTTCACATCAGCGCCTAGAGCAGAGGTTCTCAACCTGTGGGTCGGGACCCCCGAGGGGAGGGGCGGCAGATCACGTATCCTGTGTACAGATATTTACATTATGGCTCACACCAGTAGCAAAATTACAGATATGAAACTGCAGTGAAGTAATTTTATTGTTGGGGGGTCACCACATACAACAGTGCCTGTAATCCTCTTGGAAGCTTTGGAGGGAGTGTGCTGGCTAGCTGGCTAGTCTCATTTTGCACTTGAGGAAACAGTCTCAGAGATCCCCATGAACTGCTTGAAGTGAGACAGCGTTGGAACTCAAGACCGCTCTTCACACACCATTCAGATGTGTCCGTCCCATCCCCATCCCCCACTCCCATGCGGATCAGTCCAAACCATGGCCTTGTGCATGGCAGGCAAGCGCTCTACCACTGAGCCACACCACCACTTTCTCACTCTTGTGAATAAAAGGTCTCGGTCAATTCTGACAATTAGTTATTTGACCAAATAGTAGTTCACAGCTACCAGCTACCTACTAGTCACAGAGTTAGCTATAGCTTTTGAAAATATAGAGGCCAAACAGGTAGGCCTCTGTCAGGGAAGGCAGGCCTGGGAAGGATTTCCTGCCTTCATGAGCCTGTAGGTATGAGGACACCAGGCTGGGGTACCCACTGGAGCTGCCAGCCACTTACACAACCATGGCCACAACCATGGGCTATTCATTTAACCTCTCTCCAGGAAGTGCATTGGTAGGGCTGCTGTGAACACAGCAGACCCTAATGAGGACACTTCCAGGGTCTGGGTTTGGTGGAGTGTGACCACTATTATTAAAATGCATAGCTGGAGAACAAGGGGAGACTGTGCAAGGCCAGATGTCCAGCTGGCCTTCCAGAGGTGCCTGAGGAGTTTAGAGCACAGGTGGACTGGGCGGTGTGTGTTTCCAGGGCTGCAGCACAGGTTTCTGCAAGGGGAGGCCTCAGGTATAGGGCTCAAGGGCTGGGAGGCGCCAGGCTGGGGCCATGGGTGCAGGGAGGAGGAACCTGACGGTGTGTTTGGAAGGTAGGGCGAGCAGGCCTCGAGGTCACAGGCACAAATGGGTAAGCTTCCTGCATGTCAGTGAGGTGATTAGCTCCAACGTTGGGGACAGGCCTTGTGACAAGAGAGCCCCAGAGGCTTTAACGAGAGGACCACTGTGGGGCGAGGGATTTGTAGGGGATGCATGACCCACAGCAGACCAGGAGGAGGCAACAGTCTGATCCCAGCCCTTAGGCCAGTCTCTGTAGTCAATCCCAGAACTGCAGAGTTTCTCTGACCCTTGGCCTGGGCCACAGTGCCCAGACCAGCCCCCAGGGCCTTGGGCGGTGGAAAGTGAGGCCAGGAGGAGCCTGGCTGTCCAGGGCTGCCTGCTGGAGGGCAGGAGGGAGAGAGAGGACTTTATATTGTCTTTCCTTCCCTCCCCCAGGTGCCTGCCGGTTACACCACTGTGGTTTGGCGGCCCCGGGGAGCTCTCGCATTGGGTAATGCTGGACACAACGGCTCCTAAGGCGCGCACATTCTCACAGGGCACCACATACGCTGTGCTCAGTCACCTGCCTGCCTCACCACCACTCACGCTTAAGCACACCTACACACACCCTCTCACACGGTGGCAGCACACTGGCAGGGCCTCCCCCAGAGATCTGTGAGGTGTCTTCCCAGTCTTTGTCCCCTAGGCTCCAGGAGCCCCAAGCCCAGAGAGGTAGGGAAAGAGCAAGTAGTCTCCAGAGTAGAGACCTTGTCCTGTAGACGCCAGACCCGGGAGATAAAAGGGGAGGGAGTACGGAGGGGGAGGGTAGAAGAGGGACGTAGAGTTGAGATGCGGTAGGAAGGAGTTAATTGTGGCTCTTTTAGGGAACTGCTATGACAGCGGGGTCTTGTTGTTGTTGTTGTTGTTTGAGACATGGTCTTTTAAAGTCCAGGCTGGTGAATTTGAACTTCTGATACTCTTGCCTCTGCCTTCGGAGCGCTGAGATTACAGGTGTGGGCCTGTGCCTAGGTATTGCTCGCCCCACCCCAGCCAGGAGGTGAGCTTTTGAATGCGCATGCGCTTTGCTTCACAGCCCCAGAAGAAGCATCTTGAGACCTGGCGTAGCACTGCTAGGGCTTGTGAGACCTAAGTCCGAGAGCCCGTGATACAGCTGCTCAAGCGGACCACTTAAAAAGGAGAAAGCATTGGAGGAGGGGCCAGTGAGTGTCCATCTCCAGGGTCAGCATCCTAGGTAGTGAGAGGAAGCAGACATCTGCCATGGAGAGGAGACAACCCCTCTCCCTCTCCTCTCCCTTTCTCTCTCTCTCTCTCTCTCTCTCTCTCTCTCTCTCTCTCTCTCTCTCTCTCGTGTGTGTGTGTGTGTGTGTGTGTGTGTGTGTGTGTGTGTAAATACGAGGTGGTGGTTGGTAGTGGTAAGATGATTTAGCAGTTAATACTTCCTGCTTTTGCAGAGGACCCGAGCTCGGTTCCTAGCACTCAGTAATGGGAGGCTCATTACTGCCTGTAACTCCAGCTCCAGGGGGATCCAACGCCCTCTTCTGGGCCCCAAGGATATCCATTCATGTGCACACCCCCACACACATAATTAAAAATAATAAACTTTCTTTTAAAGAAGGTGGCAGCACAGCTACCTGAAACAACTTGACTACTAAATGTCTACCCCCGTGCTGCGCTGACTGGGACTAAGGCCTGGTCTAGAGAGCTCTATGTATGGATTTTTACTGTTGGCTGCTTAAGGCTTTCTGAGGAACAGACAAGAGGAGAGTAAAATAAAAATTGTATCTTTCCCTCTTGTGAGAAGCTAGGTTCTCTGTCCTCTCTGTGCGTCCGTGGGTGGGGGGAGAGGGGGCCTGGCAGTCCCTGAGTTGGGATACTTTGGGCAAGTGTCTTCCCCTCTGTGGTCCTGAGCCAGCCTCAGAATGGGGGTGGGGCTAGTGTTATCATGTGATGTTAGTGAAGCCCTGCTAGGAGCTGTCCTGGGGTGGCAAGAAGGAATACAGGAACTCACAGGCTGGAGAGAGATATAAGCAGCTACTACAGGACAGTGTGATGGGCCCAAAACGGTCTCCCCAGAGGGCCAGGGCAGGCCATAGGAATGGCGTTAGAAGCATGGTTCTGTTGAGATCCAAGCAGGCAGAATTCAAGGAGCCCCAGGAATACATCCCAGAGGGGCCTAGAAGGCCGAGCAGCGTCCTAAGGTCCCTGTGTTGCATAGTCAGCCAAGAAAGAGGCTCGCAAGCCACAGAGCCTCACTGGGTGTGCTCGAAGCTTAGGTCTGAGTTATGGAGACTAGAAGCTTTCAGAGAGTGTCAGTCATGAGCACCTCCTTTCTATATCCTCCTCCAGAAGAATACTGGCTCCTGGCTCTGCTGCTGTCCGAGCCAGCACTGGGAGGCCTGCTCTGCAGAGGCAGTAGGAGCAGAGAGGGGCTGGGGTTTTGGCACATAGGACGAAAAGGACTGGAGGTAAAAACGGAGGAGAGCACCAGGGACCTCAGAGGGTGCAAGCACAGATGGGTGTCTGGAGAGAATCTCTCATGTACTGTGTGGAAGCGTCACCCGACAATAAAAAGCTGATGGCCTATTAGCTGAGACAGGATATAGAAGGAGGGACATCCGGGAAAGAGTCGAGAGAGAGGAATATTCAATCCAGACTCTGAGGAAGTTGGACACATGAAACTGAGGAGAGGTAACTAGCCGTGTGGCAGACATACACTAGAATAAATGAGTTATATAAGTTTCAAGTTAGTCAGAAATGAGTCAAAGCTTTTAGCCTAGGCATCTATTCATAAATAATTCTCAGAGTCCTTATTCTAGGAACAAAGAGGCTGGGTAGAAAAGCTCGAGGCTACAGGTGTCACACATGTGGTCCGACAGGTACAGCCCAGGCGCCCCTTCACCAGACAGCATGGTCTCTGGGCTGAGGAAGTGGTGTTCTAGATTCTCTTGGCTCCTGAACAGCAGGAGAATCACCAAAGGCTTTGTGGTTGTGTCCCAGAGCATGCTGTGACAAAGGACAGTTGTCCAGGGGCAGGATGACAGGTTACTGTTTGCACCTATTTTATTTCTTCCTGTTTGCAGCACTGGGGTTGAATCCAGGGCCTCAGGCATGTCAGGCAAGCTCTCTGCCACTGACCCACAGCCTGGCCTCCACCATGAATATGGGTTTTGTTGGGCTTTGAGGCAGGATCTCGGGCAGATTGGGCAGGCGTTGAATTTAGGCAGCTGGGCTGACACTGAGCTGCTAATCTCCTGCCTCTGCCTGTGATTACAGGTGTGCACTAGCACACCCCACATTTTGCTTAACCATAGTTAATCTAAGAAAGCTCAGCATGGGGAGGTGCTGGTGTCAAGCCTCTAGCACATATGCATGCTTGTGTGTGAGTTTGTGTGTGTATACAAATGTAATTTGAAAAAAATGATAATCAGTTAAGTAACCGTGTATAAGAATTTGGGGTACAGCCGGGCAGTGGTGGCGCACGCCTTTAATCCCAGCACTTGAGAGGCAGAGACAGGCAGATTTCTGAGTTTGAGGCCAGCCTGGTCTACAGAGTAAGTTCCAGGACAGCCAGGACTATACAGAGGAACCCTGTCTTGAAAAACCAAAAAAAAAAAAAAAAAAAAAAAAAAA
>NW_021604607.1:9741018-9771339 GCF_004785775.1 Grammomys surdaster | reverse complement strand
ACAAACAACCCCTAACCCAATGATTGTGCCCCAGTTTCTCTAGGCTGGTTCTTTTCCTGAACCTTTTGAGAAAGGCCCCGTCTTAGTCAGGGGTCCATTGCTGCGAGGAAACACCATGACCAAAGCAATTGGGAGGAAAGGGTATATTCGGCTCACACTTCCACATGGCTGTTCATCTTGGATGGAAGCCAGGACAGGAACTCAAACTGGGCAGGAACCTGGAGGCAGGAGCTGGTGCAGAGGCCATGGAGGGGTGCTTCTTCCTGGCTTGCTTCCCATGGCTTGCTCAGCTTGCTTTCTTATAGAACACAGGACCACCAGCCCAGGGATGGCACCACCCACTATGGACTGGACCTTCCCACCCTTGATCACTAATTAAGAAAATGCCTTACAGGCTTGTCTACAGTTCAATCTTATGGAAGCATCTCTGTCTCTCTGTCTGTCTGTCTCTGTCTCTCTCTCTGCCTCCCTCCCTGCCTCCCTCCCTCTCTCTCTCTCTCTCTCTCTCTCTCTCTCTCTCTCTGTCTCTCTCTCTCTCTCTCTGTCTCTCTCTCTCTTTCCCCCTTCAGTTTTTTGAGACAGAGTTTCTCCGTGTAGCCCTGGCTATTCTGGAACTTACTCTGTAGACCAGGCTGGCCTCAAACTCACAGAGATGTACCTGCCTCTGCCTCCTGAGACTAAAGGTGTGCTCCACTGCCACCTGGTTTGAGGATTTTTCTTAGCTGAAGTTCTCTCCTCTCAGCCAACTTTAACTTGTGTCAAACTGACTGAACCCCATTCAGCACTGGCCCTGACAGACAGTTAGAAACCCAAGGCACCAAACACAGTAATTGTCTGCCTTGTCGGAAAAGAGAGGGAAACTCTCACATTGGTCAGGAACAGGGCTGGCCCTGCCCCAGGTAGCTAACCACTGAGCTACATAGCTGGGCTGAGGGAGGAAGCTGGCTAAATTCATCATACTTGGAATCCTATTTTGACCTCAACGGCACTTGGTGCCATTGGGCCTGCATACACCCTGGTCAGCAGGAGGAAACAGTCTCAGAGAGTGGTTGGAAGTCACAGGGTTAGAGGGCATCAGTGTGGTGATGTTTGAATGCAGCTCTATGACAGCCTACTGAAAACCAAGGTCTCTCCACAGCACCGGTGAAGCCTACCCCAGCCCCGCAGCAGCTGAGGTAGAACTGTGGTAGCATGCTCTGCCCACTGGCCCACCTATTACCCTCAGCTACCCCTATCCCAGCGGCTCCCTGGACAGAATGCATAGGAACTAGTCAGAAGGGAGATATCATGTGGAGATCCTGGGGAGACTTGGGTGGAGTGAGTGATGGAATTGATCATACACTGTGTACATGTATGACAGGTTCACTGTGTACATGTATGACAGGTTCAAAGAATAAAAAGTTTAAATTGCTGTTTTGAGTTGCTGAGTTTCATAAAGGAAAATACATTACATGAATTCTAGAATAGAATTTGGACAGAATTCCCGTAATTTACGAAATGCCCTAAATGTATTTCTGTCATTTCTTGCCATCTACTTAGGCAAAGTGCTGCTCCCAAAATTAATGATTATAAAACCCAAATATCAATCAACTCTGGAAAACCATCTTCAGTGCTTTGAGTCTTGCAGAGTCAACTACTCAGACTGCATTTAATTCTTTATATAAAAAACAAACACACCTGTGGTATGTAAATTTGTGTTTACTAAAGGATAAAATTCATGTGAGAGATTGTTTTATAGTGAACTTTTTGTCAGGTGTGGTGGTGTGTATCTCTAATTCCAGGCGGAGCTCTATGAGCCAGGGGCCAGCCTGGCCTACATAACGAGTTCCAGGGTAACTAGGGCTACATAGTGAGAACTTGACTCAAAAAACAAAAAAATAAAACAACACAACCCAAAAAATCCAAACCATAGGAGCCACCCATGAACTGATCAACCAGAGGGATGAACATGGACCTGGAACTCAAGGTCATATATGGGAATTCAAGGGTAGCCTGGGCTATATAAGATCCTTTCTCAAAACAGAAGAATGTTTGTTTAGTGAAGCCGGGCACAGAGCACCCTGGAATGGCACCCAGGGAGGAGGGTCTTCTGGGAGGGCTCCATTGACAGGGCGAAGAGCTATCTAAGAGTCAGCTGACACTGTGGGGACAAAGCAGGGGTTCCTGGAGATGGCGTCCTTCTCCCTGTAACCTCCACAGCTTCTGGGAGCATTTCCTTACCTTTGAAATGAGAATAGTGACCCAGCCCCAGTTAAGGACCTTAGGAAGAGTGTCATTAACATATGTAAAGCCTTAGTTGTGGGCAGTGGTTCAGTATCTCTGTAGAGGGTGCTATTTGAAATTCCAAGGCCTTCCTGGAGAACGGTGGGCTTGCGGTGGGGGTGGGGAGCAGAGCTGACACACCGGTATTAACAACTGCTGCCTGGTCCTCAGGCCCGTCACTGCATCTCTAAGCACATATTCACTATCCCTGAAAGCAACTAAGGACTAGCACAACTGGAGAAACTGAGGCTCAAACAGACTGTGCTCCAGGTTATCCAAACTGCCATTGGCAGCACCTGAGGTCCTTCTCCCTGGTGTCAGGGGCTCTCAGCTGTTCCCACTTGTAGTAACAATCTGTGCTCTGGGATGAGAAATCCAAAGCAAACCCTCGAGGGCAGTGCCTATGGGGGTGGAAAATCTAGGGCAATTTATGTTTTTGCTTTTTAAATTTGTATCTTATTATTTTACATGTGAGTGCTTATCTTCATGTGTGTCTGTGCACCACACATATACTGGCACTGGGTTCCCCAAACCTGGAGAATTACATACAGGCAGTTGTGAGCGGCCATGTGGGTTCTGGGAGTTGAGCCCTAGTCCTCTGAAGCCCAGCCAGTGCTCTTGACCGCTGAGTATCTCTCCAGTCTTGTATGCTTTTAAATTAACTATCTAATTATTTTGTTTTGGGATGTTTGCCGTTGTCCAGGCTGTTCTCAAATTCACAGCAATCTAACCCCGAGTGCTGGGCTTACAGGTATGAGGCACAATGCCTGAGTAGTTTGGGTTCTGTGAGCAGTGGTTTCACCAGGCTGGCCTTGAACTTGCCATACTACTAGCTTGGGCCAAACCTGGCTTAAAAGTGTATTTCTTCTGGGGCTGCGATGGGAAGCAACGTCTGCCTTTCTACTGTTACTGCCTTTCTTTTTACCTCCTGCATTTCAGCTTGCAGGTACAGTTTAAAAAAAAAGTCTCACTCTGTAGTCCTGCCTGGTTGGTCTGGAACCCCTTCTGTAGACCAGGCTGGCCTTAAACTCTTTCTGCCTCCGCCTCCCAAGTGCTGGGATTAAAGTTGTGCATCACCATGGCCGGTTTAGCATGCCATCGTTTAATAAACATTTATTTTACTACTTTATTACTTTATATCATTTATTTTATGTGTGTTTTGCCTGCATGTATATATATGCTCCATGTGTTTCCAGTGTCCATGGAGGTCCCAAGAGAGGTCAGAGTCTCTGGAATTGGAACTCATTAATAGATATTTGAGGTGTTTCTTTTTTTCCCCCAAGACAGGGTCTCATGTAGCCAAGGCTAGCCTCAAACTCACTATATAGCTAAGGATGGCCTTAAATATCTGATTGTTCTGCCTTGCAGAGGTGAGGGCAAGGTACCATACTAGCAGTGCAGAGATCACATCCAGGGTAGGCAAGTACCATTCCAAGTGAACCACATCCGTAGGACCCTAGTTCTACTTTTCGTTATTAGGAATAAAGTTTAAAAGTTCTCTTTCTTGTCTCCTTCCCTCCTTCTTCCTTAGACTAAGTCTTGTTAGTCCTGGGACTCAGTTTGTAGCCAAGATTAACTTTGAACTCATGGCCTTCCTCCTGCCTTAGCTTCCTGAGTGGAGGAATTACAGTAAGTATACCTGGCAGGGTCTCTCAGGACCCAATCTGGCCTTGAATTTGCTATATGGCTGAGGATGCCCCTGAATTCCTGGTCTTCCTGCCGCTACCCCTCAAGACTCAGCTGGAGTGAGTTCCAGGCTAGTCAAGAGAACCAGACTCAATAAAACAATTCATAAAATACCTAATTTGGCTAGGGATGTAACTTGACAGTGGATTGCTCCCATGCCTGGGACCTCAGTACCACCAAACAGCTCAAACAAAAAATAAACAAACCAATCTAACATATTACCTTGAAAATGACGTGGGAGTTCCCTTGAGTAGCTGTGAGCCTGGAGGTGTGGCTCAGTTGTCTGCAGAGCTAAGCCCTTACACATGTGAGTCTCTGGGGTCAATCAAACTCGGTATGGTCCAGTGATTGTATTCACCGGTGTTTGCCACACAGGGCTGAAACCATACATGAGCAACAAACCTGGACCTGTTTGTCCCTAGCAGTACCATGAAACAGTCGCCACGTATTCACGGACTCGTGGCTGTTAAACAGGTTGTGTAGCCACACAATTGGATACTTCTCCACTACAGAAGGGATGAGGTGCTGAAGCTTGGTATCTCATGGGCAAATCCCGAAACCCTCATTTGTACACTCCCTAAAGGCAGCAGCTATTGGTTCACTCTTTACCAGACACTGGGAACTATCTGTGGGACAAAGGACAGGCCCTGCCCCTCTGCCCAGTGGGTTAGGGTTCCAATGCCAGCAGGTGAATCACAGCAGGCTCTGTCTTAGCGTGTGCACCCCCAGCTGTTTCTCATAGCAAGTGGCTGTTGACTTCTGCTGGTTCTGCCCACCTCTGAGACATGCTGGGTCCAGGTGTAGTGTAGCTACACGTGGGATGTTGATCTCACGGATTCAAGGATCTCTGGGTCAGGGAGACCAGGTAGGAATGATTATCAATGCATCCCCCCACTTTGTTGTTTGTTTTGAGACAGGGTCTCACTGTGTCCTGAAGCTCGGTATACAGACCTGGCTGGCCTTGAACTTACAGAGACCTGACTGTTTTTGCCTCCTGAGTGTTGGGATTAAAACTGAAAGCCAAATAGATCCAGCCTATGTGTCTCTCTTGAAGTGGACCCTCTGTCCATGGTGTTAGTGGTACTGATGGTGGCTGTGGGTGGGGGCAGTAGCTTTCCAGTTACCCTGAGCCTTAAGTGCTGGGGATACGGCTTAGTGGTAAGCACTGGCCTAACACTGACCAGGCCCAAGGGTTCAGCACCAGCACAGAAAAGCAGCAGCAGCAACAAAGTAAAGTATTCCGAGCTTCTTATGGAGCCTGCCATGGCTGCTGGAATTTACAGTCCAGGCCCAGTTCTCTTCTGGATGAAACAGGCCCTGAGCCCAGTAGAGGGGACACAGGCTGCCCACAGCTGGCCTGGCCTCCTGCAGAGGGTCACTGGGAATTCTGTGTTTCATCAAATATTGCTGGGCTACAGAGTTTTATTTGAAAATAATTTTAATTAGCCGGAAACTAGGAGTTTAATAAATGGAAAACAGAGAACTTTCCAAGGCCGCAGCTGGGAAACACTCGCTTTTTAAAATAAAATTCTGCCTGTCTTCCCAGGTCAGCTAAGCACCCTGACTGGAGGACCCTAGTGCCAGGCAGATCCACAAAGAAAACACAGCTTATTTTTAGAGAAATAGTTTAAACTTGGTTACAGTGATCCCAGGAGTTTCCTTCCCCATCCGTCCTGGGGCCTTACGTCTTCTCTCTATTTTGGGGCGACCTCTCCGGGGTTTACATCTTCCCTCTATTTTGGGGCGACCTCTCCGGGGAAGAAAGAATGGCTGGCAGGAGCTATTTCTGCTCAGATGAAAATAAAAGGGCCCTCCCTCAGCCCCAGGGAGTGAATCTGTGCTAAAAATGTCCCTGCAGACCGCAGGGCCCATGAAGCTTAGCCTTGGCAGGTGTGCCAGCAATGAAGGTGGCTCTGGGGTCCCTGCAGGCCTGGAGACTGTAGTCACCCTCCCACCCATCCCTGTTTTTGCCCCCACCCAGCAGGAAGCGGATGGCAGCCTGGCAGTTATTTCCGGGTTTTGAAAGCAGTTTTAACTTGAAAGTGGCTTGATAAGGAGAGTTGCTTTTCCTTTGTAGGTGTTGGTCCCCTCCTCCCCCTCCTCCTCCTGAAGACACACCCCCCATACCTCTGCTAATACATCTAGGCCTAAACACAAGTTGAACCTTCCTCCTCATACACAGAAGGCCCGGACACCTACCCCCACAGCCGCAGCCGTATACAGACACGCCCAAACCCACATTCACTCACACAGCAGGGCATAAGGGCACACCCACTAGAGCAACACACACTCACACTCACTCACATGCACACACCTCAACACACCCAGCCCCCACATCATGACACCCATACCCTACCAGAAACACCCTCAGCCTCCCCCCCCCCAAAAAAAAAACCCTACAACCCTATGTACACGGCACAAACCGAATCCACACTTGGTCACACACTGATGTGTGTGACCCCTCCATAGGCAATCTGAACCTTACGACACACCCAGGCTCATCAACACCCAGAGACCCTTCTACTCTGCATATTCATAAGCCCCCTACAGGAAGTCAAGAAACACATCCCCTTCCTGCATCCTTTACACACATCGGAGACACAGATCCCTGAACACTGTGCACAGCTCAACACCCATAAACACCTGGACAACCATACAGACACCCAGAACTTATAGACCCAAATCCACCTCCCACATGGCACCCCCACGCACCTTCCTTCAGAGATACCCTGTCAAGCACCCCCACAAACATTCTTGCACTTTCTGGCTCCTCTGGCTGTCTTCCTGCCGTGCCTCAACTTCCTCTTTTCTTCTTTCCTCCCCCTTTGGCTTGCTAGCATCTCAGATCTAGAACTGCCTGCCCTGGGTATCTGATGCTCACTGCAGCCTTCGAGATTGAAGAGATAAGAGCTGGGCGTGGTGCGGCACACTTGTAGTCCCAACTCAGCTGGAGGCTGAGGCAGGGGGATCTGCTGTTACAAAGTGAACAGTGGGTAAGAGCTTGCCTGGCCTCAGTCCAACAGCTGGTCAGCCCGAAGGGCTGCAGCGACCCAACTTCCGGTTTAAAAAAACCATTGGGCGCGAGTCATATCCGCCTTCGTTTGTCACCACGAACTAAGCTGGAGGACAGCGGTGTTCTCGGCAGGTGGCTTTCTTTCTTCCCAGGTTTAGTGTTCTCCAGCAGGCTCTCTGTAGACACCCACCCCACGGCTTTCCTGAGACCTTTCCTCAGGAGCGGACCTGGCAGTTCCAAGAGCCTGCATCTGTCTTTCCTACATCATTCAGACTATTCAGGCTTGCCCATAGTCAACGCAGAGCTTCTCAATTGTGTGTGCTGCTTTTTACACGGATAGCAGGAGATTCAGAAAGCAGGGGCAGAAGACCTGTACTGGTACACAACCCCCTTCCGGAATGATTTATAAGGTGGTGTACACTATGTTGGGCTGTTTCAAACCCACCCCAGTCTCCCAGCAGTAAGTGGGAGGGCTTCTTGGAATCACTCGGGTCTGGGCCCACAACCGCCCACGATAGGTCCCATCTAGATTCAGCTTTGGGCCTCCCTGCTTTTAGCTCCTGCTGTCACCTGTGGTGGCTAGTTCTACTTTGCTCTTACTTGCAAATTTTACTTCTAGATCCTGGATTTACAAAAATACTATCCTAAGGGTAAGCAAGTAAACACTGTTCATTCTGGGCGCCGCAGAAGCACAGTAAGCCAGCGCCCCTACTGATGTGTGGGCGAGAAAACTTCTGAATGACCGCCCAGCCCTCCAAGCTTTCCAACGCGTTTAAAACAGGAAACTTCAGAGCCCTAGCTCTAGGCCTTCAGAGCAGTTTTTAAAAATGAGTGTGGCTTACCCCAAAGAGAAGTCCAACATTCCAGCTGATCAAAAGTACTTGTTTAGAAAAATAAGTTTGAGAATGAAGTGGAAACAAGATCTGTGAAATGAAGCCGGGCCTAAATAGCTCCACCGTGGAGCCAGTTTCCGCCCCCCCGGCCCCCCCCCCCCCGCATTCTTTATGGCCAGGAGGCCACGGAGCTGCAGGGGCTTCACCCAGCCCCAGGCCTTCTTGGCCTCCGGCTCCCTCCACCCCCCCAAGGCCCAGCATCTGGGACAACTTTGAAACTGTTTGGCTGCAGCAAGTAACCATCCCCTCCTCCACGTTAAAAAAAAAAAAAAGAAAACACCGCTGCTCCAGTGAGCACCGACTCCATCTTCCTTAACTGGAAACAGCTGCCCAGTTTGGCGCGTCCATCAGACAGGCCCCCTCCCCCAGCTGTGAGTCACAGTAGACCCTGGCCAAGGCAGGGGCAACCAGAGGGGAGCGGCAAGGATTGGTTGATAGAGCCCAGCTGTTGCCGATAAGGAAGCAAACTCTTGCTGGGTCTCTTGCTTGCTTTGGAAAAGGTGTCTTAACTGTGTGTATGGGGGTAGGGGAGAAAACTCTGACATATGAGTTTAAAAGATTGTTTTAAAACGAGCAGGGTAAAAACCAACCACCAACAAACCCAGAAGCACAGATGACTATTTCTTAAGCTCTGGGAAGCAGGCAAACCGAGGCAGTCTTGTTTGCCTTTGGTAGAAGCCTGGATGAATTTGCTTTCTGGCCTCCTCTTCCTTTTGCATAAATAGCCTGAATGTGCTCATTCCCAGAGGAAGTTGTCTGTGTAAACAAACATCACCCAGATAGAAGTTTAACCGGCTTAATCTTCCTTCCTCCCTCTCTGAAGGACATAACTCAGCTTTCCAAAGTCCAAGCAAAACCCTAGCCCAGCTCCCAGTGCCTGGCCCAGACCTCCGGTTGCAGGCTCCAGGCCCTGGTCAGGCACACTAGAGAAAAATCGGACCTTCAGCAGCCACGTGATCCACTGGGTGACTCACAGGCCGGCCACACCCCTTGCGGTCTCCCGCCAGGCCCTACCACCAGCCAGTCAGCCAACATTGGGATGCATCTTATTACCAAAGGGAACAGCTAACAAATGCCCTTGACAGCCAAATAATTACTTTCTTTCAGCTGAAAGGATTTGCTATAAAACAAATACAGGTACGAGTGGATGCAGGCTTTTCTGAGACCTGCCAGTGCCACACCTCTTCCCAGACTTGCTGAGGCCTCAGGAAGCTGGGAGACCTGGTTTTTTAACACACACACACACACACACACACACACACAAAACTACTCAAGAGTTTTTTTCCAAAAAATTTTATTGGGGGAGAGCTACAAAACATTTACAGTACAATGTTTACAGTCACAATTTGTAGTGAACTGATTCCCCAAAATATATTACAACTCAAGTTGACTTATCTTGTTACATTCAAAAACCTACTTCTGTCAAAGTAGTTCAGAGTGCACACACGGTGCTCCTACTGTAGCTACATACAAACTAAGCAACTGCTCATTCGTCTGCCGTCCAGGAAAGCCGGGAGACATTCCTGCCTCTTACACTGAAAAACAACAGTACAGTTTTGGACTGTCATTAAACAAGGCATAGTCATGTACCACCAACATTTCAGCGCTAAGACGTGGCCTCTTCACTTCATAGCTATAGTAAAAAAAAAGTGGTAAAAATCTTTTCCTTTTGTGCAAGTGAACCCATCCGGACATTCAAATTCTCAAGCACTAATGAAATACTTATTTGGTTGAGGAAGATTTAAGGCAAGTTCGGGCCTGTGAAGGCACTGAGACCATCCCCCCCATTTATTGCTACATGTCTTTATACTCAATGTCACAGTAGAGCTGGTGGAATCAGGAAACCTCCTTTCCTTGCTGGTTTATAAAGCTGGAACTAGAGAAGCATGCCACACGTGAGCCTGACTTCAGTCTGTGGTCATTGTTTTTCTCTTTATGTTGGATGGGCTACACCATTCTACATTCTAAGAAAACCTCAAAATGTTCCCCAAGCTACTTCCACAGCATCGAGAAAGATAGATTTCTGTAAAGAAACCATGCAATCTTTTGAAATTTACGTAAACAAGGAAAGAAATTAATGAAATAAATATTACATACAATCTCTTAAATTAAGATTTTTCTTACTCATTTACAATAAAATAACCAAGTGAAGTTACAAAAGGCATATATTACTGTGAAAAGAACACACTCCACATTTTGCCGATTAATAATGGCAATTATAATTTAACATAATAAAAGAATATATATCTATTGCTTTCATCATACTCGATAAATACAGTATGAACATCCTCAATGTATACTTTTCACAAGACAATAAATAAGTTAAATACTTTTTCATATTGAGTTGTGGTGCAGTGGTGCGGATCAACTCAAAACAGCTAAAACTGAAGCACTTATTTCCCAACAACTATGAACTGAGCTCTGCCCAAGCCTTCCAGAGAGCAGAGGAAATGGTTCTAAGCTAAAGGCCCACTGAGTGGTGGCAGTGAGCCTGTTATCACACTTTGGAATGCAAGGGCTCCCCCACCCCCAGACATACAGAACTTTGTTAAAAAAACAAAACAAAAAACAAGGTAAACAACCACCACAAAGGAGGCTGAGAGCTACGCATCAAGGCATGTTCTTGGCATTTTTTTGAATTCTAGAAGCTTACAGTTTAGGGAAGTGGCGGCCGGCTGGCTCACACTGATCTTGGAATCCCTTCCAAGTAAGAGTCCTCACATCTGGACCGTAACTAAGGCTTTGAGTGAAAGAAGAGACGGAATGGTGCTTGGTAGCTGCTGGTGCTGGGCTGATCTTTTTTTTTTTTCTTTTAAAACTAGAGTTTCAAACTCATCTGAGACCTAAACAAGTGTTTGGTTATCTTTTGTTCTTTCCGCATCACAACCGCCCTGTTGTGAGTATTTTGTTCATCCACACGAAAAGTTCGTTGGCTTTTATTTCAACAAGAACAAAACTTTGCAATAATAATAATAAAAATAATAATAAAAAAAACGAAACGAGAAAACCGAAAGGGAAGGGGCGGGTCCCCTCCCGGCAGAGTTCCAGTTCAAGTGCTCGGAGGAGCTTGCAAGTCGGCCTGCGGCAGTGTCACCCCCCAACCGGTGCCCCCTGCAGCGAGCGCCTCCCAACCCCTCGCGGGCGCCCCCTTGCCTCAGTCGTCGGAGATGGAGAGGCGGCTGAAGATGGGCAGGCGACGGCCGGGGTCCAGGCTGGGGGACTCGGAGCCACTGAGGCTGCCGGAGCTCAGCGAGCCGCTCAGGTAGCTGTCGCGGTCCGACAGCGAGTCCGGGGGGCTGGGGGGCGCGTCGAACACGGGCGACTCGGACAGACGGCGCGGCAGCTGGAAGCCGAAGGGCGGCGAGGGTGGCGCGGGGGCCGCGGGGGGCTGTGCGGGGGCCGGCAGGCCCTGCTGCTGGCTGCGGTAGTAGGCGGCGGCCGCGGCTGCGAAGCTGTGGGTCTGGATGGCAAGCGGCGTGATGAGGCTGCTCAGCTCCGGGCCGAAGGCGAAGGCGTTGTTGGCGCACGAGGTGGTCGAGCAGGAGGCGCACGGCGCCCCGGAGGTCAGCAGGTCCTCCGCGCCCCCGGGGCCGTAGAGGAGCGCGGCCGCCGCCGCCGAGGCGCAGCACGTCGGGCCGCCCGAGGGCGTGGAGGCCGCCGAGGTGGAGGAGCAGGAAGAGGCCGAGGAGGAACAGGACGAGGCCGAGGAGCAGTTGGGCGGCGGCGGCGTGCGCGACGTGGGGCTGTCGAGCAGCAGCGGCGACTCCAGCCCCCCCGGCGGCTGGTGGTGGCCGGACGGGAAGCCAGAGAAACTGAGGCTGTGGTGCAGCTTGGGCCGCGGCTCCCGGGGAAAGCCCAGGTGCAGCGCGTCGCGCGCGCCGAACGCTCGCAGGTCCCCGGAGGCGCCCCCCGACGGCGCGGGCCGCCGCTCGTCTGCGTTGTGGATGAAATGGCAGCGCGGGCCGTAGGGGCAGAAGCCGATAGTGTGGAAGGTGCGGCACAGCTCCGTCTTGTACTTGGGGTGCCGAGTGAGGCTGCGCAGCTCATGGAAGCCGTGCGCGAACTGGCACTTCTCGCCGTACTTGCACGTGCCGCTCTCCTCGAAGGGCCGGCACAGCTCGGTCTTGTAGCGCGTGGAGTTGATCTGGGAGCCGCTGCCCCCCTTCTGCTGCTGCTGCTGTTGCTGCAGGTGCAGGAGGTGCTGGCTGCGCTCGCCGTTCTCGCTGAACGAGCGGTCCCGGAATTTGCTCTCCTTGTTGACCAGCGCCGTGCCGCTGCCCCCTGAAGGCTCCTTGAGCTGGCCGTAGGAGGGAGGGCCGCCCGCGCCTGCGGAGCCACAGCTGCCGCCGTTAGGGGCGCTTGGGAACTTAGGCGAGCAGCTGCCCGGACTGGGAACGGGGTGGGCGAGCGCGTGGAGGTTGCTGGAGGAGTGGCGTCGCAGGAAGCCCGGAGTGAAGCTCGAGCTCGGGGCAGCGGCCACGGGCGTCCCCACCGCCTTCTTGTCCAGCATGTTGTTCAGATTGAGGTTTGCCAGGGATTTCTCCGTCTGCCAAAGGGAGGGGAGAGGGGTCGGGATGAAAATCGGATGGGGAAGAGAGTCGGGGCTAACTGCAGAGTGAACGCCTAGTCCCAACTGCCCACTTGTTGGGGTTTCTTGTGGGTTCCAATTCAGCCTCCACGGCTACACTCGCAGAATGCGGGCCGGAGAAGAGCGGAGGACGCCCACCCCGGCCGCTCCGGGTCTAGCCATGTGATCCTGGGCCCGTGGCCACGGGGTGGGCGGCGCAAACACTGTCCGGGAAGTCCCGGCAGCGTGGCCGCGGTCCGCTCCGGAGGAGCACGGCTGCTCCAGCCGCTACTCGCTCCCTCCCCGCTCTCCACGCCCACAGTCGCAAGCACAGTACTGCTAAGTCCAGGACTTCCCTCCACCCGCAAAGTCAACTTGGAAGGGTCCCTCCCGCCTCGGCCCGGAACTCCAAAGAGTTCCAGGCCGTCCACCGTCCTTTCCCGCTGCCGGCTTACCTTGCACAAGAAGTCGATATCGTAGAAGGCTGACAAAAGTGTGGTCGACATTTTTCTGGGTCCTGTAATGGTCGGAATTGCAAGCGGGGAGGTTGGGAGGAGCCCTCGGTGCGGCGCGGCTCGAACCAAGACGAATAACGGGCGAGGGGCAGGGAGGGACGGAAAGTTTGCTTGCGGGCCGAGGAAGAGGCCGCGGAGTGGGGGGCAGAGGAGAAGCGAGAGCGCAGCTCGGCGCCTCGGCCTGCCCCCCGCGCGAGCCGTCGGCAGCTCGCGGACTGGTGGAACTCGGAGACCCGCGAGCGCGCGCCCTATATACAGCCCGAGAGCGGCGCGGCGGCGGGGCAAAGCGCACTCGGGGAGGGGACTGAACGCTGACCGGCCGGGGTCTCCAGGCAACGCCGCCCGCGGCCCGCGGACGTCAGGCCCCTTCTCGGCCTCTCATTGGTCGCCGCCAATTTTTCCCCTTCGGGGGAGGGGCGGAGAGGGGAGGGGCGGGCAGCCCGGGCGTCCCGGGCGGCGTGGGGAGCGCGGCCCCTTTGGGTGCTGCTGGGCGGCGGCGGGAATATCTCCTTCTCGTCCGCCTCTTGGAGTATAGCGTTGGAAAAACACTTTCACGTTCTATCTGACCCGGACCGGGCTACCCCGGACGTGCCTTTCCCCGCCCGATCATGCTGGGCCGACTGCCCCAGCTTTTATCTCCCAGCATAGTTTTTGCTCGGCGCGCGGGAACTGCAAAACGCAACAATAATGCAATGGTGCGCGTTGCCAAGTAGCTTGGGACTGGGGGCGGGGGTCGTGGCCTGTCCCGTAGGTGGCCGCTCGGGCCCAGCTACACGTGGGGACGCCGCAGGGGTGGGGGTGGGAGCGGCCAGCCTGGAGGAGCATTGGAGCGTTTCTCCGCCCTTCTCCCCGCCCAGGCTCAGTAAACAGGACTTGAGCGCTGCGGCCTGTGGGGCAGGGCTGAGTGTCTGAGGACAAGGCGCTGGCTTTGCTAATCACATCACAAGACCTTGAGCCTGGGCCAAAGGCGCGGAGTGGCGCGGGGTGTTCGGGCGCGGAAAGCCGCCTCCAGGGAACTAGAGGGAAGTCGGGGAAGCAGTGTGGACACGGAGGAAGTCACTTCCTTCACCTTTGTGCCTGCTGGTTGGCCTGGCCTCCCCACCCGTCTCAGGGATGGGGGTGCAGCTGCTAGCCAAGGCTTCCCGCCTGTACAGCCTTGGCCTGTCGAGTCCTGCAACCTTCCTTCTTCGGCTGTGGGAGGCACAGAATTGAATCTAAGCTTTGTGCTAGCTGCCGGAGGCGGTGGTTGCTGAACCACCACCCAGGTTGAGGGGAGTGGTCTTCATTCTGTTGCCTTTAGTGCAACTCCTACTAGCTTTCCATTGACAAAACCTTCCCAAAAGGCCCCTGACTCTTTTTGAGGGGGGCACACCCCTACACACATAGCTCCTAGAGAGGCTAAAGCTGCGGACAGCTTTACTCAGCCGATCTGGTCAGGTCCAGAACCCTTTATCCCTACACTGAGTTTATGCTGGCTGCCAAAAGCTGGACTTGGGCCCATGATTTTACCCAGCTGGCAGACTAGGTCGCCCTGGGTGGAAGGCCCAGGAGTTGCCAGGGAAGGACGCGCGACCAACTGCATCCTCCCCACGTTGCTCTTCCTGTCTGCTTGTGCACTTGGGCTGTATCCTTTAACCTGGAAGGTACGGAGGTGTGTCACTCAAAGGCTCCTGTGTCCAGGTGCATTTGGCCACACTGCAGTGCATGCTGCCCCTGTAGGAAGAGCCCATGGCAGAACCGGAGGACTGTAGGGTCACGAATGTAGTGCTAAGTAGGTACAGTGGTTCATACCTATAATCCCAGCACTTGGGAGGCAGGGGCAGACAAACTGCCATTGAGTTTTCAGCCAGCCTAGCACAACTTACCGTGGAAGTGAGACCATACCTCAATAAGGGAAAAAAAGTCCTTACCATCCTATGTATTAAAGCAAACTGTCTTTTGGCTATGGTCTGAGCAAGTGGCTGATGTTCCAGAATGAGTCAGATCTCAGTGTAGTGACTTAGGGAAGGTGGCTGCATCCCTCTTCCCACCCACGGTGTTCTTGCCTCTAGGACTGCTGGGCAGCTGTGGTTGAAAGGACCCCAACTGTAAGCATGACTCTGCCTAAGGTTTTCCTGGTTCCTCTCAGGATGCCTCAGGAGAGCAGGTAGCATCCCTCTAGCTGCTGCTAGTAGGATCTCAGACACAAACCTGTGGAAACACCCATCCCTCGTGCCCTCCCAGCCTGGCCACAGATGGCCAAGATCTAAATTTGGGGTAATTCCCAGCTAACAGCAGCGAGAACAGCCACTGGGTAGACTTGGTAGGATGGACTTAGAGATAACATGAACATGCTCTGGAACATGCTTTGGTACAGCATGCTTGCTAATGTGAGACAGCTTTATTGTTATGTAACTGCTTTTATTTCATTTTAGATGGGAGGGGGAGGGAAGGTCGGCCCGGACCAGGATTAATCTCCCAAGGTTATCACCACATTATACCACCAGCCCCTCACAGCAGCTAGATCTTAAAATAGTGTAATGCTGGGTATAGTGGTGTGTGCCTGGAATCCTGGCACTTGAGAGGCAGAGGCAGGAGGATTAACACATGTTTGAGGCTAGCCTGGTGTAAATAGCAAGCCCAGCTCAGAAAAATAAAAGCAAAACCAAAAACAAACTAAAAAATGTTAGGTTTTCAATTTTTCATCCGAGGTAGGCCACACTGACAGCTAACTAGGTAATTATTACCGGGTGCTGAGTGTCTGTAAGGGCACCTAGGGGGTTTTCTGTTCTTCTTTATGGACAGGATGGACACTGCTTCTGCCTTCCCTCTTCCTGGGCAGGTCTCTACTCCAGCATAGCTGTGTTTTTGTGGTGTGGGATGGTTTTCTTCTCAGAGACCAACTACATGTGAAATGTCAGCTTTTCTGCAAAAGGAAACAGCACATGAAATGCCTCTCTGAGCTGCACATTCAGTCCACTTGCCTCACAATTCTAAGTGACTGCTCAGCTGAGAAGCATCTGAACATATGTATAGGCCCTATAAGTTCCTAACTATGGCTGGCACGGTCTTTGTGGATAACTAGGAACGTGGAGCAAGCTACAGTGAAAAATACAAGCCGTGGATTTGAGGGCGAGTGTTTGTGGGTGTCACATATGCTGTAAGTACACATTAATGGTGACAAGCTGGGCCCTGATGCTGTGGCTCAGTGGGTAAGGGGTTTGTTACGCAAGCCGGAGCCTGAGTTGGATCTCTGGATCCATGTACAGGTGGAAGGGGAGAACTGACTCTATACAGTTGTCCCTTGATTTCCTCAGACATTCATGCTGTGGCACGGCTGGCCTCATATCATGCACAGGAGCTGACAGAAGTCTTTTAAAAAGAAAGCGATAGAGCTAGACCAGCAGCATAACGTGTGCAAGAGTGCCACCTGCTGGTGTCCGAGCATGCCAGCTGGGCTGGGCCTGACGTGACAGAAAGCCTTAAGGTTTCTAGATGGAATTACTGAAGTACAAATGGTCTTGCTGTTTGCCCCAGTCACAGGATGGAGGCACTGAATGGATTAAGCATTTTCTCAGGCTTCCCTTTCCCCAGGCTCCTTCAAATAGCTGAAGCCAGCGATGGGTGACAATCAGGTTTCCTTGTCTTTGCAGGCATTTCTGGGGAAGACAGCAGGGACTCTTAATATGGGCCACTGAAGGACTTGGACATGTAGATAATAAAACACAAGTATTTGCATGCTGTGGATTCTCATTTTCCCAGAATCAAACACTTGGAACATATTTCTCCTTTACTAAAAATGGAGTAAAAGTTTAGAAATATGTCCAAACAGGTATTTGCTAACTAACCGAGCATCTATACACAGCCCAGACAAAACCAAACCAAACAAAAGACCACTCTGTGCGTGTGCATGTGTGTGTGCAAAAGAGAGAGAGAGAGAGAGAGAGAGAGAGAGAGAGAGAGAGAGAAAGAAAGGTGTGCTAAAATTCAATTCAATGGAGTCAGTGTAACAGGGAAACAGGCTCTGGCTTTGGGATGGAAAAGGCTAAGTCAGGCCTGCAGGTGGCCTGCACCTGGAGACAGTAAATATTCAGAAGAGCAGCGTGTCACTTCCTAGGTAGCTGCAATTAACTGGGTTGCCTTGAATGAGTGTGCTGATGACAAGATCCTCTGTAGGAAGGGACAGAAGCCTACACTCCCAGAAGTGGGGAGGCACCAGAGGACAAGAGTTTCAATTGATGTCCACCATGCGTCTTGCAGACCTGAGTTGAGGGCCCCAGCCTTCTTTCTTCAACATGCTGCTTCTGGTCTTGGGGCCATTTCTTGCCTCCATTCCCTAGGACAGTCTTCGGCTCTGAGGACCTCCTTTCCTTCTCCTTCTAGGCAGGCCAACAGCCTCAAGACAGCCAAAGTCTTCTCTTCCTGAACGCGTAGCCTTGTGTATTCCACTGTCTTCAAAAATTCAGCAGAGAGTGGCAGTCCTCTGAACTGCTGAGAGATGAGGTGACGCTGTTCTGATGCTATCCTCTGCAAGTCGCAGAGCTTCTGGGAGTGAGGGGACTGCCAGCCAGATTGACAGAGGAGATGGAAGAGTTGCCTACACAAGTATTTCACGAAGGTCAGAGTCTCAGCCCAGAAGTTGACTTCTGATTTTTCAAATATGTGCTCTTCTTCCCCCTATATAGGGAAAACAGCCAAAGTAAGGCTCCTAGGAGTCCTGCGGAGCCAGACACAGCACTGGATGTGGGAGCTGTGTCTGCTCCTGACAGAGGGCTCACTTGGGCCTGTCAACACCCATGCCACAGCACTGGCAGCTCTGAAGGCCACTTCTACTTTCACTTGGTACCTCTCTCCCAGGGAGGAGTATTTGTCTCCTAGCTGTAACATGACCCTTGATAACGGTGTGAAGTAGCTCCAAGCCAAGATACTTGGGGAACTGGTGGTGTGGAAGTGGGTCTTAGGTTTTAAGGTGTACTGAGAAAAATCTTAGGTTTTAAGGTGTGCCAAGAAAATTCAGAGGAGGCACAAAGGCAGCAGAGCAAAGAGTTACTGGGACATGTGTGACAGTAGCCTTTAGAGACCGAGTTTCTAGAATGTCATGGGTGTTCAGGGTCATTTCATCAAAAACACTTTATTACATCTTCCTGTTTCTTATAACACAGACTGGGTTTTGAAGCTTGGGTATATGCTGACTCTTGTTCTGCTTAGGATACCAAGCTAGCTAGCAGTCATATGTGGGGACAGACTGCTGTTTTCCCAGTGCCTATACTGCCTATGCTGGTCTTCAGTTTCTAGATGTGTGTGGCTGTTCCCTACTAGGAAGAGGAGTCAAGTACCATGTTCTCTAGAAGGATCCTAATTCTTGGGAAATGCTTAGACTCAGAGCTGTAAGGGCCCTTGCCCATGCTAAGATCAACTAATAAGCATTTTTCTTAATTTTATTCTCAATATTCAAGGTGATTTTTTTCAAAGTGCCCTTCCTAACTTGTCTGAACCTTGCCATCAGGACCTCCAAAGTCCTGTGAGCCTCACCCAGGAGGTTTTCTCCTAGTCATTAGAGTAGGCAGAGGCACACGTTTGTTTTATTATCTAGAAACTCCCCAGGCCCTCAGGGCTCCACTTTGGAGCTAGGACACGCTGTCTGCCCCCAGTGTAAGTAAGTGGGATTACCTGATGTGGGCTCTGCACAAGGCCCTTGAGGTCATCACCCTCTTCCAGTAGCCATCCCAGTAGAATGGGCAGTCCTGGCCCCAGCTGGTCCCACTGCCGGAGCAAGTCACACAGAACAGCTAGGGCTAGGGTGAGAGCAATGGAGGCATCCACCTGGCAGAAGGCAAACTCTGTAGAGACAGGAGGGAAGCAATCACTGAATGTAGCTCAGGGCCAGTCCTAAGAAGTCTGGAGGAGCCTGGGAACGTGGAGGGTCTTGGCTAAAACCCGTGTAATCACACCAGGGTGGCAGTGGAAGTGGAGCTGCTCATGGAAGGCTCTGGGTCCTATCCTAGGTTCTTTCTACATGGCTAGATCTAGCCCTTAGCCTGAGCCCCGTCAGCCTATCCTATAGAGCAGCAGCGCGTGGGGGGCCACACATCTCTCTTAGCCTCTCTAGCACACGTGGAAGGCGAGGGACCCCTGTCATCTCAGAGCAGAGTGGCAGCACACTTTACCTCATCTGTTTTATGATCCTGATCCAAGCATTACAGAGACAATCAATAGAGATGGTGGCTGTGTGCCAGTAAAATGCTATCTATGCATGCTACCATTCAAATTCCACATGTAAAAACATTTTTTTCCTTTCAACTCCCCTTACCTCCCCAATACAGAATCTCATGTAGCTGGCTAGCTTCCAACTAGATGTTGTCAAGGATGGCCATGATTTCTGATTCTCTTGCTTCTACCTCTTGGACACACGGATTACATGTGCCAGCCACCATGCCTTGTAGCCAAGGACCATCTTGAATGTTTGCTATCCTCTGCTTTTGCCTACCAAGTACTGGGACTGTTGGAGTGTGGCACCGTGTCCGTCCAGCTTTATGCAGCTTCAGGGAAGCACTGGAGGCCAGCATTCTACCAACTGAGCTGAGCTCCTGCTCTCATCCCGGTTACAAATGTGAAGCCTCACATGTCTCACAGCTGTGCAAAGGCAGGGGTGCACTGGGTGTTGGTCCTGATTTTTATGTGTCAGGCAACATTTTGTTGCCGTTGTATGGACAGTGACTTTCTTGTTTATCCTCTTGACTTCTGGCTTTGTAAGGTGCTGAAAGAGTAAGTATAGAAAAGAGAAGTAGGTATCTTGGGGGAACCCTGCTTACTTGATTGTTGGGCCTTAGGCCTAAATGTGGAGTTGCAAGTAGGATTGGTTTAAGCTTTCTCACCTCAGCAAGAGGAGCCTGAACCCCAAGATGTAAGGTTTTCAACTCCAAGTAGATCTCTGTGGAAGGCCCCTCCCTGCACTGGTGTTTCCACTTAATGACGTACTTCTGCTCATCCTCCTGTCTCCCAACCCACAGCTCAGCTCAGACCAGAAACTGTTCCTGGCCGTCTGACAACAGCTGAACCACACAGGAAAGGGCTGAGATGTGGACTAGACGGCCAGGCCCTCAGGGTTAGCTGGGTTTATGGAAGGTCTGTGGCACTGGTAGCCCTACTGAGTACTTATGGAAGGTCTGTGGCATTTGTAGCCCTACTGAGTACTTGGCCTCTAGTCCTTTCAGGAGCTATGCTTTTGTGGTGTTGCCAGGGCCTTATGCATGCCAAGTCCTGTGCCACCAAGCTACACCTTCAGAGCCCAGCATCTAAGGATTGTGTGTTACTAATTCTGCCTCACACATGAGGCTATCAGAGCTAAAGCTTCTACTGTACAGTCACAGAACTCAAAGTGGCTCTGAGGAAACAGAATTGCCAACAGTTTCATGTTAGATCTGAAATAAAGACTAGGCTATCCACAGGAACTTGCAGAAGCATGGTGTTTTGTTTAGATGGTGAGATGAGCAGGATAGTGACTCTCCAGCATGGTTGGCACTACCTGGAGGTGACAGAGCAGGGTACAGAGCCGACCCTCCACTCTCAAGAGCCTTGGCTGTCTGTTCTGTACACTTCAACCAGCACTGGGAGCAGGCACAAGTCTGTATCTTGGTGGTAATACAGTGCTAAATATGGCGTAGAGCAGACTGTCCCTTCCTTGCAGGATGGCACCATGAGAGACAGCTTCTCTGAAGTCTGAAGGTGAACAGCATGCTGGCCTTCTCACTTTTACTCATTAAAAAGGCACACATGTAAACCTGTATTATGGGATCAGCATTAGGTTAGCTGATCTTGATATTTCAGAAAAATGTACCCTCTGACTTTTCTGCCCTTCTTTTTCCTCTTCCTCCTCCTCTTCTTCTTCCTCCTTCCCCCCCTTTCCTCCTCCCTTCCTCCCTTGATCTTAAGGCAAGGACTGAAAACTCTACAGGAAAGATAAAAATTTCTCCCCACGTCAGGCATGGAGGTACATACCTTTAATCACAGCATTTTGGAGGCAGAGAAAGGCAGAGCTCCAGAGTTCAAGGTCAGCCTAGTCTACATAGTGAGTCCAGGCTAACCAGGGGTACATACCATTAAACAAAATTCTCTTACCAGTAAAATCAAAGTCTGCAGCTTAGATGACACATGTGTTGGGTCTAATAAAGAACACATGGGTGTGACCAGACATGCCACCAGAAAGGACAAGCTGTTACACTGACAGCAAAATGGCTTCTCTCTGTGCCGTGAGTCATTCTTAGGAAGGGGTAGGAAAATGATAGGCACAAAAAGAACGTGTGTGGGGTGGCTGGACATGAACCTGGAGAGGATCACAATCACCAGGGAGGATGCCAGGAAGGTAGGATGCTGGGATTAGATGGTGTGGGTCTCTTGCTCCAAGGCCAGGTGCAGCCTACACATCCCCTAGTTGACTATTTGGCCCTGGACTAAACTTGGACAGAGTCGGATCTCTGCTGGCCAAGTTGCCTCTAAAGGGAGGCTAGAGAAGAGCGAGGGGACTTTCCACTTAGCACTCAGGCTGGCAAGTCCATCAAGGAAACAAGAAAGCCAGCAGCCAAGCAACAAGTGTGGTTATGAGTTTGCAGTGAACCGAGCATACTCAAGAGATCCTGAAAATCAGAAACAAAAGCGAAGGATTTAATCCACAAACTCCCTTTTCCATTTCAAAACTTACCACAAAGCTATGGGGATCAAGACAATGCAGAGAGAGATGAAGAGAAGGATTGAGGAAGAGAGGGGGGGAGAGAGGGAGGGAGACACAGACAGACAGACATACACATAGAGAGAGGGAGGGAGGGAGAGACAGACAGACAAATAGAGGGAGAGGAAGAGGGAGGGAGGGAAGGAGAAGAGGGAGAGAGAGGGAGAAAAAGGGAGAGGGAGAGGGAGGGGGAGGGAGGGAGGGAGAGAGGGAGAGAGCGAGAGAGAGAGAGAGAGAGAGAGAGAGAGAGAGAGAGAGAGAGAATGAGAATGAATGAGAATGAATGTGTGTTCTGGGATTTGCAGAACCAGAGCAGGGCACTGGGTGCCCTAGGGCTGGAGTGCCAGGGTTGTGACCTGCCCAGGGTAGGCTGTCTAGAGTAAGGCCTGATGACTCTCTTTTTCACCCCTCTGATCTGAGAGGTCAGGTGAGAGCTGCTGAGTGGTGATGCCTGAGTTTGTTCTTTCTGTAGCTCTGGAGAACTTTGTTTGAGGCATCTGTGGGAACCTGTATCGGCTTTAGGGGACTGGTCAGGGTGTTGGAGGCCTGAACATTAACACACATTAACTACCTCTCTCTCTTTTTCTTCCCGACCCATCACCCGTCAATCTAAGTGATTTCCTACTCACAGTGTGCACTGATCAGCTGCGGTGTGAGGAACCAAGAGACACGAGGAAAACCCAGGCCCTTTCTCAGAGGGTTGACAGCTTAGTCTGAGGGAAATGACACATTAGTCTGGTGTCTGGGGAAGAGCAGTGGCCATGCCTCATGGCAGAGAGCTGTGTCCCCTACTCCTTGCCCCCTCACTACTATTCAAAGGGGGTGTTTTCTTGCCCTGTCCACATGGACATTTGACTATGTGACCCTCTGATGACAAACAGCAAGCTCCACTGCCAGACTCCCCTTGACAGATCTGGCCACTGAGACCTTCAGTCACAGTCCTCTTCTCTCCTGCCTCCTTCCCTTCCCCGCTTTGGCTTCTGTCTGCTTCATCTGCTATACTCGTTTCTTCCTCCTATGTTAGTGAGACCTGCCTCAGGACCCTTATAGTGATTACCAGTGGTAAATGGGACTGATCCATGGCTGAAGCCCATGGCTCTGAACTCCTAGGGGAGGGCTGGAGATATAGTTCCATGGGAAAGTGCTTTTCTTGCACTGAAGGAGGGCCTGGGTTCAATCCTTAGGACTTCAGAAAGCAACTTTATATATCTATGTCTCTCTATAGATATGGATAGATAATCTATGGAGAGAAACATGTTTGTGTGTACTGGGTCTCTAACAGATAGCAGCCATTACTATTGGATTATGGTCTTACATAGACAACTCCTAGACTTGAGAATGAGGTCGATGGCACTGTTGTTACTATCTGACACCCAGGGGGTTGACATTTGGAGAAGTACAGTCAAGATTACACAGGCAGAGAGTAACAGGCAGCCAGGCCCTGCAGCCCAAGCTCTGGATCACTTTGCTGAGCTGCCTCCAACCAGTCAGTGCTTTGCTGCTTGCCTTTGAATTTGTTTTGCCTTTTGCCCTGCCTGATGTCTTGGGATCTTGATCTCTATGATTCCATAACCCAGGTCTCCTAGTCATTGGGCTTCGAGTTGAATTCATTCACTGGGAAACAGACCCTGGGATGTTGGAGGGGAGTAGAAGCCGGGAGTACCTCTTGCCTGAGCCCTTCTCCATGACTCATCAAGGGTCTGGTAGTGGCTAGACATTGGCACTGTCCTCCCCACACCAGCTCTTCCTAGCCCCAGCCTCCTCTGTTTGAGGGATAGCATGTTTTTACTGTTGCTTGGGTCACTCCTGCTTCCCTTCACCTAGTGAGCTCCCCTCTGGGGAGGACATCTCCCTGTCAGGAGGTGGTGCTGGTGCCATGTGATGGGGTGAGAGAGTTAGGGATGCTGTTAACATTCTGTAAGGCACATGCTAGCCACCATCAGTGTCAGCAGGGCCCAGGGCAAGCCCTCAGCCCCACCCACAATCTCATACAACACTTTTACTAACATTTATCTTAGTATAGCAAATGGACAGACCAACCGTCTTTAAGGTCCCCAGTAATGACAGGTTGGGTCTCCATCTTGGGCAGATATAGAGCTGTTTATCCCTTTTCTAGAAGGCACTCCTTAGGACAGGCCCTTTGCATCCTTTGGAGAGGGGAGCAATAGGTCATAAGCAGCCATTTCCCCTGAACAGCTGTCTGTAAAAGTTCTTTCTGCCCAGAGGTAGACTGTGTTTCCAGATCTGAAGGGATCTCATACTGCTATTATTTTGACATTTAAAAAAATGCTTGGTACAAAAACTTTCAAATATTACACTTTTGATTTTGCTTCATTTTCTGTTTTTTTTTTTTTAAATGACACAGATGGCCTAGGTTCCCAAAAATTCCTGCAGTCCCCTCTCTAGTGTGATCTGCGTAGACGTACTGATCTGATATTATATATATGGCTGCCCAGTGGGAACAGTTTTGTTTTTAATCTGTAATGGAAACCAACTGCCTTAGGAACCCCTCTCTGCCCTTTTCTTCTTACTGTTTTGTTTTTTGTCTTTTAAAGACAGGATTCGCTACAGCCTGGACTAGCCTCAAATCCATTACATACATAAAAACGGCCTCAGTCTCATGATTTTTCTGCCTCCATCTCAATCATGTTGGGATTACAGGTGTGGCTTATAATGTCTGGATCCTTTAATTTTAAAGAATAGATTATTTTAAAAATGATTTAAAAAAGATTTAATCTTATTTATGTGTAAGTATGTGAATGTGTGTAAGTAAGTGTATGTGAGTGTGTTTGTGTGTATGTGCATGTGTGTGTGTCCATATATATGCTTTCAGGTGCCCTTGGTGGCCAGAAGAGGTTGTTGGATCTCCTGGAATTTAAGTTGTAGGCAGTTAACCGGGAGGGGCCCAGCATGTTGGGATCTGAACTCCAGTCTTCTGGAAAGCTGCCCGTGCTTTTAAACATTGAGTCACTAGCTAGCTCTCTGAAGACCCTTCAAATGCTGAAATAATAATAATTTAGAAAAGAAAAATTTCAAACATTTGAGTAAGTGCATTTCCCCCTCAATTTTATTTATTTGTTTATTCTTATTTATTTAATTTTATTCTTTATTTTTGAGACAGGATTTCACTGTGTTGCCCTGAGTGACCTGGAACTTGCTATGTACAACAGGATGGCCCTGAAATCACAGAGATCTACCTGCCTCTGCCTCCAGAGTGCCTCCCAATGTAAAGAAATTGATGTGGCTGGGCTGCTCCTTTGTGGCTTTCTTCTGTTGAGTACCCAAGGGTCCCATGCCTGCAGCTCTGAGGATGGCAGATGGCTTGTGTAATTCTACTCTGCCCAAAAGTGATTTCCCTGGAATGGCAATCTGACCCCAACCTCATGAGCCAAGAAGGGCAAGCTAATGCCTACACACTGGGAAGCCCTTGGAGTACCAGGAAGACTTGGGCTCCCTTTCCACTGGCTGCCTCTTCCCTGGCCAGGACAGAGCTCAGTGGCTCTTCACACACAGTCTCTATCCCTCACTCAACAGACACACTGAGATGTTTCTTTCCGATTCTGTGAAGTCACCTCAGTGCTCCTTAGCTGATTTAACAGGTGAACTGCTCTCTCAGAAGGCATTTCTTCTCAGTTTGAGCTCTTAAGACTAAATGTCTAAAGAACTTGCAAAGCCACTTTAGCCTCCAGTGTTATTTCCTTGTCTCCTTGACTGTCACACACATACTCATATACTGAAAATAAATGTAATAAAAGGATTTAGAAACACGGTTTGAAACGTTAAGTATCTATGATTCAGTCTGTGGAAATCACTGCTCTTCGTGTGATACGGAGCTTGTACATGCTGGCCAAGTGACCCCCCACCAAGCCACATTCTCTGCCCTGGGAATTTTCTATCTTGAAATTTAATTTATGCTCAAGCCCCTTCTTAATACGTTTATCTGTCTCATGTTACCTCTATTCCTGGCAGCTGTCCTGAAAATACAGTCTCCCTCCCTAAGGCCTGGTGTCTATCTGCTGACATGGCCCTAGGCTGCTGGAAATGGGGAGGTGAGCTTGACGAAGTCCTAGGAAAGGGAAGTAAAGAACACGGTGTGAAAGAAATACCAGTTCAGAGGAGGGCAACAGTGAGGCCAGCTGAGCAGAAAGATATATTTACATGTGGGCATGGCGTGGTGGGGGTGGTGTGTATATCAGTCAGAGGACAGTTTGCAGTTCTTTCCTTCCACCGTGAGTGAGATTTAACTCAGTATTCTCAAGGTATACTGCTTGATGCTCTGGCCTTAGCTGCCTAAGACCTGGTGTTATGGGTGTACATTAATCATACCATGCTTTAAGGATGGGTTGAGAGCAAGAAGGGTTCAGGCCTTTCGTCCAGTGAAAAGTACCCCTTCTTCCTCTCACTGTCTCGGAAAGAAGCAAGTTGTTTCTAACTGTGACCATGCACACTACAGTCACAATGACCACAGCTTATTTTAATAGTGACAGTGACGCTAATCACAGTAGTATGAACCCAGGCTGAGACTTAGTGGTAAAGAACATAAAATAAGTCAGGCACAGTCTACAACTGGGAGTGGGAAAATCTTTTCTTGACTACAAATTCTGACAAAGAGAAGATTTTTCCCTTACTGAATTTATACACAGGAGTTGCTACTCAAGACCATGAGGGAAACCATGAGCCTTGGTCTCATTCCTCCCCTCTACAGGAAACTGATCTAGGAGTTAAACTGGCTTCATGAAGTTATGATGAGAGTCATTTCTCAAAAAGTAATCCATGGTAGTATAATTGAGATTAACATTTGTTTTGATGAAGTCACGGTGTCCTTTAGGTCAGTGATGAGGTAGAACTCACTGACGTTATTCTGGAATGTGTGCAGGCTTGAAGGAGGGAGGAGGCCAACCGCTGTATGTCTAGTCCTCACTCTGGAAGGGGCAGCCTGGCCCTCCTGTCTTGGCATTCAGGATTGCTTAGCACTGTAGGTGCTATGCTTTGGGGCTCTCTGGGACTCTTCAAAGCCCCTTGCCTCTACTGTGCTTTGATTTGTTCTTTCCCTGAAATGGCATCATCTCTTGTCCTGGCCTGTGTGTTTCAACAATGAGGGCTCTGCAACCCCTGCAGACTTGCCCAGCTCTGTCCCACTGAGGCTGCTTGGCCTCTTCCTTGCTCCTCCAGTTCCAGGAACAATGCTGGATTCTCACCAGCCTCCTGGTTTCTAGATCATCCTCCTTGATTCAGCTATTCCCTTTCCTGTCAAAGTAGCCCTGACCTAGTTGGGTGTGGTGGCCCAAACCTGTCATCTCTGCACTTGTGAGACTGAGGCAGGAGGATCAGGAGTTCAGGGCCAACTAGGGTTGTGTGAGACTGTCTCAAGAACCAAACAACCAACTAACCAACCTCAAACCCAACCCAAACCATCTCACAAACAAAAGCAGCCCTGACCAAAGTGTGCCTCAGTGGCTGTTCTTGCTATGGAACTACGTTTGTAACTCTCTGGGCTGTGAGTCTGCTGTTCACTTCAGCTCCTCTGTCTTAGTTAAAGCTTCTCTAGACACCTCACATCATCTCAGCATGCTGTCTCCTGCCTCCGCCTTGTCTGCTTACTGTCATCTCTTTGGCGCTCTTTTTCATCTAAGGAGATTTGGTAGCTTGCCTTTATTCTTTCCGGTTTTTCCTAGATCTAACCAGACAATATGTTGACTTCCAGTGTTTACGAGGTGTAAAAGATACCTGCCTGTTGTGATTTGTCAGAACTAACTTAGGGAGAATGTCCATGGAAAAAGACATCCAGTATCTTGCAGTAATTAAAACATATAACTGCCCTATGACTTGAAACTCCACTCTCAAGTACATACCCAGAGACCTGGGACTTAAACAACAATGTGTACAGGGACAATCAAAGAAATACTCTTAACAACCCAGTGTCCTTTTATTAACAGATGACTATATAAACAAAATATGGCAGAGCTATACAATGGAATATCACTTAGACCCAAAAATAAAGTGCTTGATTCAGGCTTCAAAATGGGTACGCCTCATATAAGCATTATGAGTAAGACCAAGCACAAGTGCGTAGTCTATGGGTCAGTTATGTGAAGTGTCTAGAGAAGGCACTCATGGAGACAGGAAGCACTACTAGCCTTCAGGGGCTGCTTAACGGCTGTATTTTTTTTCAGAAGCGTGATAGAACTATTGTGGAACTGGACAGCAGTGATGACTGTAGAATACTGCCCATGTATTCAATGTCACCCAGTTGTATACTCTCAAATGGTTAATTTTGGGCTGGTGAGATAGCTCAGTGGATAGAGATGCTTGCCTTAAGCTTGACAACCTGAGTTTGAGCCCTAGATCTCACATAAGGGTTGTCCTCTCGGCCCCACATGCAGGCTATGGAAGGCACTCTCCACCCTCAATAATAAAGACAATTAAACAAAATGTTTAATCAAAATCACATTTTAGATTTAATTTTTAATTATTTTTAATTAATTAATTAATTAATTAACGAGTGATTTGTCTTTAGACATACCCAAAGAAGAAATCAGATCCCATTACAGATGGTTGTGAGCCACCATGTAGCTGCTGGGAATTGAACTCAGGTTGTCTGGAACAGAAGCCAGCACTCTTAACCCCTGAGCCATCTCTCCAGCCTCAGATTTATTTTTTAATTTTATATGTATGAGTGTTTTGCCTGCATGTACATGTATTACATGGGTATCTTATGTATTGGCTCCTCTGGAACTGTAATTTCAGATGGTTGTGAGTCACCATGAGGGTGCTGGTAACTAAACTGCCAGGACAAGTGCTCTTAATTGCTGAGCCATCTCTCTCTCTAACCCCTAAAATGGTTATAATTTTACATTATATAATTTACATCTCAAACAAAGAAAGGAGCTTTGAGGAAATGTGGCGGGGCACAAGGCCAGCAAAGCGGACTCTAGATAATTTAAGTCTGCCCTGAGACATTCCAGGAAAATGGGTGCTTAAGAAAGTGCTGTTCAGTGACCCCTGAGACAGTACAAATAAAGGGGCTAAAAGACAGTAGCCTGGGTGTAGAATTTAGAGGAAGGGTCTGCTTAGCAGGCATGATGTTCTAGATTCTATCTCAGAACAACCAAAAAAGAAATAAAAATTGGAGGGGTAAGTGCGGGGAAGCTAACCCTCCTCCTTGTTTCCAGGGCCTGGGCTGAGACATGGACAAAGTCTAGGGGTAGGAGGACTAGAGCCTATGTGAGCTCAGGAGGGTGGTCTGCATAGTCCAGAAGCAAAGCTGCTTTCTGTACCTCATCCCAGTCAGGAATAAAGTAAGGGTTTCCCAGCTGCAATCACCTGCGTGGCTAGCCTCAGTGGAAGCTTGCCTTGAGGAATGAAGCTCCAGGCAGAGAGCAGGGTTGGATCACAGAGCTGCAGGGAGAGTCTCTTCCCTAAATGACGCACTTGTTTGCTTTCTAGAGCATTGCCCGGGTCTGCTTTCTAGTTGGCCTTTTTCATGGGAGCCTGGAGAAGACTACTGCCTGACACCACACACAAAATGTCCGAACACAGTCAGATGAGGGAGCACTCCTGGAAGAGAGGCAGCCTTGAAGCTGGCTGGTGTCATTTCCTCTCCCTTAAAGCCATTTGCTGCTGTTGATCCCAAGGCTTTGGATCCCCCTCTGTCAGCTTAGCTGTTCAGTAGCCTTAATCTGAACAACACTGAAGAACTGCATGGTTCCCAGAGATGTTGTACAGTAGTTTCTGGGGAGCTGCATGTTTCAGTTCAGCCAGAGTCCTGGGCCAGCCTACACTGAGTTGAAGGCAGGGAATCTCCTTCTATTGGCAATGTCCGGGAGTCCACTGGTAAACTGCCTTTCCACTTCCTAGTTCATTATGCTTTCAGAATGTCCCTAGGTCTAAGGAAACAGTGATCTTAAAAGGCTACTATTACACAGTTGCAGAAGGCTCAGGAATGGGGCATTTGCTTAGCAGGTGTGAGGCCCAGGTTTTGATATCTGAGGGGAGGGTTTTGAAAACGGTTCTCAATCAAAATCTGTTCTGCTGGGAAAACATCTACTACTTTTATCAACTTTTCTGTGTCTCCTCTTCCTCCTGGTGGAAGCCACTGTACTCTTTCTAGTCGGGACTGTATCTCTTTGTGGCCTTTGATTTGGATACCCTGGCATTCTCCTTGGGCCATCTTAGCTTGACTCTTGTGAACCTACTTGACCAGCAGACCCGACCTTCCTCTGTAGGTTTAGACATACACATCAGTGTCTTTAACATCCAAATGCCTGCTGGCGTTTGCTTTCACCATCTTTCACCTGCTCAACCCCAACATTCTCTACCTCCACTTTCCATGCTCCCAGGAACCACTGTGGTGTCTCTGTGCTCCTAGGGTGTCTGGATTCTTTGCTCCCAGAATTAGAGCTACTATGGTGTCTGGGTTGTTTTGGCTTATGGTCCCAGAGGCTTAAAGTCCACAACAGTAGGGTTTGGCAGTAGGGGGCCAGAACAGGAGGTGGTGGATCATATTTTGTGGGTACATCAGGAAACAGAGAGAGGGAAGTGGCCGTGGGACGAGGCTGGCCCATAGGGGCAAGCCCACACCAGTGATGCACTTCCTGTTCTAAAAGCTCTCTAGCCTCCCCAAACAGCACTACCAACTGGACCATGTAAGAACCTATGGTGGAAATTTTTTTTTTTTTTTT
>NW_021604607.1:9737150-9740918 GCF_004785775.1 Grammomys surdaster | reverse complement strand
TGTATAGCCCAGGCTGTCCTGGAACTCACTCTGTAGACCAGGCTGGCCTCAAACTCAGAAATCCGCCTGCCTCTGCCTCCCAGAAAAATATTTAAATTTATAAATGTATTCACACCACTATATTTGGCTTCTTGCCCCCATAGGGTTGAGACTATCTCATGATGCAAAATTATTTTAGTCCAACTTTAAAAGTCCCCAAAGCCTTTAACAGCTTCAATACTATTTTAAAGTTCAAAGTCTCTTTTAAGTCTCAAGATAATTTCTTGACTCTAACCGCAGTAAAATTAAAGCACAGCTTATGTAATCCTAACATAGAATGGACAGAATATACATCCCCATTTGAAGAGGGAGGAAATGGGGCAGAGTGAGGAGAAATTAGGCTTAAACAAGACAGCAAATTTTGCAGCTTCATGTCTGGTATCTGGGGCTCCCCACATGCTGCCCAGAACATGGTTCTCTCTCCCCAGCTGGCTCCACCCCCAGTGCAGCTCTCCTTGGTACATGTCTCACAGCTTCAACATCCTGAGGTCTGCACTATAGCCCAGGCTTCACCTTCACAGCTTTCTGCAGGGACTGCAGCCCTGCTACACATAGGCCCTGCTACACATAGGCCCTGCTACACATAGGCTCCTTGAAACCACAGAGGAAGAATCCACACCTCCTTCATGCTTTAATCTTTCAAGCCTCCAAAGACAGTAACACATGAACCACACTGACATGTCTGGCTAGCCTCTTGGGGTGAACCTCACCTCCTGCAATCACACCAGCAGCAAGCTAGTGTGTACACATGCACTTTGTAAAAGCAGAAAACCACTTGGATTCCATTAGAAGTTGAATGCTGGGTGGGGTCTTGCCCTGGGGGAACCTTTCTTATTGTTCCAGTATAGCAGGGAGGCCTCTTCTTACCTAACTTTTGCAATTAAGACTGTCTTTCAGCACAGTTTCACTGTGCGTTTAAGCTCCAGTGCTTCTTCCTCTGCAGGCTGTATTTAGCAATTTTTCCTGTCCCACTTACCTTCTCTATTTAGACCCGTGTAAGAGTCATCAGTGATAGCCACACCACAGACTCAATATTATAATGCTGTAACTTCCTGTCCAGAAATTTCCCTCCACTAAGGAAATTAGCCGATTACATTTAAATTTTGTCCAAGTAAGTTCTTAGTACATGGACAGAAAGCAAGCAGATTCTTTGCCACTAGTCTAGTTGCCAATAAAGATCTGGTCTCTTCTCATCAGCTGGGCCTCTGCATCACTCTCAGCACTAATAGTAGCCTGGTCTGTTACGACAGCTTTCAATTGCTTTTCTAGTCTCCAAAAGAACCATGGTCAAGTTCTTCACAGCCACAACCCCGTTCTCTGGGGCCAGCTTCTGCCTTACTTTTCTGTTGCTGTGCTAGAACACCAGAAGGAAGAGTTTGTTTTGGTTTATGGTTACAGAGGATTAGAGTCGATAGTGACCTCCATAGGCCTGTGTATTTCAACACTTGGTCCCCTGTTGGTGGTGCTATATAGGGAGATTATGGAGCTTTTAGGACAAGAAGCCTTACTAAAGTCCCTCACAGGGGCAGGCTCACCCCACTTCCAGTTTGCTCTCTCTGTTCTGACAAAATGTGATCAAGCAGCCCTCTTCTGCTCATCTGTTCAGGTGCAGCTCTAACATACGCTCCTCTGAAGAGCCCCTCTTCTCTACCTTCCTTCAGTGACAAAGGTTTGTCCAGCAAACTCTATACCAGCCAGGATCCCAGGTTCTACTGCTGCAGAGACCAGGGCTTCTAGCTTCCTCAGTCCTCAGGGCCTGGATTTGCTCTCTCCATCCTCTCACTAATTCTGGCTTCCCATGTCAACAGCAACACACCTCAAAAGATTTCTGCAGGTAGCACACTGCTTTGCCTAGAATGGTGGTAGATTTTTCAAACAAAAATCTACTACTGCTGCTACTACAACTACTACTACAACAACGACTATGACAACTACTACTACAACTACTAAGGACAGAGAGGAAGGAGAAGGAGCAGATATGTGGATTTCTCCGACTCACTCATATACTAGGCACTGTGCAGTGGGAAGTGCCACATTCCTCTCTGAAAAATGTTTAGGTTTAATGTAGGTGCAGGCTATTTTATATACACATATAAATATCCTACCTTTGTTTGAGGTGCCTATTTGCTCTGCACAGGGACCATTATGAATACAGAAAAGTGTTCATTGTTAAATATGACATGGTAAATGGTTTTGCTTCCTGGCAAAGCTCCAAACCATAATTCTAAAGAGACTACAGCTGCTGAGAAATTCTTGCATTACAGGAGGCTTTGATCCCAATCTGCTTCTACTCTGACCATGAATTTTCACAGGTGTGGCTGTTGCTCAGTGCTGCCACTCTGGAGGTATGGGTTAAGGCTAAACATAAGTGCTAAGCGTAAGGTGACCAGGAGCTTCCTCACTTAGCCCTTGACCACCAAGACAAGGCTCTGCTTCCCATGTGCCATGCTGAGGCCCTGTAATCAAAAGGATGCCCAAATGAGTTCAGTATGGGACCTGGAATGCTGTGGCCTCTCAGCTTTGGATTCTCACACACAGTGGGCACTCAACCTCACTCTCAGTTTCCCGTGAAGTGGAGCACTAAACAGTTCTGTAGGACTTTGTTCAGCAGAAAGCTTCAGGCTTCCAGTGAGTCAGGTGGTCATTTCATTCCCATCAAAGGCAAGAGAACTGCTGTCAGATTCTCTGGGTGTAATACAGCTGTTTGGCAAGAATGGCACTCAAATTCACCCCAGTGCCTCCTTTAGAGTCAAAAGGACACCTTGCAGTCATCACAAACATCAAGTCACTTCTGAAATATAGCAAGAATTGAAGGGCAGACCTAGTCTAAAGCCCCTCAACTCTTTCCTGTCTGAAAGAGACAGGAACCAACATCCAGAAGTCCCTAAATCCACAACAGAAAGAAAGAGGCCTCCAAAATTCATGTGCTAAGATCTCCAACTTAGCGAATAAACAGGCGTTTATAACAAATAGAAATGCCTTTGATCTTTCAGCATTAAGAGATACTATCTAGCATTTGGATTGGAGATGGAACCCTGTTTATCTTTTAATGCTTATTTTTTATTTGTGTTTTAATGCAGATGTCTGTGAGATATGGAACTACCTCATCTTACAGATGATGAAACTGACACCTATCTCCAAGACAGCACCACTCTGCAAAACTCTCCTTTTCCATATGGGAAACACTTGCCCGGGGGAGGAAAGAGCTCTGTGCTGCTGGGTAAGAGGGATGGAGAGATGCAGAGACAGCAGAGTCTAAGGCAGTCAATGGAAGCCAGCAGGTTATAATGCAGGGGAGGTCAGAGGATTATCCAGAGTGGACTCTCTGGTTTTTGGAAGGAGCCAGAACATGAAAGCAGAAGGCTATGAGGGATCTGTTATAACCAGCAGAAGGGCAAGATGTCCCTGGTCAGCTGGAGGAGTCTAAGGTTTCTTCTCTGACCAGGCTAACTTAGTGAGAATCTCCTCTCATACCATTAGAGTCTATTCTATGCCCCCATTATGGTCTAGAGCACTCTCCTCCTCTCTTACAGTGTCATCCACTCCCACCTTCCCCAGTGGCATCTGTTCTGGGAGGATGCACATGAGTTTACCCTGGATATGGAGTCTTCCTTCCTGCTCAGGATGAAGGTCAATGATTCACATGGCTAAAAATGAATTGAAGGCTACTTACAGAAAGAAAGAAAGAAAGAAAGAAAGAAAGAAAGAAAGAAAGAAAGAAAGAAAGAA